>NC_083228.1:99435263-99738293 GCF_032191835.1 Heteronotia binoei | reverse complement strand
CTCCCGCCCTCTGTTTCAAAGGGAGCCAGCTGGCGGGGAGTGTCTTCTACTGGGCGGAGATGGTGGCGGCGACCCCTGAAGAGCCGGCACCCTAGGTAGCTGCCAAATGTTGCCTAGCGGACGCGCCAGCTCTGCTGGTGAAGAGACAGTTCCCTATCTTATCAGCTGTTTTTCAGATTTTCTTGCGCAGTCCCTTTAAAATAGTACAGCCTGAAACAGCTGAGCAGCAGGGAACATCTCCCCACTAATCAGTTGTTTTTACAGCTTTTTTCTGTTCTACCCATGAACAATCAGGAACCACCAAAAACTTCTTTAACAGTTCTTGGGAATTCGTGATGGTAGACCTGCCACAAACTTCTGTTCACAAACCACAAACAGGGCAAAATTTATGATGAATTTTGCTTCATGGTTCAGTTCATGCCCATCCCTAGTTGGAAGTAATTAAGTCTGCAATCCTACCCAACCTTCTTGGAAGTAATCACAACTGATTCTGTGGACCTTGCTTCCAACTCAAATGCATCAAAGTAGGTTGCATGGCTGTCATCCTATCATGCATACTTATGTTGTAAATACTTTAGAATAAAGTGGGCCTTACTTCTGAGTTAATTTCTGAGTTTGTGAAGAGCCCTATGGTACAGAGTGGTAAAGCTGCAGTACTGCAGTCAGAGCCCTCTGCTCACGACCTGAGTTTGATCCCGGCGGAAGCTGGTTCAGGTAGCTGGCTCCAGGTTGACTCAGCCTTCCATCCTTCTGAGGTCGGTAAAATGAGTACCCAGCTTGCTGGGGGGGAAAGTGTAGATGACTGGGAAAGGCAATGGCAAACCACCCCGTAAAAAGTCTGCCATGAAAATGTGAAGGCAATATCACCCCAGAGTCGAAAATGACTGGTGCTTGCACAGGGGACTACCTTTACCTTTTTTTTTTTTTTTTACTTTTGAGTTAACTTCAGAAGAATGGACTGTAATCCTGTACACATTTATTTGGGCATAAGCCCTACCAAAATCAATTAGACATATTTCTACATAAACATATATAGGATCAATCTGTATTTACTCAGTAGATACTTCCCCAATGGAAGCAGATTAATAAACCTACATGGGAAGGAGGGCAGATCATGGGAAGGAGAACAGGAAGGGTTGCATCAGTGCTTTGTTCTTAAGGCCCTTTCTTACATGTCCAGGGAAATGCTGATTGCCACTTTGGGGTCAGTCAGCAATTTTTCTCCATCCCAGTTTGGCAAGGGATCCTGGAAGTTTTTTGCCATCTTTTGGGCATGGAGCAGGGGTCACTTGGGGTGGGGGGAGGTATTTGTGAATTCCCTTTGTTGTGTAGGGGGTTGGACTAGATGACCCTGGAGATCCCTTCCAACTCTATGATTCTATGATTCTGAACTATAGTTATGCAATGTTTTGATCTTTACAAGAGTTACGGTGTTTGAGATACATTCTGCAGGTTTTTTCTGTCATCACATTGGAACGCTTCCATTGCTTGTATCAGCATTGTGGGTTTCAGAGTCAGACGCCATCCTTGGCAGCATTATGCAGCTATAATTAATAAATGCTATTTTTAATACTTTGGGTTTTCTCATATTGCTTCACCATAACATTTTTTTAAAAAAAAAAATCTTGACCCAATAGAATAACAGACTTCGGAAACATGCATTTGAGTTGAAGATGAATGACTTGACATACTTTGTGCTCGCTGCTGAAAATGAGCAGGATATGGATGACTGGATTTTTACTCTCAACAAGATACTTCAGATAAATCCAGAAGGGTCAATTCAAGAGAGGAAGAGTGCAGACGTCACAGATCTGAAAATTGGTGAGAGATAATTTTTTTTATCATTTCAGGTGTAGAATGAAGGACTTTAGCCATTGCATAAATCATCTGAAGCACTGATAACCGAGTAACTGAGTGGCCACTGTGTGAGACAGAATGCTAGACTAGATGGACTATTGGTCTGATCCAGCATGGCTTGTATTTTTAAATCCTTGTTCTGCAAAGACTAACTGCTTAGCATGAAGTGCTTTCGAAGTTGTGTATTCTTAACCCACAGCTCCCTGTAAAGTATATCCATACATACTGCATAACCAGATAAATGCAGGTCTTCATAAATGCACTTCTGTCATTCAGTTTCCTTTTTACTTTTTAAGTATATATAGAGCATGTGGTTTCCTGCCCTATCATACTTAGAAAGATAAAGGGGTTTTTATGAAGTTAGATCTGTCCTAAGAACCTACATGTAATCTGTATTGGGGGGGGGGCACCATATGGGAATCTTCTGGCAACATGCAATGCAGCCATATAATAATCTTTTGCAACGCTATGATATTCTTTTGAGTCATCATTCCAGAAGCAGGATAGTACATTTAATCTGATCTGTAGAACAGAAGAAACTGGCAGCTTGCTAACAAAGATGCTCCATGGCTGAAGAGATTTTGCAATTAGGATCACAGCCCTTTTCTGAATGATTTTGCCAAGATTATTAGGAATTATTTTTTCCCAAAATGTAAATTGCATTTCTATCATGATTTTCATCCAACATGGAACTCAAGGCAGAATACAGAGTTTCTGGGCCTTCCTTCTAGGCACTGACTGGACCCATACAACCTCTGTTTCAGCGGAGCATTTGTTCCATATGCCATCTGCCCATATCCTTTCTCCATATATCCTGTGGGATTCCAGTGTTTATATGGAGTTCAGATTGAGAATATCTCCATTCCCTTTTTTCCCCAGAACTGCACAATGGGAAATCACTATTATGTGTGGAGAATATCACACAACTTGTAAAAGCCCAAAGTTCAGCCCATGAATATGGATCACTGTATTTATATTGCTGTATTTGGACAGAATTAATCTTAAAATGTTTTTGTTTTAAGATTCTGAAGATGCGTCAGTAAATTATGATTGCCCGCAAGAGGAAACTGATCCTTCAGAGAACAGTTTACATCCAGATTTTTCTAAAGTAAGAGATTGTTATTATTACAAAGCTATGTGTTATTTGTAACAAAGTGGCAACCGAAGGTTGAATCTGCAAAAGGACTTCTGATTGTTACTGTACTGTGGATATTCCATTGTCAGCTGGAAACTGACATGGGGTTCCACAAAGCACTCAATATAGTGGAGTACCTCTCATAAATCTTACAGTGTTCTGTCCCCATGGCAACTGCAAATATGGACAGCCCATCACTAATCTACCTAGGAAGGGATACTGGGATACCAACAGGTTAAGTTGTGTGGGTAGAATTGGGTTAGGGGAGAGGAGGTGGGTGGTGTGAAGGATAGAGGACCCAGGGGCACCTGAAGTTCTTGCAGATTTCCAGAGGTCAGGCCTTGCTGGTTGCAGGTTACTGTGGAATCCCCGTTCTGTTCCTGAAGGCCAATATTCTGGTGTAACAGGGCAAAGGAGGATGGAGAGAGTAAATGTGCTTACTTAATAATAATAATAATAATAAATTTTATTTATATCCCGCCCTCCCCGCCTAGGCAGGCTCAGGGCGGCTAACAACAGTTCAATAAAATTATACAATATAAGGTAAATTAAAACAACAATTAAATTATACTTAAACTCCAGTGACCTAACAAGCTGTGTCCTTCCTGGCTCAGGTTTTTCAAAGCTTGTGAGTCTGTGAGACTGTCTGATTCTGTTTATGCCAGAATCTGCTTAGGAGGGAGATCAGAAAAATTGATTTATCTAATTGTAATTTCTTATCTGACCGAGGGTGCTTTTTCTCTCAAAAGCTTCCACCCCCAAAATCTTGTTGGTCTCTAAAGTTTTACTGCACTCAGATCTAGTTCTCCTACTATGGACCAGAATGGCTACCCTCTGAAACTGTCTTTAATTATTTTGTATTTGTGCAGATAAACTTAAACAAACTTTACATCTGGACATTTTTGCCCAGGATTGTAATTATTGGAAGTGCTACTCTTTGGTGCCCCACCCATGCCCCCGATCTCAGAGCTGCCACCTCTGCCAGAGACCTGCAAGCAGCTGTTCACAGTCTATTCTGGCGTGAACCACCAAAACAGCTTGCCCTGCAGAGAAAATTTATTTCAACAATGTACTATTTCCCATCTTTCTTTTTTTATAAAGTAAATCTTTAGTCTTTTTGGTAATAGAATTTTAAAAGGGAAAGTACTGGGTGCACATTTCTCAAATCAAAGCATGCAGATATACATTTCAAGGTGTATGTTTAACTACTCCAGTATGTTAGATGTTCTGGTTCAGCTTCAGTGTGAAAAATTTGATTTCTAGTTTTGAGGGGTGGCATTCAGAAAGAGGGAATGCAGTTTTATCTTCATTCATATGCTTAGGAGAAACTTGCTTTCAGACTGGAAGCCTGAATAACTTGAAATAATCTGAGTAATGAGATATTATTTTTCCAGTACCTCACAGAAACAGAAGAAACAGTCAAAGCTTCTCGAAACATGGAACGACTAAATCTCTTCTCCCTAAGTCCTGATATTGCCGTAAGTAACTTTTAATCTGTTTTGGTCCTTAAAATTGCTAAAGAAATTAAACAAAAATTATTAGTAGGATCAGTAGATAGCCAATAATGCCTTTCACACCTTCTCTCTCTGTCTCATATATATATATCTTCTACATTCTTTCTTTATAAAATTAATTTCTGATAGAAATATTCTGTTGATTACCACTGGGTAGCTGATTTAATATTATTCCAGAAAAGTCTAATTATTTTCCCTTTTTTAACATTTCTATGAATTTCAGTTAATTAATCAATATTTTTATTCCAGGTGTTGAATCCTCAGAGGAAAGAGATCACAGGTCCAGAATCATTGGTCAAACCTTTTGAGGAGAAAGAAGCAAAGCGGATCATGATAACCTGCAAATCTCTTAATCTGAATCTCCAAGCATGTGTTTCCGATAATGAAAATGATCCAGCTACCAATGTAAGTTTGAGAGGGAAAATCCATGTCAAAAGGTACTTATGTGCTTCCCCAAGACTCAAGTCACTTCTTGTAGAAGTTTGGTCAAAATAACGGTTTCATTTCGTGTTTCTATTCTGGTACTTTTTTATTTATTTATACTGAGGGTAAAAATCTCAGCTGATTGGTATTTAGCAGAGTAGCCTCTTCTCCTCCTCTTCTTCCTCCTCCTTCTTCTGTTGCTACTGTGGGGTTTACTGTTGTCCTTGAAAGTTATGTATGATGATTTTATGTTATAGGGCACTTGGACAGCCTTGCTGTATGAGACACTGTAGAAATATTTTAGATCAATAGAAAATACTAAGAATTTACATTGACAATACTGACTAGCAATGCAAAATATGTTTGAAGCAGAGATTATTATTACTTATTAAAAGCATTGTTGACTATCTTTTCCATTCTGATGGATTTCCAGTATCATCAAAACAGTATAAAACTACAGTAGTGTACAAAACAACAACCTATTTGCAAACGACCCCCAAAGCACCTTAATCTATTACAAGAATAAGTCAGCTATCATGCAAAGCAACTCCATATTTCAGCAGGTAGACTAATTTTTTTGGATATAACATAACACCATGATTTAATTAAAGCACAGTGTGCTCATCCACACATAGAACAGTGCACTAACCATGGTTATGTGGTTGTGACATCCTTGTCTTATTCCTGGCTTTCCCCCCTGTGCTGTCTCACACACTGAGATGCCTGCAGAGAAGAGGGCAAAGAAACCAGCATTTGTCAGGCAAACTAGGAGCAGAGAGATCATTTGCTAGTCAAATCCTGCTTTCACAAACTAACCATAGTTGAAATAATTCATGGTTTTGCAATATGCCTGACTGAATCCAAACTTTCAAAGATCTTATTGAAGATGCTGTCAAAAAAGATAGTAAATGTGAGTAAATCATAAAATATCAGTAAAAGTAGGTTGTCTTCCTTTGTCAGGGCTTCCCAGAGTCAGCTATGAAGACTCTGTCTCTTGTGGACACCTACCCATACTTCAGACAATGGGTGCACTTGGAAAATAACCTTCTAAAGATTATTGCATTGCCCACCTCTATGGGAGGAGGCTTTCCTTGAGAAACTGTGGTCCCAGTCCCTTTAGGATTTCAAAGATCCAGCAACTAGTGTAAAGGGGGGGGGGGATGTTAAAAATAGGAGTTTGTTTTTTTCAGTTGCTGGACACTACATTCTCAACCTGTTCAGCCTCAGAAAACACTTCAGAGGAAGCCCCTCATCGAGATGATAATCTCATCTGACTATCACTTGGGCATGAGTAGCTGTGGCTAGATCCAGGAATGGATATGGCTGGTTAAAGCTGCTCCTGACCATCCAGGAATAGCTGCAGGCCCAGAAGCATTGCTGAACTGCAGAGCAGGGTTTTAACAAGAAGTGAATATTCATTCTGTATGTGCCAGTAATTGCTTCCATCATAATCAGTAGAAAAGCTCATCATTTCAGATTTTAGATTAATGGGAAATAAATCTGTCAGTGGGAGTTTGTGTGCTTGTGTGGTTATTCATTTGTATGTAGACAATAGCATCTCTAGGGGGAAGGCATCTGTGTCTACATCAGTTGTAATGCTTTGGGAATGGGCAGGCTATCCATTGAAGTAAGATTGCCCATACTGCAAATGTAGCAGTGCCCATGATTTCAATCCATATTTTTATAGTAAACGTAACCATCTTCACATGAAAACGGACAAAATATATAATATAATATAATATAATATAATATAATATAATATAATATAATATAATATAATATAATAATTGGACAAAAGTTATATAATATAATATAAGGGGGAGAAATCCAGTATATAATGCATTATTTTCTCTTCTGTTTGGACTTTTTGAATCTAATGAACGCAATAAAATCTGATGAAAATTAAATTACAAAGCAATCAGGAGTCTCATATGTCAACGTATATGGTTAGAAGGAAGAATTAAGAGACTTCTAGTGCAATCCTAAGCATATATAGTCAGAAGTGCTCAGGATTGTATCACTTTCATTCTGACTGTTCAGCTTTCATGGCAGGGAAGATATTGGACAATACTCTGATTTCCTTCATTAGCAGATGACATCAGCAATGTTTATTCAGTGCAAGCCAAGCAGCGCTTTTTTGGCAAGATGGAAGAGCTGGCAAAAAGATAGCTACAGTATCAATGCTTTAATTTGGTTTGCAACTGGGAGAGTACAGAATTGTTTTTCTACCAGCTAATCTAGCCAAGATGGTGAAGATTCATAATTGAACCATGTGTCTATAATTAAAAGTAGATGCTAGGAATGGGACTTAATTGGATTGAGACCATGATGCTGGAAAAGGGGATGTATCCCTTTCCTCTTGCAACTGTTTCCTGATATAAATCTTGTATATCAACATATTGAAGTTGGTACATGACTGTAGCAACTTCTATGACTCAGTACAAGAGCATCCGCTTAGCACACAGAAGGATCCATGTTCAATCCCCAACTTCTCCACTTAAAAGGATTGAGTTGGAAGTGATATGAAAGACCTCTGTGACCTCCAGGAGAGCTGCTGCCTATCCGAGTAGACAATACCAAGTTTTAGGGACTAGTGATCTGATGCAGTATAAGGCAGCTTTATGTGTTTGTGTGTGAGTTCCATTAGACACACAACATGAGGAGACAGGGTTAAATCCCCCTTCCTCAGTACCAGACTTTGATGGGAGATCTGGAAATTGAATCCCACAGAGTGCCCTCTTTCTTCTAGGAGCAGCATTTCAGGGGGATTTAGGGCTGTAGCAAGAAAGGGAAGGAAAGTAAGTCATGTCTCACTTATAGAAATCTTTTCGCCACCAGAAATTCAGATGTTGGGGGCAAGTGAAGCACCTCTGAAGATGATTGCAGTGAGCAGGAGATAACATTACTGATGTATCTTAAAGGTCCCTTGTAAGAATTAACTGCAGCACTCTGAATACTTGAATATGCTATACGCATAGTTGTTGTCTCTCTGATAATGTGCATTGACCCTACCTCTTTCAAATCTAATCCAAAGTGATGACAGTGTGACTTGCTGGGGCTTTTGCATTACTGGGAAGTGTTCATGTTTCACAGCTGCTACCACTACAAGTGCCAAATATTTTTCTGTGCTTTGCCTTAGGAATGAATGACACAGCCCACCCTTTCCATTTTGTGGTGGGAAAGCTTGCATCAGCTGCTGTTGCTGCTTAAGAAATGTTTCAATCACTTTCCTCTGTTGTGTTAAAATGTACTTTGCAATCTGCATTTTGTAAAGTATAAGCTCAGAGTGTGTTTCGTTAATTCATCAATGACATTTCTCTGTGTTCCTTGTCAGATATCTGTTGTTCAGGAGTTCACAAATCCTTGTTAGTTGCTAATATGGCTCCCTTGTGCATAGACAGGACTGAGTAATCATATGACAGTGTAAGACAGCTGTAGAAGAACTAATTGCATTTCTAGAGACAGTGGGTCACTTTATATACAGGATAGTTTCATTTTCATTTGCCAAAAGAATATAGTACACAAAAGTGCCATCTGTAAATGATTTGGAAGTCAAAAACTGCCCTGTTTTTCTATAATTTCTTCTCTCAATTTACAGAGAACTCATCAAAATTTAATTAATCACTCATGTGGAGCTGATCTAAGCTGTTATAATGCCATCTAAAATAGCGTATTGCTAATAAACCATGGGCAGACATATCTGACGCCCGCAATAATTTTTTTTCCTATATAGATCTGGAAAATCTAATATTTACTCTCCAAAGTTCTGTGTAAGGTATTTGTAGTAAGACTCTTAACAATCTATATCGTGCCCCTGGCGCCCCCCGGGGTCCCTCTGCATGGCTGTAGCCCCTCTACCTGCGACTGCCCCCTTTTGGTCTCCCGTTGGTGTCTCTTAAGGTCTCAGAAATAGGGGGAGGGAGTCGGGTTACCGCACCTCAGGCTCCTTGTCCCCTCTGGCTGTGCTTGGGCTCCTGTCTCTCTCTGTTGGCAGTCCCTCTGCAACATCAGCCAGCTTCCTTCCTGACCTCTTGGACCTCAGGCCTTTTATCCCTCCTGGAGTCCCCTCCCCTCTCCCCAGGTCCCACCCCCAGCTGGCTCCGCCCCCGTTGATAAGCCCGGACGCCGAGGAGAGGCGTTCTGGGGCTGCTGGGGTGTCCACGGCCATAGCGGAGTGTCAGGGTGTCGAGCTTGGTCTGCCGGCCCCTCCCTCCCCGTCGAGCTCCTTCCACACCTTTCTTCTCTCGCTGCCACTGATGCTGCGAGGCGGCCAATCTCTCCGCGCCTGGGGATGGGCGCGCTGACTGTGTGGGCCAGTGAGCGTTGCAGGCGGCATCACTGCTGCATGCTGTCGAGGTATGTTGGGGCTCGGCGGTGGGGGCTGCCAGCGTTGCCCTGGGTAGCCCCCCGGTTGCGTGTGGCCGGGGAGGGAGACTAACGGGTGTGGGGGCGGCTCCCTGCGGTGTCCCAGCCCAAGCTGGGGGGGACAATCTGTCTTTCAAACAGATTATTGTATATTTTTACATAACCTATTATTATTATTAGCTTATTTCTATTTCGCCCATTCCACCATTTGGGGGCTCAGAGCAGAGTACAACATAAATAGTAATAAAATCACGATAAAATTAAAATCATAATAAAAACCAGTTACAACATTTCATAAAGTACAACAGGGTGGTTCAGCAGGGTTACATAACCAAATAGTATAGCAGAATGGTACTACAGAATAGTACAGCCATACAGGAGTTCAGTACAGTGGGGAACTGTACCAAACCACAACATAGATTTCTTTTTGTAATATTGAAGGATTTGTGAAGTACCCTTCAATGTAAAAAACCCAAAAAGTTACCACTCATTTGTTGGAAGTCAAGGTAATTATTAATATTTCCTTTATTGTTTCTATTACACTAGCATCCTTAAAAAGAAATATCCTTAAGTCAGTTCAATGTATTAAATTTAACCCATCAGTTACAAATTGTCCCCATTGGACTGAGATTTAGCAAGTCACTTAACCAGTTATAAATTGATTAAAGCTTGCAGTCCTGTTTTAAACTCCTTTGGCTTGGATCTACCTCCCAGAACACCTATGGGAAGCCATCTCCCTTTGTTCAGATCTCTCCTCAAAACCCAAATTTGAGACAACCTCTTTTTAGTACAGAAACTAAGCCTCAGCACCTGTAACAAGAATGAATTCATATTTTCCCCAGTTGATCCCTGCCTCCATATTTCTCACCTCAATTTATTATCTTCTCTGTATCAAAATTTTAGTTTGTAACAGCAAATCTTGTACTGTTTACATTGATGACATCATATTCCTGATAATTTTACTCTCTCTTCTCTGCTTTTTATCTCCAGATCGAGCCTTTCTTTGTGAGTGTGGCTCTTTTTGATACAAGGGAAAACAGAAAGATCTCTGCTGATTTCCATGTAGATCTAAACCATACCCTTGTCAGACAGATGTTGCCAAGTTCTTCACCTTTGATAGAAAATGGTACAATTGAGAACAGTGGTGCCAAAGAGGATGAACCACGGGTTAAAGGGTTTCCAGAAGAATGGTTGAAATATCCAAAACAGGTACTTTGTATCTACGTAGGCATACATACACCTGTTTATTGAAACTGAAACACAAAATTATAAATAAAAGAATTTAACTGACTAGAATGGTATGGATATTGAATATACTCATGTAATAAATATTCAGCCTTGAGTCATGAATTTTAAAAGGCTTCCCAGACTTCTGAATGTGAAGAGATGTGTAATTTTTAATTAAAAATTTAGGCACATTAAATTGTTAAATATTTTACTTTTAGCATGGTAGAAAAAGAGAAGAGAACTTGAGTTCAAGTACCTGTATACTATGTACTTGTCTGGAAGGAAGCAAACCAGCAATGATTCATGCAGAGATTCAATAGGCTGCCTCCACTTGACAAGAGATAATTCTGAGCTTCCTTAATGATAGGGGTTCTAAACATTGGTTTAATCCCAGTTTAGAGTCCTGATTTGTTGTGGGAAGGACACAGCTCCAGTTCATCTGATGTCAGATATCATGGCCAATTAGAGCTTAAAGGGATGAGGGACAGGAGACAGACAAAGGGGAAAGCATGAACACAGCAGCAGTTTTGAATGCTGCCTATTATTCCTTCATGTGAATGGTCATGACTTGACTGTGTCTGAATTTTACATAATAAAATATCAGACTTTTCACTTCTTACATTTTTTAATCTTTTGACTCTGATATTGACAGCTTTGTTCTCATTAACTATATGTACTTCTGCACTCAGTGATGACCTGTCTTTATACATCTGGTGAAGTTGGTTTAGTTCACAGAAGTTTATGCCACTGTACAAAATGGATAGTTTTCAAGATGTTATAAAGCTCCTTTTAGTTAATGCTGGAGGAGTGGCTCATGCAGAAACAATTTCTCCTCTAGATATGTATCACAGGCCCATAACATGACTGATGTAATTTATCTCATCTCTCTAGCAGTAATCAGTTTGTTAATTAATACTCCAGGAATCTTTTTTTAACTTAGTGGTGTGTCTGTATTGCTATCCTTTTATTAACTTCTCTCTCATATCTATAGGCAGTTTTCTCCATAAGTAACCCCCATTCTGAAATTGTTTTGGTGGCAAAGATTGAAAAGGTGCTGATGGGAAATATTGCCTCTAGTGCAGAACCTTACATAAGGAACCCAGACTCGAATAAGGTAATATAATGCAAAGATGCAATGCCTTTTCTATCATAGGTATATGTCAACATGCAAGTGAAAAACCCTAATAGCAAATGTCAGTACCATTTCATGGAGCCAGATGTGGATTCTTTTGTATAACTGATACTGCTTTGTACATGCTCTGATTGCAGTTAATGATAAGATTCTTCATTGCTTTTGGCAAAAGTAACATGTATGTAGTAAAAGCTGTGGAGTTTGCAGAAGAATAATAAGAAATGTTTGAACGTTGACAATAGTGGGTCACATTTTGGTTCCTTCAAAGACATACATGTTTCTCTCATGCTCATCTGATCTTCACAGTAACCCTGTGATGCAGATCATGCATACAGAGAGAAGCACTGCCTCCAAGTCACCCAGTAGGCTTCATGGCTAAATGGAAGTCTGAACTTAGCCTCTTCTGCCTTAGTTCAACACTCTAACCATTACAGCAACTGATCATCTGGAGGTCACTAAATGTCTTGTGCTGTCTGAGTAGCTAATGCCATTTCAGCTATTTGTAAAGATCCAATTGAATGAAGGGGGTGTGTGTGTGGATCACAAGTGGTTTAAATATCATACATATCACACCTTAATTTCAATAATTAAATATGTCAGTAATACATCAATAGAATAGTATGAAATGGTCACAGGACCTGTGCTGATCAAAGTAATATAATGCAATTATCTTCATGGAATTAATAGTTTTTCTTTTTCTGCCTAGTGGGCTCAGAAAGCATTAAAATCCAACAAACAGTTCTGCAGCAGATTGGGGAAATACCGGATGCCCTTTGCTTGGTCTGTAAGGTAGGTAGTTGCCCATTTATACCCATTTTCAGCAGTTACAGAATCTAAGGCCAGAGAAAGAGCTTTGTACTTGGAACTACAAGGCAGTACAAAAGCTCTGCCTTTATTTCCAGGATTATTGTGGGAATTCCAGCTGAAAAATCATTTTGGGAATTCCAGAGTAAACAGAAGAGCAAAGGAGCAGCAGAATAAATAATGGCAATTAGACAGAATCTTATCTCTAAGAAAGTCTGACAGATTGTAAATTTGTTTCTGTATCATTTGCAGCTACAGGTATAGGTTCAAATGAGGTAATACCCCATTACACACTGAAACCTAGTATGTAAGGAAGAAGGCTAGTCCACAACCCTTGTCACAGACATCTAGTGTAATGTGCAGGACTTATTTTATTGAAGAGGGAAATTCAGTCATGTGAGCCTCTGCTATGCAGTCTGAAAAGGTACAAGGTTTACTATCTTAGCTGCAACATGTATGAATGAGGCCACAAGCTGCCATTTGTAGCAAGCCCAGGTCTTTCCTAGAAACATTATTCACAAAATGAAAGAAGGCAACTTGTCCACCACTTCTTTTCCCATTTAACTTGAGCAGTCATCAGTTCTCCTCTCTTTTAAAATTGACTAACTGTGGATGGTGGGTTGCTTTGCTGGGAAACTCTTGCTTCTTTTCAAACTATGTTTAACTTGTTTAAAAATTTAGTTATCACTAGGGATGGGCACTGACTGAAATATGGACCAAATATGGTCTGGGGGTGGGGGTCGTGGACCGTTTGCCTAGCCTGTACAATTTCAGCCATTTGGTCCATAAGCGAAGGGTCAGTGAGTAAAGGGGAGCATTTAGAATGTCCCCTTCACTCCCTGAGTCCTGTGCTGCAACGGTGCACCTCAGCAAGTGAAGGTAGGGTATTTTGAATCCCCCTTTCAATCCCTGAGTGAAGTCGCCACTTGGTGTTGACTTGTGCGCCACTTTGCAAAAGCCACTTAAATTTTAAATGGCTTTTGAAAAGCAGCACAGTATGCAAGTGAAAGTCGAGTGGCGACTTCACCAGCTTTCCTTCCACTTGTAGGAGATGAAAGTGGTGGGAGGAAAGAAACAGGAGGGTGCTTGCTGCACATGGCAAGGCTCGTTGCTCCCTTTTCCCTCCCCTGGAAAGGTAGCAACTACTTGTTTTGTTTAAAGGTGCTTCTGCTACAGACATGGTGTCCTCTCACTTGTTTCATTGTGGGTTCTGCCTAACACTCTCAATTAAAAAGGGGCTTTGTCATTGGATCAGTGTGTCACTCTCTAGGAGGCAGGACCTTGGGTGGTAAAAGCAAGACAGGGAGGTGAGCCTTAAAGGGGACTGATAAGTTCCTTCTCCTCTGCCCATTTTCTGGAACACAACTCTGGCAAAGCAGTTGTACAATCTGCACTTCTTGCTTACTTCCTTCTCCTCTTGTTTAAATAAACAAATATATTGTATAAATTTAACCCTCCTCCAGCAGTGCATGAGTGACTGCTGAGCAGTGAGTTTCCAGTTCACCCAGAAGTGAACCAAAAGTGGATTAATGGACTAAATGGACCATGGTGACGTCCATGAAAATACTGGGGGGGGGGGGGGGGGGGGGCGCGGTGTCCATGAACGGTTTTTGCTATACTGTGCCCATCCCTGATTATTACCTTCATGACAAAGTTCACTGTATATGCAGGGTTTTTTTTTTTTGGTTTCTCATCCTGGAACAGCATTGAGAGTTTACTGGAATACTTGTCACCTGTTCTGTGTGATGAAGTGGCAGTTGTCTTGAAACTCACTATAGAATACTCCAGCAAGTAGCATTAGCATGGGGAGTGGCTTTACAAGCACACTGGTCCTAAATAGGTCCTGTTTTTCTGTAGTGAGTGATAAGACTATGTGGAACAGTTCACTTGTTGCTTCCAAACTAGAAAACAATACTGTTGATTATCTACCACAATATATTTTGGTTTCAGAAGGATGGATCCTACAACCCCTGAAGTAAGAAGTCTTGCTCTAAGGTGGAAGTATCTTGCTGTAATGGAGAAATCTTTCTCTGTTGAAGAATGACTCTTTCCAGCTGAGCAAGAGTCCTCAGCAGAAGGGAGCCGCAGGATCAGACTGAATATATGTCTCCTTTAGTGAACAAATTTTGACTCAGTCAATGTAGAACAAAGTGGAACTTGCTCTGATAGACTTGCCAGCCTAAAAATAGATTTTTCCTTTGGACACACACATCCCACTGTGATAAAAATCAGAAATCTCAGACTTTTGATGTGATTTCCACTTTTTTCGTTTCTGGCTGTAGTAGCACTCCTCCCATTTAATATGGAAATTTCCCCTTTTTATAATTTAAAGCAAGTCACAGAGTAATTTTAAAAGATTCTGTCATTCACTCAAAATCTGACAATATTTCAGTCTTGCAGCTGGAACTGTCTTGCCATAGTTCACATCACAACATTTTTGTTTCCAGGGCTTGATCCTGTGTTGCCCAGCATTGCTTTCCCAAGAGACTGTAAGCACAACATGTGTTAGAATTACAATGTGACAAGTCAGTCTTCCATTCTCATGTTCCTACCGCAGCTGCCAGAGTTTGCAAATATGATTTGTACTTGGAGAACTCTTTTCTCCCACAAAATATTTTCCACATTTCCCTTCCTTTTTATTATTCTCATACAAATGGTATTGAACCCAGTCTGTAAAATACCTTATGAACTTGCAATATGTATGTCTGCCTGATCCAACGTGCTTTGGCAAAACACATGCCACCACCAAATTCATCAGATACGTAAATGAATTCTGTAAGCAGGAAGATTAAAAACTCTAAAATCTGCACATAAGTGGGTTCAGAAACTTAAAAAGTTTGGGAAACTGAACAATCTGGTAATAGGCCTTTCTCTGCACAGCTTGATATGGAGGGATAGAAAACACCATTGCAAGACTGGAGAAAGTGTTGTTTTTGAACAAGCACAGTTTTATTCTCTACAGAACTTAAGAAAAAATGAGTGGGGTATTTTCTAGGAAGTCCAGTATATTCATATTTAATTCCAGAGTTGGTGAAGAAATTGGAAGTCAACGCCCAGTGGAAGAGAGGAAATCATGGGCCTCATGGCTTTGAGAACTGTTACATTAAAGAGCTAAGTAGTGATTGATTAATTGCCATCTAATATATTGTTTCCACTTCCTTTTACAGGCCAGTTTTCAAGGATAATCAGGGAAATATTGACAGAGATTCCCGGTTCTCGCCTTTATTTAGGCAAGAAAGTAGCAAAATTTCTACAGATGACATACTGAAATTAATAACAGAATATAGAAGGTAACGAGTGATTTTTTTTAAGCATGTGCAAGACTGTGGCGTGGTATCATCTACTTTGATTTAATAGTTTTAATTGTGAATAAGAAATAAATTCTAAAATAATATTATATGTAGTGGTATTCACTAGGTGTGCGCACAAAAAAATGATTTTGGGGAGGGGGGTTGGGTATATCAAACCCCAAAAATATTGGTACCGTATATACTGATATTTCCAAATTTCCATGTTGGTATGATATCAGGATTCAGGAAATAATTGGTATTGCCGAATTTATTCGGTAATATACCTGCCCTTCCCTCCCAGAGTTGCGCTGCAGTGACAGCACACCTCAGCAACAAAAGGGAACTCATCTAAAGAGACTTCGGTCTCTTTAAATACCTTCCATCTCCTCCCTAAGCTGCATCACAGCAGCAGCACACTTCAGTAAAGGAATGGAAGACAGGTCTTTAAATGCCTTCCCTTCACTCATTGACGTGTGCCTCTTCACAATCTCAGAGAGTTGCTGAGGGAAGACATGATAAACGCCTTGCACTCATGTTTCACTGATCATCCCTTTTCTATGTGAACAAGACTTGTTCTGCTAAAAAATACTTGTCTTAGTGATGTATTTTAAAACTATACTGAAGGACTTTCAGCTGTAGGAATAATGTCAACTAGGCAAAGATTATATTCCTCTCTATGTCTCTTTTCATTGTGATCCACTGAAGCTACAACCTTCTGTCTGTCAGAGACGTGAATGCAGAGGACTCTGCCCAGAGGTATTTTCTGTGGCCACGTAATAGTAAGCTGCTGAAAATTTTCCTGAAATAAAATTATCCAAAGGCCATTTTTCTTCTAGTTACCCCACTTAAATTTGACTGTGAAAGTATATTTTGTTAGAGTTCAATGCTTTCATTGATGTTTTACTTTGTTATTTGCTTCATGCTATAAATAATAATTACATTTTACTTTGTATGGTGACTCTAGGCCATCCGTTCTCTTTCTTATTCTGTTAACTTTCTAAATAGTTCTTTTTTACTATATTTGCAGAGCAGAGAAGATTAATAAAATACAGACCATACCTGGCAGTTTAGACATTGCTGTTGACTGTGTACCTTTGGAACACCCAAGTATGATTTCATTTTACAATAGCAAAAAAGTGCTATATTTACTAAGTATTATTATGAGACACTGGGATTGCAAAACATAGTTGTGGCTTTTTGAACCATAGTTGTTATTATGGTAGTTATACAAGAGAGTGGATTTTTGGGGGGAGTGGTTAATAAGTATGCTGTGCATCTAATTACAGTTTGGCATCTAAGGCTTCCTTACATCATTGCATGTGGTCAAAAATATGCCATACACGGACAAAATAAAAGGAGATTTCTTCATATATTCTATACAAGTGGCAAAAATGAGACATATTTGCATTAGGCTTACATGCATTAGGAAGACAAGTGAATTCTCTGAAGCAAGGATAGACTTCACATCTCTCCTTTCACACAAGACTTAGAACCAAGGGGCAGAGATGCATGAATCGCTCCTGTTTCCTCTCTTGCTGCTTACATGGGGTTTGGAAAGTTTTCTATCATGATGTGCTGTGACAGTTGTCCTGTATCCTTCCAAAATGTTCAGACTGATACTTGTGAGCCTTAAAGTCACCAATCCAAATCATTGCCTCAGTCATGAAGTCACTAGGAAAGTGACTGTTCTCTGTCTTGAGCAGCTTCGCCCAGTCTGCCATATGGAGATAGTAAAACTGACCTACTTTACTAGAACAATGTATGTAAAGTTTTCTAAATGCTCAAAAGCTGCTTTATTATGATTTACCTTGGCCGCACTACTGCCATATCCTTTAGTCGCCTGCAACATCCTCCATTCACACCTTAGTGTTCACACTTTTATTTCTTTCTTAAAGCAGCTCCCTCCTCTGCAAATCCTGCAACAGGCATTAGATGAGGTGTTGTGTATATAGAGATTTTATTATAGCATAAGCCACTTCAGCAGTGTTATATATCAAAAGGCATATTTTATATATCAAAACATTTTAATGAATTAATAATAACTGTTTTACTTAGATTTGGTGATGTGGATTTATTCCACTAATAGAGGCCTTCTGTGCCAGAGGAAAATGTTGCCATTTGCAGAGTACATTCACAGAATCTAGCCCAATTGTTTAATTTTATTTATTTAAAACATTTCTATCCTGCCATATTTCCTTGCCCTGAAGATTGCTCACACTTCATCTGCAAGTCACAACAAGGCTCCAGAACCCCAGATAAAAAGAAAACAATTATTAACAGATAAAACAGATAACGGATATTAACAGATAAAAACAATGCACATATTTTGAAGCACACAGCTCCCTCAAATGCCCTCTAAAAGAGAACTGTCTTGCACATCATCCTCAGTGCAGCCTTTGAAGTTGCCCTGGGCACCCATTCTGGTGGGTCATGCCAGAGCCATCAGGAAAGCCCATGACCCAGCTGTTGATATATGGACATTTCTAAGAGAGGACACCACAAGGAGAAGGCTGTCTGAGGAGGGTAACTGTGTGCATGATTATCCCAGGAGATGTATTTTTCCCCAGCCATCTTTGTGAAGGGATTGATTTATTCTTTTTCCCCCTTGTGTTTTATGTAAAATTCTATGATTTCATCAATAAAATGTGGATAATTCAAAAATTCAAATTCAAAAACCTTTAATGGCATACAGTGGTTAACTGAATTCAGTGCAGCCTGTCAAGAAGCAAGAATAAGCACCATTGTGGTGGCGGCAGGGGAGAAAAGAGCTAGAAGCTCTGATGTGTTCTGTAAACTAAATTATGCATATTTCTAGATTGGGAATGTAGTTTTAAACTGCTAAAAGTTCATGACTAAGGATCTTTCTCTTTTCTTTCTTTCTAAAGATTGTGCAACATCATCTTTTATTCCAATCAAGCCATTTAATGATACCAAGGAACATCAACCAACAATAGAAGTGGAAGAATTTGTCCAAGATTCCACCAAGTACTCCCAGACTTATCGAGTATATAAGAACCAAATGTATATATATCCCAAACATCTGAAATATGATAGCCAAAAATGCTTCAATAAGGTATGGCCAGCTTCAGGGTAAGAGTCTAAGGATTTTCATGGATTTGAGGCTCCACTGCCAACTTTGAATCATAGGAAGCGTGTGTTACCTGTTCTCTTCACTCAAATCTCTGTGAATAAGGGATATGTTTGATTATTTGTTTTGTGTTGTTGTTTATACAGGAATCTGCATTAGTGGGGCAGGATATAAATAACTGCTTCATTGCACATTGAAAGCTTATTTTGCACCAAACAATCAGCCATTCATAACCATTCCAGATGAATAGGCCCTTAGTTTTATTGTATTTATAGAATTCTTCTGAACCCACTTCATCTTTGACATCCCAGTTATATATACATTTACGTGAAATTAATTGTGATTGATAGTATTCAATTTTTGGATTTCTGTGGCAGAGATTAAAGGTTAAATGCCTGTATTTTAAAGATTAGAGGTCTATATTTTTACTCAATTTAAAATTTATATTTATTTCTGTAAAAATTAATGTTCTCTTTGAAAAAAAGGAAAAAAGTGGCTACAGCATAATGGGATCAGGATTGATCAAAAGCATATTTTATTTTAAACATGTTAAATTGAATGCACTGGGATTACTGCAAAGGGAGGACACATCCACATGGGTAATTCCAGTTGAAATTGGTGCAATTTAAATATGCATCAGGCATGAAAATTAAGTATTAACATGTAACTGGAGATGCAAATCTTTAAAATGAACCAGTTTTCATATTAATAAGTTGAATTTGAACAAAAAAAGACTAAGTGAGATGGTCTGATTTCTGGAATTCATACAAGTCAGCAGACACCAAGTTAAATATTTCCAAATTCTTCCCTGGCTTCCTGCAACAACTGGGCTGCATTATCCACTTGGCAATAAAGTGCAAGATTTGGAATAAAATGAGGATATTTCACACAACTTTAATTAGCATGTAGTTTTATGAGCCAATGATTTCCATTTGCACTTTTCTGCTACAGGCCCGGAATATTACAGTCTGTATTGAATTTAAAAGTTCAGATGAAGAAGGGGCCAAGCCAGTGAAGGTGAGTATGGAAAATTCCTATTCACAGTGTACTAGTTCAAAAGAGATTTCTTTAGAAACTGTGAAAATGGGGCTGTTCTGATGTAACTGTTTTTAAAATGCGGGCAGTCTAATATATTCTACTGCTCTTTCCATGACAATCATTCATAATAACCATTATGAATGGTAATCTCTGGAACTTATTATCCAGTGTCACTTTGCTAACTGAAAAATTTAAATTGTGGAAAGGGGCTGGAGTACAATATGATAAAATACAGCTTCCCAATTTGGCTAGTATGGTATGGTCTCATATCAGCTCCCTTCACAAATTCACACAGGCTAGTATAGTTGGAGAACAGGCTGAATACAATTCCTCCAACCTTTTAACATACTGAGCTTTGTATTTGTGATATTCTTGCCTTTGAACCCTCATCCACCATACTAGTAGTTCCCAATCTTTTTGGTATAACAACTCACAAGTCCAAATGTTCTTGATACTCTTACTGTTGGAGGGGGCGTAGAAATAACATCATGCCCCTCTCCTCCTCATCCTCCAATGGAGTCCAGGCCAGCGTGTACCAGGCGTAGCAGGGTGACAGATGTTCCTTATATTAAGCGCACACCTAGGGTTGCCAGGTCCAATTCAAGAAATATCTGGGGACTTTGGGGGGTGGAGCCAGGAGCAAGGTTCAAGCATGCTTGAACTCCAAAGGGAGTTCTGGCTGTCACATTTAAAGGGACTACACACCTTTTAAATGCCTTTCCTCCATTGGAAATAATGAAGGATAAGGACACCTTCTTTTGGGGCTCATAGAATTGGACCCCCTGGTCCAGTCTTTTTGAAACTTGGAGGGTGTTTTGAGGAGAGGCACTTATGTGAGGAGAGCCAGTTTGGTGTTGTGGTTGAGTGTATGGACTCTTATCTGGGAGAACTAGGTTTAATTTCCCACTCCTCCACTTGCACCTGCTAGAATGGCCTTGGGTCAGCCGTAGCTCTCATAGAGGTTGTCCTTGAAAGGGCTGTTGCTGTGAGAACTCTCTCAGCCCCACTCACCTCACAGGGTGTCTGTTGTGGGGAAAGAAGATAAAGGAGATTGTAAGCCGCTCTGAGACTCTGATTCAAAGAGAAGGCAGGGTATAAATCTGAGGTTTTCTTCTTCTTTTTCTTCTTCAATATGCTGAAAATTTGGTGCCTCTTTCTCAAAAAACAGCCTCTTCAGAGCCCCAGGTACCCGCAGATCAATTCTCCATAATACCCTATAGGAATCGCTGTCCATAAAGAATAATGGAGTGCCCGGCAGATATTTCCCTCCCTCCCCCACCCCACTTTCCGATGATCCAAACTGTGGGATCCCCTGCCCCCACCTGGGAATTGGCAACCCTATGCACACCGGCTAACTGATCAATGGCAGCTGACCCTTTGACATTATTCAGCTGTTGGGAAGCTGCATGGAAGCTGGGAGTGGGGAAGGTGAGTAACGAGGCAAAAATTATTCAGTCACTGTTGGTCCTTCACAGGCTGGTTCATGCCCCCATAAGGCTTCTGGGTCTAGAGAGGCCACTGGGCATGCCCCAGGCCTGGCTACCTCCTACAAAATGCTTGAAGTAACAGACCAAGGGGGACAGCCCAGCTCTGGCTCCCAGTTCAGAAGGAATAATTGAATACAATCAGGCTCTGGTGCATGATGGCTAGGGCTGGGTTTCCTACTGTTACTCACATTAAAAAAAGAAGACACACGATAAAACTGCAAAAGCCTAGAACCCATTTTTACAGGCTTTGCGACCCACTTTTGGGTCAGGATCCACAGGTTGGGAAATGCTTCCCCATGCCTTGGGAAATTGAAATTCCCCTCGGTTGCAGACTAGCTTGCCATGTTGCATGTGGGACACTGGTTGGAGAAGAAGTCGCAAGCCTCCTTGTGCTCATAGAATTAGTTTCATGGTTCATTGGGTCATGGCCAGGCTGATCTCTCATATCATCTATCGTCCAGTAAAAAGTTCTAGCCCTATATTGACAGGCCTTGTATATACGTTCTGTCAAGATTCAAGCTGAGAGCAGAGTCTAAACTGTAACCTAAAGACCAATGATAGATTTCATTCACAAAATGTAGCCAATTTGTTGAAGCACATTCTTTCTAAACAGTGTATATATGGGAAGCCTGGTGGACCACTGTTTACATCAGCAGCATACACAGCTGTACTACATCATTCACAGAACCCCGATTTCTATGATGAGGTCAGTACTCTTTCTGTGACTACATAAATGCTTGTTTCTTTTATATTCCACCTTTCCTCTTGGTTCAAGGTGGCTTACAATAATAGTTGTTACAATTCTGAAGACTTGTTTTACTCAAGAGTATATTTAGCAAGCAAGATTGTTTCATTGTACATTAGCTTACATTCTCTTGCTGTTTGACAGATTATATCTTGAATATAATCTTGAATATAATAGAGCACATGCACAGATTGCAGAACAAATAGTTGAACACACATTCTGAACATATCCAAAATTGTTCAGTTCTTAGCAGATTACAACGAGGTGTTAAAACTCATGTATTAAACATGTGTTGAACCATTCACAAGGTCAGAAGTGGTTGAATACCCATGACAGAGTAAATTAAAACAGTATATTTTCAGTAAATAAAAGGTTTGGGTTTGGTCAAGTCCTCAAGACATTAGCAAACATTTAATTTAACTGGCCACTATCAGCATCATCCTTTTGTAAGAGAATATGCACAATTTTTGAAAAATGTTTGACTCTCTGCTCATCCACAATGCTCACCGGTTATCCTGGGGCACGTCACTCTCTCAATTAGCCTGCTTGAGACGGTTATATAAGGTTTAAAATGTCACTAAAAGGCATTTCTTCCTATTGCTAACCATTGGGATATCCCAGGAATTAAAAATATGTAAATCACTGCTCCATTGTTAGAGTGTTTCCATTCTAAGCCTAAAATGAGGAAATTCACAACAGAAAATTAACAGCACACTAGTGAAGAACTGATAGGCATGTCACATCCAGTTTGCCTCAGTGCCTATTTGACACCCAGAGTGTATCATCAAGTCTCTCGATACAGCAGGCGAGAAAGGGGAAGGGAAACACCACCCACCACTTTAACTCTTCCTGCCCTATAAGGGCACCACTTTATGCACTGTTACTTGGAGGAGCTTTACTTCCAAGAAAACTTCCAAGAATTTTTACTTTACTTCCAAGAAAAATTCCAAGAATTACTTCCAAGAATTTACTTCCA
This sequence comes from Heteronotia binoei, assembly GCF_032191835.1. NCBI lineage: Eukaryota > Metazoa > Chordata > Lepidosauria > Squamata > Gekkonidae > Heteronotia > Heteronotia binoei. The sequence goes on along the minus strand of NC_083228.1, from coordinate 99,715,212 downwards.
AGAAAACACATGCATGGGATAGAGCTTCAAGGTTCTTTTTCAAAAAAGAAGACTTGACCACATGTAAAACAAAAAAAAAGCAAGAAAGAAAGGAAAGATTTCCTTGGGGAATTACAACTCTGATCCTAAGCACATTTACTCAGAGATAACTTGCATCCAGATGAAAAGAAAAGGCTGCCTTTGCATTGTGCTAATATAATATGAATTATTCCTTCATCTCTGGGCAATGGAAACCGCCGCCCGTGACATATATGCTGTTGTTTTATTATATATTGTTTTAGATTGTAGTTGTTAATTATTTTAACTTTTGTTGTTATCCGCCCTGAGCCCATTTGCGGGAAAGGGCGGAATACAAATTAACATAAATAAATAAATTTGTTTCTAATATATATATATATATATATATATATATATATATATATATATATATAGTTATGTATATAAGAAGTATAACATTGTGTCAGATCAGAAGCAGGATTTGTGTGTGTGTGTGTGTTTTCATGGTGAGAAGACCTGTTTATTTTAAGTATGAAATGAGCAAGCAAGGGACTGGGGGAGGGAGAACGGTGGGGGGATGCAAGATATACAATAAGAAACAGTGACACTGATATTAATGTTGTGGTTCCCCGAAAAAACTCTTCTGGGCTGCACTTTTCCAGTTCACTGCAACCATCCCATTTCTAATCCCACCTGGCAAGAGCTTGAGAACTGGACCTGATAACAGTTCTAATAGGAGATAAGAGCTTGGCTTTGGACCCCGGAAGTGCTCCACAACCAAACAGCCATACTTCTCCTCTGCGCAACTCCCATGCCTTGAAACTGACTTGTTGTTACCTCTTAGACATGTTTTCAAAGCCCTGTAGCCCATTAAACCGTTCCTGGCAGTTCAGAAACTCAGAATTAGGAAAGAACTTTTAGTCCCAAATAACTCTGTGCTGCATTCCCAAATTCTGGGGTAAAACCCTTATCTCTTACACCCAGGGTAGAGCACCCTCACTGCTCTGCCCTTCATATGCCATTGGTTTGCCCAAAGTGAAAGCTGTGCCTTTAATTTCTTGCTGAATTGGGAATTTCCTATGGTTCAGTACCCACATCCAGCCAACAGTGCTGCAGTGGTCATCTCATGCAGTGACAAACTGCAGCCCCGTAAAGAGCCAGTCATCTAACTGGTGTAGGTGGAGTTATTTATTTATTACACTAGACTTATAGCCCACCTCACCCTGCATAGCAAGGCTCAGGTAACAACAATTAAAATCTAAAACATCATATGGAACTGTCTTATACAGTTATCAAACTATCAAGTCAACACACATAAAACTAAAACAACATAAATATCATCAATAAAGCTGAATACCAATGGGGGAAAGAAGAGTGGGGAATGGCAGAACAGATAAGCCATCACTAGAATGGCATGGCACTAGTTGTTGATAGCTGGACTGGGGGGTGGGAATCACTAGCAAGTTGTCAATAGTTGAGTGCATTGCTCTTTGGAGGACATACCAGGAGAGGCAGTCCTGTAGGTACGCTGGTCCCAGCCTGTTTAGGACCTTGGTGTGCTACTGCTGCTGCACACTCATTTATGGACTGGGGCCAGCAATCACTTCACTGTTATTGAATGAGAACTGTAGCTATCATGCAGAAACAGCTCAGTGTACATTTTTGCTATATTTCTGGTAGGTTTGACTGGAAATAAGCTGCAGCAACATGAATGCAATTTGCTTGCATATTCACATCTTTAAAAAGATTTGAAGTATTTTACAGCACAATCGGGGGGGGGGGGCAGAAAGTCTTTGGGGAGCAGACGAGCTGCTACATGGGCGCAGGAAGGATTTGCATCAATGTACAACCGGTGCCACCACAGCAGGGGGGAGTTATGTAGGTGGGGGACCACCTGAGCGCCGCTCTGCTGCTCTGCCTAAGGGCAGTGGCACCTGAGGGCTGTGCCCGAGCATGGACGGAAGTGAGGCGGAGCACGGTGTTAAGGCAGAGGAGGGGCTGGAGTTGGCTTAGGCAGCTTCCTGAGCATTTTGGCCCATGACACGCACCACCCCCCCCCCGAGAGGCGCAACTTTATGCCTGCAAAAACAGTGGCATGTCCCATAGGCACTCATTGAAACCAAAAACAAAAGTCGCCTCCACCGCTGTGTAAGCTCACAAACCCCTTAGGGACCGGCATGAATGCTTCACCAATCCCCTCACGCTTCAGGGTAACGAGCCCCCTCCCCAGCACCCAATCGCGGTCTCCCCCCTCCTAGAAATACTTCCACTCTGGCCTCGCACAACTCAGTTGTTAGGGGGAGGAGCATGTGGCGGGAAGTTCTGCCGGCGAGCTCCCAGCCATACAGACTTAGAGTGAGGGACAGGCAGGTACGTTGGTGACGGTTTTGCACCGCACGGTTGCTTTGACAGTATCTTTGACTTTCAAAGAGGAGAGAGAGGTCTCTCCCCTGGGGCTAACTGCTCTTGTTTCCAGGTCTCCACAGGTTCTGGGCTCCCGGAGGCTCTGCATGCGAGGACTGTCGTCCATGGCTGGGTAAGTTACATTGCCCCCACCCAGCCCTCCCCTCACTCTCGACCGCTTGGTATGCGAGCATCTCTGGCGCTTGAACCAGGCAGTGGACTCCAGCACAGCTCACCTGTGCTGCCACCTGCTCCCTTCCCTTGGTCTGCCCTCTGCCACGTTCCCAACCCCTGGCAGGGCACAAGGCGTGTGTGTGTGGCAGCTGCCTTGTTGCAGGGAGGTGGGTCAGAGACTGTCCCTTTAAGAGATCACCCAGCTGAAACGCAGCCTGCTCTTCCAGCCGCCGTCCCTGCAGGTGCTCTTGATCTCTATCTCTGTTTTGCAGGTGGGACTCCAACACAGAGGCTTCCACGTGTGTCGCTCCACTGCCCTCCCACTGCCTCAGCTGTTTCTGCCCGCCGCTCAGAATGGAGCCCCGCCCATGGCGAGGCTGCCCAGCGCACGCCAGGGAGACTGTTGCACTCTGTTCCAGAAAAATAAAGTCTGAGCTGTGCCCTCTGTTGTCTCTCCTGCTTGGCATCTGCTGCACATTCCCTGGGCAACCCCACCCCTGTCAGTGACGTCTCCAAGGGAATGCCTGGGAGGGTGGGCAGACTTGGTTGGGGGGGGTCTATGAGCCGCCACACTGCCCCCCCATGTGGCTGAACAGGGGAGGGGAGTGCCGCCCCTCAGCCTGCCCGGGCTGACAGCCTACCCGACTCCACAGGGCTGTTGTGCACAGGGCACTAAGCGGGGGGGCAGATGAAGTGGACTCAGAGTTCTATGGCTGATGCACTCACACTCTGAGTTCCGCGGCCCCCAGGGGAGGAGTTCTGTGCACATGGCAGGGGGCATCAGGGCAACACGGAGTCTCTGGGTGGGGGGGCATCTGCTGCTGGGCTGCTCACTCCCAGACACACATTCCAGCCACTGTCTATGACAGTGAACTCCTGCACTTGGTAATTCCTGCTTGTCTGCCTGCCATTGGCATAGTCTCTGACAGTGGGAGGATGTGAGGGGTTTGACGGCTTCTCCGTGGTCCCGTGCGGCCCTGTTTCGCCCCCACCGCCAGGCTTCTCGTGCGCGCATGCCCAGCCTCACTCCTGTTCCCTTCCCGTGTTGGCGGGATGTCTCTCCTTTGCCTGTGATGGTCTGCTCATCATTGGCTCAGTTCTCTGTTTGGGGCGGGTTGGGGATGGCTATCAGCCTCTCTGGGGCTGCCTCTCCCCAGTCATCTACACTTTCCCCCCAGCAAGCTGGGTACTCATTTTACTGACCTTGGAAGGATGGAAGGCTGAGTCAACCTGGAGCTGGCTACCTGAACCCAGCTTCCATTGGGATCGAACTCAGGTCATGAGCAGAGAGTTTGACTGCAGTACTGCAGCTTTACCACTCTGCGCCACGGTCTCTAAATTCTTTGTACCTGGGTCCAATTCATAGATAGCTTTAAAGTAAGAATCAGCACTTTTAATGAACCTGGATGCAAATAGGTCATCGGTGCAGCTGCTTCAAAACTGGTGTCATATGCATGTAGCAGATAAAACTTATAAGAAGAAGAGTGGTTGCATTTTGAAACTTCTGAATTGTTTTCAAGGGCGTGTTGCAGTCCTCTCTAGAGTTTATTAAAGCATGGATGGGTGTGACCAAGCCAGCAGAGTATAGAAAGCAGGACAATTTCCAAATAAAGTGTTGACAAAAAGAAAGTTAGTAGCAGCTCCAGCCTTTTATTCTATCAGAAAAGTTGGGTTGGGGAGTGCTCCAAAAACAACTGTCTTCTCCTTCAACTAAAACTGGTAGATTAACTGTTTCTAGAACATCAGCTTCCCTAAAAGCATGACTGTCATGAGCCGCGGCACATGCACCAGGACTGGCCAATGGGGGTAGTGGGCTGGCCCTCCCCTCTGGCTGCCTCCGCCTTCCTTGTGCCTATGCCAGTGGCATTGCCATGGCAACCGTCTCCCTCATTGCAAGCTACGCCTCTCCCTTCCCCACACTCCAGCGTGCCGAAGTCCTCAGGAAGTCTACTAGCGATGCGGCAGCTACACCGTGGCCGGACGCCACTTATGTCTGGATTAGGCTGCCCTTTATTTATTTAAAACATTTTAATGCCATCTTTCCACCCAGGTTGGGTTCCCGAAGGTAGTGAACAACCAAACATTAAAAAAACCTTTTAAAAACGTTTAAATATATACTCACACACACACATGCATAACTACATATATATTCACATACAAAAGCAACAATAAATGGGAGGGAGGGACAGTTATAAAATGCCAAAAAAAACCCCTTCATCTGCTGGCAAAAGACAATAATATAATTCATACTTTTTTCCTAACTACCACTTCTGGACAGTTGCAAAGAATGTTGGCCAGTGTGTTACCATAGCAACAGCTTTATTGCTGTTCATAATTTAGTCAAGTTACCACTCGGTATCAGCTCTGCAGCATATGACGTCCTGCTTTGCAGAGGCTGCCAAGCTATTCGGCCTAGAAGTTAGTCTGAAGAAGACAGAAGTTCTCCACCAGCCTGCACCCCAGGAAGATTATCACTCTCCCTGCATCACTGTGGGTGAATCAGTTCTGAAGACAGTCCAGCAGTTCAGCTACCTGGGGTGCATCATCTCCTCAGATGCCAAGATCGACAAGGAGATTGACAACAGGCTGGCAAAGGCAAACCGTGCATTTGGCCGACTGCACAAAAGAGTGTGGAGCAACAAGCATCTGAAAAAAGGCACAAAGATCAATGTTTACAAAGCGGTTGTGATGACAACCCTCATCTATGGCTCTGAATCGTGGGTTTTATACCGTCATCACCTGCGACTCCTTGAGCGCTTTCATCAGCGCTGCCTTCGCACCATCCTCAACATCCACTGGAGTGACTTTGTGACCAACACTGAAGTCCTCAAGCGGGCAGAGGTTACCAGCATCGAGGCACTGCTTTTGAAGACACAGCTGCGCTGGGCAGGGCATATTTCTAGGATGGAAAACCACCGCCTTCCCAAGATTGCCCTGTATGGCGAACTCTCCACCGGCCATCGAAATAGAGGGGCACCAAAGAAGAGGTACAAGGACTCCTTGAAGAAATCCCTTAGCACCTGTCACATCAACCATCACCAGTGGTCTGACCTAGCCTCAGATCGCAAAGCATGGAGGCACACCATCCACCAGGCTGTCTCTTCCTTTGAGAACACACGCATAGCTGGTCTTGAGGACAAAAGGAGATTGAGGAAGAATCGCACTGCTACAGGACCAAGCCTAAATCAGACTTTTCCCTGCAGCCGCTGTGGCCGGACCTGCCTGTCCCACATTGGTCTTGTCAGCCACCAGCGAGCCTGCAGCAAACGTGGACTATTGCACCCTTCTTAAATCTTCGTTCGCGAAGCCAAGCCGAGAGAGAGAGAGAGAAATTTAGTCAAGTGGATTTTGACAGTTTTGTGCTTATTAGTAAACAACAGAATAATAATGTTGTTCTTTTAATGGAATTCAAGTATATGAATCACTTAGAAAGATAAAAATGGTTTTATTGTCACTTCAAGCTTTTCTCACTTTAAGCATTTATCATGAAAACAGAAAACAAGAGAGTGCTATTTATTTTTTGAATGAAGAGAGCAACTGAAACTTCCTCAAAAAGGAAATTGTTTCTGAAGAAGTGTTCTCTGGATTAGATTTTGTTAGACTTTAAGATGCCACAGGACTAGAACAGAAAAAGAAGCTTAGACATTCCAATCTCTAGGGTGTTAAGCTGTTTCAGATCAACAAGGCTATCCACCTGAATCTATCTTCATTGAAACCAGTGAGAATTATCCTGTTTCTTTTAAACATAAATTGTCCTGAAGAGCTTCATCTGATACTAAAGCTGAGTTTGTAAATGTATGCACAACACTTTTTCCAACACAGAAGTGAGTGTGGTCTTTTGTTTGTTTGTTTGTTTTTTGCTTTAACAGAGCTTTATGTGTACATGGGAACTCCAGACAGGTCTATTTATCCATTGTAATTAAGCAAACTCAGAAGTCCCTATTATCATTTGAGCTAAAATTGGTTGCAACTGTCCATATTGCAGGTGAAAATTGAGCTTCCTACTCAGCTGCACAAGAAGCACCACATTCTGTTTTCATTTTACCATGTCACCTGTGACATAAATGCAAAAGCCAATGCCAAAAGGAAAGAGGCTCTGGAAACATCAGGTACCTATCCTTTTGAATACCTGTTACTTGCACCACTGCTATCATTAAATATTGTCATTTTTATGTCAAGGAGTCCTGATTTTTCTTTCTTTTCATTGTTGCATCTTGTGCTTTACATTAACTAAAAAGTTCTTACACAAAGGATCTGTTTTGGGGTGTAGTGGGATATGCTTGGCTACCATTACTGAAAGATGACCAGCTCGTGTCTCAAGAACATAACATCCCAGTGGCAACCAGCCTGCCTTCCGGTTATCTGAGCCTTCAGGATCCTGCAACTGGAAAGGTATGTTCTGTCTGTCTGTCTGTCTGTTTTAGGACTCTTAAAATGTGTAATCTTAACAATGTACATACAGTATTGGATTGTTGCTCATATGACAAGCTGGCTAAGGGGTAGTTTTTTCTACATCAAAACACATGCCTCTAAACACCATTGCGTGTGGGAGTGAGCCCCAGGTACATGCCCCCCTCCCTCTTCTGTATAATTTCTTCAAGAGTCAGCACTTGGATGTGTAGATGTGTACCACACAAACACAATTTGTCCACCCTTCTTTTTTTGATGGATAGGTCCAAGGGGTAAGCCTACTTCTGTCCAGCAGCATTTTATATAGAACATTTTACCTCTTATTTGGACTACCTGAGAAAGCCAAACTTGTGTTCCCATCCATCCATGATTAAAGCCCACAAAATGAGGTTTCTATATACTCAGTACCAGGCCTCTGATTCAGTGGGAGTTCACAGAAGCGCAGCTCCTGAACCTTTCTGAGAGTTCCACCTCCTCCTTCTTACCTTGTCCATTGAATAGTAGGTGCAGCTGCATAACAATCCCTGGATGAGCTCCACCACCTATTTTTCTACAAAACGACCCCTGCTCAGTTCTAAACCATCAAGTTGCTTCCATGAAGCGTATTGATTGTAGTTTTATACATCACTGTGATCTCACACAGGACAAGTTTTCAGTCTAAGTATCTGCCAATATGTACAACATTTGATTTTGAGTATATGCCCCTAGTATGTGCCACCAAAATGCAACTGCATCTTTTGTTCCAGGCTTTAAATATGCACACAGGATTTCACAGCATGAATAGCAGGAATCATTTAACTAAAAAATATCAGGCATTTACTTTTTAGATAAGGATGGAAAAAACTCACACAATTGGCCCCATCCACTGGATTTCAGTATTCACACACAGCACCACTGGATCTCACCAAAAACAACTTTCCTGCTACTGTTCCTGGTAATTCTTGATAGTTCCAGCAACAGCTGAGGTTCCAATCTGGCCTGGTCACAGCAAGGTTGCTGATATATCCATTGTGTCCTGAAAGACAACACATAAATAGTATCCATAACAACAATTTCAATCTTCTTTTTGGTTGTAAATTAAGGAGGGTGTTTTTTGTTTTGTATTTACAGCAGAGTGGAAGTGACATTAAATGGGTAGATGGAGGGAAGCCACTTTTCAAAGTGTCTTCATTTGTTGTATCAACAGTTTATACTCAAGTAAGCATCTTTATTTTATTTTATCTAAAGGCAGTGTGAAAAAGTGTAAAGACTATGTGCAGAATGGTTGTTAAGCATGAATCACTGACTATTTTGCAAAAAGAGAAATTATTTAAGCAGGTACAGGTAAAATTAAAAATCTGGAGTGGAACATAAAATCTGACCATTATGTTCGTTATCTACAGATCCAAAAGTAACACCACAAAACTATTTAAGATAGGATTTGGCATAATGTTTTTAAGTCTAATGCTGAAGTGGCTGGTGTCAGCTGGTCTGATTTTCTTTGTCTGATTAATTGGTTACCAGTATGCTGTCATATGCAAAAAGAAACTTGTACTGCTCATGCTATGTTTAGTTCATTTGGTTGCTATTTTCAGGATCCGTATCTGAACAGGTTTTTCCAGCAGTGCCAAAAAAGAAACAGGGATCTCTCCCAACCACCTACCTCAAGCTTTATCATCTCCTGTAAGGTAAATGAAGATAAAAATTCTACAAGCTCATGGCAATATTGAAAAAATGGCCGTGTCTAAGTAATATCATACCTTTTATCTGCCAGGAAAAAAACATTATATTTTATAGGAATTATAGTAAAGTCTGTTTAGATTGGATTTCACAATTCAATAGAATTATCAAAGTGCCTCTTTAAAATTATCTTTTTTTATCCACACTGCTATTTCTGATGTAATTTATAGGAAGAAGTATGTATGTATGTGATCATTGGTACTTACGGAACATTTTTCTATGACTTAGGGCAAGAACATCTGCAAAATGTTCAGCCACTAAGAGAGCAAAATTTTGGAACTATATCTGAATCATTCAGTCATAGACATTTTGTTTCAGTTGCTCCAACTGAGGCAGCTATAGAAAAAAGCAAAAACTGCAGGAAAAAGAGACAGGCTATAGAAATCTAATAATTAACTTTGCCCTTCCACACTAGCCATTCCATTTGGTGGATTTTTTCAAAACCCAGTGTTAAAAATATTGCTATCACTAGCAGTGTTTCTTCTAAGCTGAGTTAGTGTGAGCTTGGTCACAGGGTTTTAGCCTCTGGTTCATACATTTTTGTCTGAATTGCCCCAGAGCAACTAATTTATGCAGTAGCCAAATTGCTTGCTCACAACTTTACTCCCAGTAGCTCATGAAGCAGAAGCTTTGCTCACAAGACTCCATCACTTAGAGGGAGTATTGGTCACTAGTTATTTATTTATTATGTAGTGAGAAAAACTTTCTGTCACCTCATCAGAGAACCTGTTTAAGATGGCTTAGGAAGCAAAATATGATTTGAATATAAAAAAGAATTAAAAGCATTTAAATTAAGTATTTAAAATCCCAAACATTAAAAAACCATAAACCATTTATCAGTTTAAAACCACGTCTCACATAAATGGTTTGCAGACTAGAAGCAGATCACAAACAATTTAGAAAGATCAGCCCCTTCATTAAAAGCCAGGTTAAAAAGCAAGGCTTTGACCTTATCCCTAGAAGATGGTTGGGTAGGTGCCAAGTCAGTCTAAAAGAAAAGGGTATTCCAAAGGCAATGTGTTACACTGGAAAAGTGTCATCTCTGGTGGCCATCCATTTCACGTTTGATGTTTGGGGCACAGAGAGGAGGTCTCAAAAGGAGGATCTTAACTGTTGGGCTGGACAGTATGGGAAGAGGTGGTCCTTCAAGTGTCCTGGCTACTGTTGCCAACATCACGGTGGTAGCTGCAGATCTCCTGGTATTACAACTGCTGTCTAGATGACAGATCAGTTTGCCAGGAGAAAATGGCTTTTTTGGAAAGTGGACACTATGGCATTATACTGTTGAAGTCAATTTCCTCCCCAAATCCCACCTTCCTCAGGCTCTACCTTCAAAATCTCCAGTATTTCCCAGCCCAGAGCTGGCAACCCTAATCCTGTTCTCCATTTCAGTGTTCCAATTCCCCATTTTCTCCAGTTCTCCATTTTCAGTGTCCCAAGATAAGAGCTTTCTCACGACCCAGTCTGTTAAAGGCCTTAAAACCAAGAGCCAGAACTTTGGATTGTTTCTGGAAACAGACAGGCAGCCAGCACGTATCTTTCTGCACAGGAGTGATATGGTCTCTCTACCATCTTTCTGACAGGAGCCTAGCTGCCACATTTTGGACTAAGATCACATTTTGGACTAGCTAAGACTAAATGATGTAAAGCAGGGGTGGCCAACAGTAGCTCTCCAGATGTATTTTTGCCTACAACTCCCATCAGCCCCAACCAGCATGGCGAATGGCTGGGGCTGATGGGAGTTGTAGGCAAAAAAAACATCTGGAGAGCTACTGTTGGCCAGACCAGATGTCTAGATAAACTGCCTTCTCCAAGACCACTTCATTAGACCTTATAACTGAAAGTCACACATACAACTAAGATCAGACTGTCCTCCTGAGATTGAATTAAATCAGCTCTCATAGTGGATGTAAATGATTTTGTACACAAAATGCATTGCAAAAGCATCACAGTGGGCCTGCACATTTTCCAGTTCTCCATTTTCAGTGTCTCAAGATAAGAGCCCTCTCACAACCCAGAAGAATTCTGCCAGATAGTATTGTGGCAGAGAAGTAAATTTGCTTTGCCATGAGCGCTACCACGAGGAATTATAATGCATTTGCACCTTGTAAAGTTGGCTTCGTCAGCCATCCCGTAATCAGTATAGGGGTGAATAGGCTCAACCTCCTTGACAGTGAATAGCCGTATATTTAGAGAAGCATATTTACTTACTTCTTTCATATATATCCCTTCCTTCAAAGAGCTTGACTTTGTTGGCATAATCGCTGGTATGCTCTGGATTTGTGAGGTTTAAGAATATACAGCACACTGACTTGTGCTAACTATTTACATTTATTTACAAATATACAAGTTTGTAGTTGTTCTGGTATACACTTCGACAAAGTGCTTCGCCAGACACCATGTTTGAGAGCAGAGGATACACTGTACAAGCTCTTCCCAGTTATATACAAATAGCTATATACAAGCACCAAGCAGCACACAGTGTTGAGTCATTCTGCATAAGCACAAGTACTCTGGACAGAACCGGTATGCACCTTCTAAGGGAAGCTGTCAGGAACTGTCACAGATCATGAACTGTCATAGATCATGTGCATTAGACTCCAGCCTGAAGTCTTACTAGCAAGCATATGCTAACAGACTTACCTAGGGTCAACTCATGCTATCCTTCTAACAACCTTATATGATAGGCTAAGCTAAGTGTTTTCCTGGCTAAAGGCCATTTGGTGAGCTTTTCAGCTGACTAAGAGTTCTAATGAAGGTTTTCCTGGTCCAAACTTGGCATTGTATCCACATCACACTGATTTGATTTGATTCATACCCCATCCTACCCCACAAGTAGGCTCAGGGCGGCTGTTCTTTTATATGAACACATGAAGTTGCCTTACACTGAATCAAACTCTTGGCTCATGAAAGTCAGTACTGTCTGCTTAGAGTGACAGTGGCTCTCTAGGGTCTCAGGTAGAGGTCTTTCACATCTTTGCACTGTAATATTGTTTTGAAACTGCAGTACAGCCTTTTCAGCTTAAGTGAAATCTATTGATGTGCAACAGTTATCGAACTGTAGAGGGCCAGATCTCTTGATGAGTACTTCTTTGTGTTTTCTTTCTTAATTAGAATTTGCTAAAAATTGAGAAGATCCATGTAATTGTAAATTTTCTTCCTGTGATCTTGAACCAGCTCTTCTGGGTTCTTGTGCAGAATAAAGACGATGAGGTTACAACTTCTGTGGCCAGGTATTCATTATTTACTTACTACAATACTAATTCTCTATTTGGAATGGATTTCAGTTACTGTTGTTGGATATATGCTGTTCACTGCCTTCAATAACAGCAAAGACATCGTAATATATATTTGTTTTTACATGTCTGAACCTTACATCAGCTTTGCAAACAAAGTTTTGGAATTTTTTGGTATGGCAGTCCACATCACACAATAGGCACATGTGGGGAAAATGGAGACAGGATATTACAGCTTTATCTAAAATGCACTTCCAGTGAAAGACACTTGTAGATCAATTAGTTTATTGATTAATTGATAAGGCATCTGAAGTTGATTAATTGATAGCATCTGATACAGGCTCCTACTCTTGGGGACTTGAGTGAGTCTGCAAGACAAAACTATTCAAAAGAGGTAATAAGACAACTTGAATAGGCTCAAGGTTTGCTAACTGCTTTAATTCTTTGTTAATTGTTTAAATCTTTGTTTTTTATTTTAATTACTTTTTTTAACTGTGCTTTAAATGTATTTTTTAATTTGATTCATGTGTTGTTGTAACTGTCCCTGGGTCTTGACTGTCAGGAGACATGTGGGGTGGCCTAATTAATTGTATTTCACACTGAATGTCTGCATGCTTCAAAGGGAAATTTGGAAGGGCAAATACAGCTGATAAACAGTATATGATAGGTGTTTCTGGTTCGTGCTGCATGATCTCTTAGCTGCTTTGATTTTCAGGGTTCTTACTGATATCGTTGCCAAGTTTCATGAAGAGCTGTTAGACCATTTCATAAATTCTTATGTAAAGGTAAGAGTATTTAATTTATTTTTATCATGTCCAGTATGCTACATACTCATTGTTTTCTCCTTGACATAATCTCATATGAGTGTTTTGTGATAGGTGTGTTATCTCCCCAAGTTACCTAATTGTGACAATTTATCAGGCAGTTTTGCTATGGAGCTTAACACATACTGGAAATGCCCAAGTGAACTTCAGTGGTAAATTTAAATTAAGATTTTATTTATTTATTTAGTTCCATTTATATCCCGCCGAAGTGGGAAGATGGGCGTTCTTTCATGTTTGTGCTTTGAATACTGTACTATTTTCTTAGCTTTTCATTATTTTCTCAGGAAACCATTTTATTGTCCAAATTGCAGTACTTTTGTACCTGCTTATGGTATGTGAAATACTTTTAATCTTCTGGCATGACTTATTGCACTTTTTTTTTTTGTGAATCTGCACTGCTTGTTCCGTCTCCTCCATTCAGTTTTCACTCAAGGTGTGTTATTGAATGTCTTGGGATGATTAGGAAGTCAGCATCAAGGACCTTAAAAAGTAGAATCCGTAGCTTGGATCCAGCAGCATTTCCATGAGCAGAAGGATTTCCACCCAAGCAGTATGACTTTTCTTGCCTCCCCGTCTACTACTGTAGTCTGAACTTGCCAGCCCCTGAAATGCTGCTCTTTAGGGGCAAGGAATCCTCCCCCAAGAACTGTATTTCATGAGCACTGTGGGCTACAGCAGGAGATAAAAGACGAGTTCTTCTTTCTTTGTGGATGACAGTTCTTCTGCCCATGGAAATTCAGCACCGGATCCAAGCTCTTGTATGTAGGAAAATTGTAAGAACTTATTGAACTTGCACAAAATGCAATGCAAAAATTTACCAAACAGGGTACAGTGAGTGCACAGCATGACGGTTGGTTCATACCTGCCTGCTATGTCACCAGGCTGTCTCCTAGCCTCCAGGTGTTTGCTGTAACATCTACAAGGGATTTGCATATGAAGAATCCTATGCGCATATCTTGCATAACACACACGTCTTAACTCTCTCCCTCCCATCATTTTAGGGCATAGGAATCATGCATTTATCACGCATGCTCATTTAGGAGGTCCCTATATATAGATGTTATGGCAACTTTTTGGAGCTCAAAGGCAAAGAAGCCACTGCAAATCATGTACCTCTCTACTGTATGTTCACTGTAACCAGTTTGATGACCATATGTATAGTCCAAAAAGCGGTGAAACAGAAATACAGAACCAGGGGGGGGGTTGCCTTTTTTCTGTCACACTGTGATCAGGATCCACTGGTAAAAGAGATAACAATTCATAAGGTGCTGAAAAATGTTGAGCACACCAATGAAACTGTTAATATATATGACAAGAAACATTTTTAACATATGGTAGGCAGAGCTGTCATTTTGCGGCCAACTTACAGCCAGTCTGAAGGGCTTTCAAGGCAGGAGACATTCAGAGGTGATTTGCCTCTGCATAGCAACCCTGGACTTCCTATCAAGGCTGATGCTGTTTAGCTTCTGACAAGGTTTGGATAGCCTGGGCTATCCAGGTCAGGGCTCTAATATGTAAGGATATGGATTTAATGGATTAGGAAGAACTCATTGAGATAATGATTTTGTAGTGGGAAGAACAGTTCAGAGACATTACAGAACCTTTCATTCTTTCAACAAAAAGTTGGACAAGCAGGAATGCCTTCAGAGTAGGATGTTCTTTGTCAGAGTAAGAAAGTGGACTAAAAGATATGGCAGATGCCTTCCAGCTCAGTTTTTTTTTTAAAAAAAATATGTACCACTTGTAGAACAAAAACCTGAGTCTTCAGAATGCAATAAATAATGCGATGTTATCTAGTAAGAGATCCAGGTGGGTAGCCATGTTGGTCTGAAGCAATAGAATAAACTTGGAATCCAGTGGCAGCTTTCTTAAAGGTTCCATAGGACTCTAACTTTATTCTTTATCCAGTAACAGGGTAAGTGGAGTTTATGAATAAATTCTCACATTCTTGACCCTGGGTTTCCTACACAAATCAGGTATCTTGTAGGAAGCAGGATAGCAGAAATTACATTGGACTTATTCAGATCTCCAGTGTTGGGTTATTACAAAAACATGGTTAGACCTAGTAAAAGCAATATTGTGACTCATATTTAAAAATAACAAACCTCAAATAACCTCAGAAAATCAATTAAGAAATGCTTTGCCTTCATGAACAAAGACATAAGGAAGTAATTGGTGCCAGTATTAGAAAAGTAAATGAAATTAAATTAATCACTGACTTCTAGAAGAAAGTTCAGAGAAGGCTGTACTAGTGAAAAGAGTGGATTTAAGATTGATTCACATATGCATGTACATTGCTCAAGACTCATTGCTCGATGACTTACCACTTGATGACTTTAAAGTGAATGTGCCAATTGCCTCCATTAGAAAGCATCATGTTTGGGGTCATGTGAGAGGATATGAAAGTTCTGGCTGTGGTGTTTGATCTGTGATATCTGTTTCATCCATGCAAGTCATCATCTGATATGGCAGACTTCAAGCAATAGCATGCATGTGTGAACTTACAAGGCTTTAGTTTAAAAATGTTAAAAAGTAGACAAATGCTAAGACTTGCAATACCACTCCAGAGGTGAGATTTGCTGATTTCTACATCAGTAAAATATCACAAATGATGAAGGGCAGATGTGCCAGCAAAAACATTAAACTAGGGTCTAAACTAATTGTACTTGGTTAGAAAATTAGATCTATAATACTTATATACTTGTGTTTAAAAACAATATTATTTTGCCATTTTGATCCTCTAGAGTATTAATTGTTAATATTTTTACACATCAGTCTCATAATTGCATAGACATTTGCCACAGCTGCTATAAAAAGAATTCACATTATTCTAATCCTGTTCAAAATGTTTTTTGGATAATGTAATCCATGCAGCAGTCATGAAATATTATTAGTTCTGATTATTTATTTTCAAGTGAGAGAAGGTTGAAATACTTGGCAGCTGTGTCAACCCAAATTTTAAGAAATGTATGGGAAAGTGCCATGCCAGTATAAGAATCTTAAAGCACCATCCTAAATAGAGTTACAGGGTGTTTTTACATTCAGTTTGATCCAGAGTTTTAGAGTCTTCAAATTGCCTGCCACTGTTCCACTTTAATTAGTTTCCTTTTACACTGAAGCATTTCAATTTGGGGGGGAGGGGGCGGGTCTCTGATCAGAAGGCAGCTGGAATACCAGTGCTTAGTTCAATGTATACGATTGCTTGGAGATCGTGTCAACACTGCAAAAACAATACAAATTTAAATTACTAGATGAGGCAAGCAATGATATGTAAAAATTTCAAGTGCTGTCAGTTTTCATGCAAATTACTGCACCTTGTGGCTTTTGGAGGAATCTTTTAAAATGCATGAAAACTTCTGCAGTGCAAGTTTGAAACGCCTGTAAAGACCTGATCAAAAGTAGTGTTGAGAAAAATGTTGCAGCAGCAGCTTCAAAACGCATCTCACCAAAACAAATGTAGATGCTTCAGGCACCAACGCTGCAAAACAGTTGTGAGAACGTTAGGTAATGTAAAAGGTGAGTTTCCACTGCGGTGATAGTCACAAACTGTCAGTGTAAAAACACCCACACTCTCCTAAATCAATTGAAGTAAGTTTAGAAGGGTGCAGCTCTGCTTAGGATGGCAGTGGAAAATACAAGTTTGTAATGATGTCATATAATTTATTGAATGTCCTGAGGCATTATGAGGGGCAGAGAAGAAGGAAGCCCCCGGAGACGCACTTTCCAACTGGATGCACCCGAAAGCTCATACCTTGAATAAACTGTTGGTTTTAAAGGTGCTATAATATTTGTACTAGCACTACATATAATATAACATCTAGTTGCTGTTGAAAGAGAGTGAATAATGAACAGTTTCAAGTTCGGTTAAGTGTAGTAGTGCTTTGCAACAAGTCTAGAACTTATTTTATTGAAAGCTATAGGCTTAGCTGGATTGTGTGAACTACAGCAATGCACATCCAAACATCCTGAGTATGAGCACGCAGGTGTAAATAACAAAGAACATTTAATTGCTTCATTAGTTGGTGCTAATGGTATGCTGAGAATAATCTGCTCAGCATGGTTTGGGCTGAATTGTTTGTTTAATCAATACTGAAGCCAAGATCTAGGAAAAGACCAAATGAGCCAGTCACTGCATTTCATACATTTCCGGATTCAATAATAACTAGAATTTGTAGCAAAACAAGATAATTACCATTTAGATCATTCCATATTGGTAAGAGTGATGTTTCAGTGTAATCCTAAGCATAGTTAGATGCTTCTGAATCTACTAAGTCAATGGACTTAGAAAGACATAACTTTTCTTAAAATCACACTTTAATATATGTAGTATATGTATACTTTCCATATTTCAGTTATTGTTCTATTTTATGAGGAATGTTTTGAATATGTTGTTCTTAATTATTAAAAAGCTTTTGGCTTCCACAAGGAAACCAGTAAATTATGGTATGATCAGGGAAAATTCACACCATTGGCTAGGAATGCCAGTTCAGGGTTGGGAGATTTTGGGGTGGAGCCTGGGGAGCACAGGGACCTCAGCTAGGTATAATGCCACAGAGTCCACCCTCCAAAGCAGCCATTTTTACTCAGGGGAACTGATCTCTGGAGATCACTTGTAATAGCAGGGGATATCTGGCTCCCACCTGGAAGCTGGCAACCATACCATTAGCTATTTTGATAGCAAATGGGAATGTTTACTTAGATGAAGTCTGTTATCCATTAGCTGATGTAATTCAAGCTAAAAAAGTTTAGTTTGAGTGTTGGCTCATCCTTTTGGTGCAGGTTTTATTCCTTCATATTTTGGAACCCAAAAGAAAAAGTATAATAAGTCCATTTTTCTCAGAATTGTTTAGTGTGGTTCATTAATTACCTCATATCTCAACCTGTACCCTTACGACTATCCCACATTTTTAAAATTTACAAGTGGAGTTACCAAAAAATGGAAGATGTTCAGTTTGTTTGAATCAATTATTTAACCAATTGCTTTTAAATTTTCTGGTTGCCAAAATCTTGAAATATTAAAGAAAATCTCAACAAAACTAACATTATATGCCATATTTAATATGTTCATTCCCTGTCTTGGTAACACTGTTGCTTTGAAAGTAAACAAGTATACTTTTAAAATTTTCCCACACATTAATTTAATGTGGCAGAAACCTGGAGGTCTGTTCGCAGGGAAGGCTGGTGCACAGAAACTCTGAAATACCAGGAGTGCAGAGACCCACAAGGGTTACTAAAGGAAGAAACATTTCATGAAGCAATAGTATAAAGGACTTCCTTGTTTCCAAGGAAATTTTCAGCTCTTAAATCTGAAGTACTAATATTCTGAACAGCCCCACCCAGGATACAGGCACTTCCAGCGTTGTCCCTGACTGTCTGATCAGGCTGTATATCTCATCTCCAGGCCTCACATTGATACCATTCCTCTTCTTTTTTCACTTGTATACTTGGTGTCACTTTGCTGGTAAGGGGATGAGAAAGGAATAGGATGTTAACCAAAGCCCGTTGCTCTCACAAGCAGGAAAATCAGCCAGCTAGTGATTTTTAACTTACAATAGTGTAAACATGGAATCAGCCCACAAAGTTCTATTTAAAACTTACGTTTAATATGCAGTCCATTACAGGATTTCTCCTACTGAAATCTGTCTGGTGTTGTCTCCTGAGAGAAATAATATATTGATCCTACAAAGATTGAGTTTGTCATTATCAGCCATTTCTCAGCATTTTATTTAGCATAGTGAAATCATGTCTTTTCCCCCCCATCAGTATGTATTCAGAACCAAGTCATTTGAAGAGAGGACCGTGCATGAAGAGCTAGCCAAGAATATGACTGGGCTTTTGAAGTCCAATGATCAAAGAACAGTGAAATATGTTTTAAAGGTGAATCCCTCTCATTCTCCATTTTCCAAATTGGCTGTGTTGTGATGCTCCCGTTTTGTGCTGTTGTCTATTCCTTACCGCATGTACCAGTACTCTGTGTGTAGATGCATACAGTCACTGTCTCTATTTACATGAATAGGACAGTTTGAATTAGTGGGAGCTCTAGACTGGGAAGTTATTATTTAAAAGCAGGAAGGTATAATATTTTAGTCTATTAGAAGAACATCGAGTCAAGGGTTGCCAGAAACTGGAATCTACTTGGGGGTTTGCATACAAGTTCAAAATTTGAAAATGTTTCTTGGAAATCCAGGATAAAGCTATGTGTTGTCCTTTCAACCAATGGTTTTCTCTTTTACTGTGTTCTGCTTCTGGATATGGTACCAGTGTCATTTTTTGAGTAACTGAGGTCATTTTTATTTAAGATTAAAAGAAACTATAAAGGGGAAATTATTAAAAGGGTCAATTAAAAGGTTCATGTTTTCATGACAATTTCTCTCTATTCATTTAATAGCATTCCTGGTTCTTTTTTGCAATCATCTTAAAATCAATGGCTCAGCACTTGGTTGATACAAAGAAAGTACAGGTAAGATAGTGTGCCATTTCTGGTATAAATTAGCACATATAACTGTTTCATCGTGCCAGTGTTTTATCATGGCTTGCTTGACTTCCAACTTCAGTGAGAAGATACTTTTGGAGATTCTACTGGATTTTTTGGCTTTGTTTTTAAGCAACTAAGATTGAGAAACCTGGATATAAAGCTTTTCGATCTTAGTTCCTTAAAAGTAAAGCTATATAAGATGTGATCCCTAGAAAAGATTTGAGGCTATTCCCCTCAATTTTTCCCTGGCCAGTATTTGTGGTTTGCTTGATAATAAAAGCACCTTTTTCTGAATAATGCTACACAGGAAAGTTTCTCAGTTGGTCTGGAGGGTTCTGTTTCTGAAAGATTCCATGTTCAGATAATTTAAATGCATCCTGTGGAACTGCTGTCCCTAAAAGCTTCCTTTTCCTGTATTTAGGTTATAAGCTTTACTGAAAAAAATAAACTGGAAACTTATGGCGCTTAACTAATACAATTTTATTCCGGCGTAGGCTTTCATGGACTAGAGCCCATGGAATATAATTATGATGGTATTTAAAGGTGCCAGAAGATTCCCTGTCTATTTTTGCTGCAACAGATTACCCTTCTGAAGCATTACTCTGTTTGCTTTCACAGCATTAGAAAAACCCTTCCCTATGCATTATACTGAGGCATGCAAAATTAAATTCAGATTCCTCAGGCTTCATATGTGCTATAGCACTGGCTACTCTGGTGTGAAAATTGGGAATCGTTCCCACAAATAGTCATGTTGTGAATGAAAACTCTGTACTGAGTCTCTGAAAAATAAGCTGCAGGGGGTGATGCAGAGAATTGGCCAGCCAAATCAAATCCACATCTGGCAGAGAAAGGAGACAACAGGGCCCCATCTACTGTTTCCCTCATTCTGAGAAGTAATTGGACACATCCTGGATATACACATGATCTTTATTTTTGGCCTATCTTTTGGAACCAAGGCCATGATTACTTCATCCCTACTTATTTCATTGGACTGTTATGATTACTTCAGCCCTACTTGTTTCATTGGGCTGTCATTTAATTTGACTGAGCGTCCAAACGTATAGAGTTATAAGAACTATGCAGATTTCTCAATTGTTAACAAAAGTTCACTTGTGCTGAAGGACTTGTGTGCATTGCCACTTCCCCTTCTGTATCTACATCAGTCTACAAAATCCCCTAACTTTTGACCAGCACTGGGGAGCAGGGTGAAATAGAAAGGGGGACAGAAGGCCAGATTCACAGAATCCCATTTAGGTTGTTAACAGCCTACCTCTGTTATTTATTTTCATTAACTGCATTCATACCCCACTTTTCTCCCTGGTGGTAGAAATAAAAACATTCCATTTACTTGTAGATTTTGTCCCTGCTTTGAAAACTTGATTAAATAATTGGTTCACATGTTATTTCACTGCAGATTTTATTTATAGGCATGCTTGGATTCATTAATCTATGTTGGTCAATTTAAAAAAAACCTTGTTATCTAAGCAGAAGATTCTGAGAATTTTATTAGCAGGTATTGACCAAACTACTATATCTGTATCTAAGTTCTCTGCAATTAAAATATGGACTGAGTTAATGTGCTGTATATAATTTACTCAGCTAAAAATGCTTTAACTGCTATATATATATGATGCTGAATAAAGTATGTAGAGATGAAGAAGAAGAAGAAGATACTGGATTTATATCCCGCCCTCCACTTCGAAGAGTCTCAGAGCAGCTCACAATCTCCTTTACCTTCCTCCCCCACAACAGACACCCTGTGAGGTGGGTGGGGCTGGGGAGGGCTCTCACAGCAGCTGCCCTTTCAAGGACAACCTCTGCCAGAGCTATGGCTGACCCAAGGCCATGCTAGCAGGTGCAAGTGGAGGAGTGGGGAATCAAACCCGGTTCTCCCAGATAAGAGTCCGCACACTTAACCACTACACCAAACTGACTGAATTATTTATGTAGATAATTCAATAACTGAGTTTTTTCTGCTTCTGTATGGCTTGTGGGCTGTAATAAAGTCTGTCTGACTGACTATCCCACTTTTCTCCCCAGTGGGGATCCAAAGTGGCTTAAAACATTTTCCTCTTTCTCACTTTATTCTCACAACAACCCTGTGAGGTAAGTTAGAATGAGAGTGTGTGATCAGCCCAAATTCACTCAGCAAACTTCCACAGCAGAGTGGAGATTTGAACCTGGATCTGCCATATCATAGTCTAGTACTCTAATCACCATACCATGGTGGCTCTCTGTTTTTATCTGGTGATGCCCTGTTTATAATAATGAGTAGGTTGAAGGGAATTCGGGATTCTCTGAATTGTATGTTCTACAACTGCATGAAAAAAATTCTCTTGATGCCATCTTGAAGAAAGTATACATCACTAATCCCAACAACTTCATTAGGGTTGCTGTCATTTGTATAGTTTTATGGGAGATTGCCTCATTTTTTTCTTGAGTTTAAGATGGAATAGTGTCAGTCTTACATTCTGATTCTAAAGAAATCACCTGTTGTCTGTTTAGGTTCTTCGCACGCAGAGATTTCCAGAATCATTCCACAATGAGCTGGACTCACTCATTATGGTCTTATCAGATCACGTTGTTTGGAAACATTCAAATGCTCTTGAAGAGACCAAGAATGCAAACCACAGTGTCGGCAGGTTTCTGAAGGTAAGCTGCCTTTACCACAAGGCACCTTTACCACCTTTGCCTTATTTAGCCTTACTAAGGTCAAATGATATGCATCCTTCAGCCCCCACTGTCAGAACTTGTATCTGTTTTGTATGCTGAGCTTGGTAATGTTAGCCTAACTGACTCCATATTGTAACTGCCTACTAATCCCATGTCCTTGTAGCTAGGCCTACTAACGAAAGGCTTTTGCATTTCAAACAAACTGTAACTACTGAAGGGTGACAGATAGCCTCTGGAAAACATCTGCAGGTGTCCTTTGAAGCTAGCCGGCCAGAGCATCACAGCAGGGCTCCTTCCTTCTCCATGGAGATAAGGGACCCTGGGAACAGACAACTGTCGCCTAGAGTGTGGGAAATGGTGTTATTGTTTCTGTTTCAACCGCATAAAAATGTATCAATCGCTGAGACCATTATCAGAGTCAACTTGTGCCTTCCCTGAACACTGTTCTCAAATAAACGTCTTATACTTTTGCAACAAAGTAATGAGTTTCGTTTGAAGTTCTTCAAGTTCTGACATTTTGACTCTGATCCCTTTTGGAGCTTATCCAAACTGGCAACTTAGCTGAATGGCAGCAAAGGCTCCAGATAACGGAGAGCCCAGCACCCCACCAAGGGAGCGACCGGTCGAGCCCGGAGTTACAGTGGTGAGGCACAAGGTGAAGGAACCGGCGCACTTCTCCACCTTCATCTTTACCCCGAGGAGTTGGAGCCCGCAAAAGTCCACCACGCTCATGGACGCGGCGGACGAACGCTACAAGACGTTGGTGACGGGCACCGGGGCCGAGACCGGACAAGACCCCGAGAGAGAGGAGGGCCCGATCCCGCGAGGGGAGGATTATGCCCAGGCGCTACGCAACGAGCTGTTCCAGTGGGTGAGAGAGATCCACGATGAGGTCCATGAGAGCCGTGTACAACTCGCCGGAGAGATGCACCGGCAAATGGACGCCATCCAGGAGCAGATCCGGGCGCTACAGGGAGCCGGAGCGCCCGGCGGAGGAGCGCCGGCCGGACCGCCCGACGGAGCACCGGGCCAGCCGGCGGCGCCGCCCGCCGGGGGCCCGGGGCAACCGGTGGCACCCGATGGCGGAGCGCCGGGTCAACCGGCGGCCCCGCCCAGAGATGGGGGGTCCCGCCGGGCCACCGGGAGGGGTCCCCGGGGGTCAACCCGCGGGACCTCCGGCGGGGCAACCGGCGGGGCTGCCACCGGGGCCAGGCCCAGCACCAGCAGGCCCGGCGGCACCGGGCGCTCCGGGAGCCGGAGAGGGGGCGCGGAACCGGGAGCTTCAGATCACCTTCGACAGGGATGCGGAGGAGGTGGAATACTTTACCATCCAATGCAACAACTTCATGACCCACTGGGGAGCGAGTTTCCCGTCGGAGGCGAGCCGGGTAGACCACATAGCCTCCAAACTAAAAGGGGCTGCGAGGAAATGGTATGTGGGATTGTACACCGGGAGGAAGCCGGAGCTGACGACCGTGGCGGAGTTCCTCCAGGCGATGCTACGGCAGTACGGCGACCCGCTAAAAGAGGTGAAAGCCATAGAGGCCCTCCAGAGGATCGAGCAGGGGGATCGTACCATTGTCAAGTTTATTCAACTTGTTTGACCTTTACAAATTTTGTGTTGAGCTATACCAATTACATTTTATAATTGTGTGCCATCAAGTCACAGACAATTCATGGCAACCCCAGGTTTTCAAGGCAAGAGGCAAGCAGAGGTGCTTTTAACTGCCCTCCTCTGCATAGCAACCTCAGTCTCCCTTTAACGATGGACGACCCTGCTTAACTTCCAAACTCTGATGAGCCCAGGCTAGGTTGGGCAACCAGGCTGTTATTTTTATGGAGCTTTAAAAGCCAAAAAACCCTTTGCATAGTTTCATGGTTAAACAGAGGAGGGGCACAAGCAGCTTGGCCTCACAACAGCCTTGTGAGATTGGTTATTACTCATTGGTTGCATATGGGGAACTGAAGTTGATGCCTGCAGTCTACTCTCAAAACTTGAGCAGAACCTATACTCTCAGTTTCATAGTGCCGATTATAAAACTTGACTTTGCTTGTTGATTCCAATGGCTTGAACATTTGACCCCAGACAGAGAATATACTTCGCAAAGGGCTGGACCCCATGATGAAGATGCTTTTCTTTAGCGGAAACAGCCTTTCCCTGATGTAAGATACCCAGCATCTCACATACAAGAAGGCTGCTTTCACTTGGAGGAATATACCATCCCTAGCAGATATGTCAGATCCAATCTATGCTTTCGCAGTATGATAATGCTGGTTCTGTGCTGTGTATTTTATATTACAAACTCTACTTAGATTATATAATTAAAATAGTTTTGTTTTGTCTTAGCATTGTTTCACATTCATGGATCGTGGATTTGTCTTCAAGTTGGTCAACAGCTACATAAGTATGTTTGGACCAGGTGACCACAAGGTAAGAAAGTTAAAAATGTAAAGTGTATAACACAGTACCTTTCAGGATTAATAAGAAAGAGTTGATGTTGGCTGATTTTTCTCCCTGTCTCATAATACTAGTAATAGATTCAAAACCAAAAGAAAATATTTCTTTACTCAATGAGTAATTAAATTGAGGAATTCACTGCCAGTGGATATGGTGAAGGCTACCAGCACAGGTGACTTTAAAAGGGGATTAGAGATGGATTCATGGAACATCTGTGCATCTCTGAATACTAGTGCCAGAAGGCAACATCAAGGGAAGGTCTCAGCCTCTGTTCCCTGTTCATTGGCCCTGTACTAAAACTGGTTGGTTATTATGCAAGACAGGATGCTGGACTAGAAGCACCACTGGTCTGATTCAGTAGGATTTTTCTTGTGTTCGTATGGTTTATATCTATGTTTTTACCATTTATAAACCAAATTTTTACCAAAACATGGATTCACCACAGCTGTGAACATTTCAGACATGCCCACGAGACATACACTATAGCCTATGTACACAAATCAGTTGATCTGTATGTACAACCCCTGTCTGACTGTAACAGTATTTTCCATCTTTTCACCAAGACACATGGAACATTGTACTGTTCTCCCTTCCTCCTCCTCAAAACAATCAAAATAAGCTTAACAGGATGCGATGATAATAAAGCCAAATGAAATAATGCCATGCAAAACAATAATGGTGTAAACAGAGACGAAGATGACCTAATTATACTTTGAGACAGGGTCTTAATGTTCCATTTTGTACACCAAGAAATCAGAAGATTGTGACTGGAAAGAACAGCCATGAATGAGGTTGGAAAGATTCTTAAGTATAATATTCTCCATTATTTTGTATAGGTAGGAAAGAAATCTGACCCAGTTGAAATGTGTTGTTGGCAGAGGGTTCTACGGATAATGTGGACCACTAAAAAGACAAATAAGTGGGCTCTAGATCAAATCAAGCCTGAACTCTCCCTAGAAGCTAAATGCAGGCTATCATACTATCAGTCACATTATGAGAAGACAAGAGTCACTGGAAAAGACAATAATACTAAGAAAAGTTGAAGGCAGCCAGAAAAGAGGAAGACCCAGTATGAGGTGGATTGCCTCAGTTCGCAAGGCCTGAGTAGGGCCGTTAATGATAAGATGTTTTGGAGGAGATTAATTCATAGGGCTGCCATATGTCAGAAGTGACTTTACAGCACTTAACATACACACATTCTCACACATTATATGTTTAACTTAACAAGGGGAGGAAATTGTTGGGGGAAGCCACATAACATCACCATCTACTGCTCCTTTGTGGCCATCTCCTTTTTCCAGTAGGGACTGGGTTAGCTGATGGGGATGGAAGGATGGAGGAAGGACTGCCACACTTCCTTATCTTACCTCCAGTAGGGAGATGAGGACGGAAGGGGAAAAAAACAACAGCAGCACCTTCTCTTTCTGACTGCTGCCACTCATCTGCCTTCTCTTCCTGACAGGGTTGGTTGTTGTGGAGAAAAGGAAGAAGGCAGTACCCCTGCCTCCTTGTTGTGGCCACCTCCACTGCCTTGATTCTGTTTTTCTGTAATGGCTGCTGCCAAAGAATACTGCGGGCACTGAGTAGCTGTCTCCTCAAGGTCTCTTCTGCGCTCCTTCCAGTAGATTTTGAGGTCTGCTGAACACTAGCAGCATCGATGCTTTGAAAGAGCCCATGACCTCTCAGGCTCCCTCCCATCCCAAGCATCTCCAGTGCTCAACTCCCACTTTCAATGTCTGCCACCATCTTTCTAATCTTCTGGATCTCCCCCCACCACCTCCTTTTGATGCATTTGAGATCTTGTAACAGAACACTGAGATATTTTACTTTTAAGGGATTTTAAATCTCTTTTGCCCTCTTTTTGTGTATATATTGACCTGCATACTATGTTCAGAATTATATTGGAAAGGAGAGCCCTTGACAGAGGAACACATTAAAAGTTGCTTCCATTGACTGTAGTTATATAGTCGACAGCTCCAGGTCTGTCACCTGAAATCCTGCCAAATAACTGAAAAACCTTGGTTGGGAGGGCTACAGTTTGCAGGGGGGAAACCAGTGAGTGAGAGCTTAATCCTTTCCTTCCCCATCATTTTTCTCCCTGAAATCTCACCAGCTGAGAGTCTGCTTTCAAATTTGCCTTTTGACAGTGTTAAGTGACTGGGCATTGCAAAGGACAAGGAAGGCTGGGCATTAGGACCCTGTCTGTCCAACCTCCATTTTTTCTATTGCTAATCATGGTCTCAAACTACTACTTCGAAACAGTTCCGCAGAAGATTTGGGTGTCTGCCGCACGCGTGGTTCTAGCCATAATAATTGTACATGAAGATGTTAAATCTCTAAAGAATTCTCTAAAGAAAATTGCTACCAAATGTTTCATTCATAGCTAATGCCTTATAAAGAGTTTCAGATAATGGCTAACAAAACACAGATTAGTCAGTCTGTGTGAAACAGATTACATCCCCGAAGATTATATGGTTGACAGGATAAAGCAGACCCTTTTTTCAAAATTATTTCCTACAATACTTGTAAGCTCAATCAGAAGCCAAGACAACTATGCCAGTTTCTTTCTCTGAACATGCACACGCACGTGCACGCACACACACACATAAAAGAGAAATATGTAAAATCGTGTTTGTTTCTGACGATATTTTCATTAGCTGTCTTGTCACCATTTAGTGGATAAGAACATGTAACAGCCAGTCATTTGGCCTTTGTTGAAAACTAGGCCCAGACCTCTTCGCTGACAAGGCGACTGAACACCTGCTTGTTAGGCATTATGCTCTGTAATGCACTGCCTGTTTATGTCTGCCCCATTGCTTGCTTAGTCACTACTAAATATTAAGAGGAACAACAGCAGCAATGGCTGTAGAGACGTCATTTCATTTGAACATACTCCAAGTGAGAGCCTTTGTCTATCTGGCCACTTTTTTCTGACTCTAGACTCAAAAAGACTTGCAGTCCTTTAGAACACTTCCAGATCAGCCAACTAAATAACATCCCCTGATTAGAAAGCACTGATTCAAGTGAACAAATACATTGTTGTGCCAGTTGCCGGCTAGTCTAAATGGATTAGCCAGTTCACCAGAGATGGCAAAGCTTCCTCCAGAGCCTGTAAGCACCAAAACCTGTACTAGTGGTTATATCTCAGAACAGGTATATTTTCTCTCATTCCTGTACTGTTCTGTAATCCCAGAAGGAAGCAGTGCTTGAAGCATTATTCCTTAAAAATGTGACTTCAAAGGATACCTTTTAGTTGCTTTGAAAACCAGAAAGTGTGAAATTCAGAAAGTACTCCAAAAGTAGCCATGGATTGGGTAGCTGTAATAAAGTGGTAGAAAGAAACCAACTTTGGGTTATTATCATGTTCCTGATGCAAGGAGGGGAGATCAATGTTTACACAAGGGAATTCACATCAAACAATATTTAATGTTTCAGATTTTGTTCCAATATAAATTTGACTTTCTGCAAGAAGTATGTAACCATGAACACTTCATTCCTCTGTGCTTGCCTATGAGATCTGCAAACATTCCAGGTAAGGATTTTTTTTTCTTTATTATTCTTTCGCTAGAAAAAAGGAAAAGCATACAAACACAAGTGAGGAATAAAACATAGTTTTTGGCTTTTTTAATGGACTTTTTATCATGAATTATAGGAGGAGCAGGTTCATGAGATAAATAAAGCATTCATAATTTGAACAAGAAAAATATATCATGAAATGTTGATGTGTATTGCAATATTCTTGAGAAGCTAGAACATGCTACAGTTGCCAGTGAATACTGAAAGTCTCCCAAGCAGTCATTCGGCTGGGTATTTCTAGCAAAAAAGAGAAGAGAGATAGGTTACTTGGCAGTGTTCCAAGGTGGATCTTTAAGCATGGCAAATAAGCATTGGAATTTTTGACAAAAGAAACTAAAGCATCTTTCCACATCTCCTGTTTTATCAAGACAAATTGGGGAGGGGGGAAATAGTATGTAATATTCATCTTTGGTGTCAAATGTCTGAAACGCTTTTGCTTGATGTGGGCTTGAGAGCATGGGCTACATCCAGCAATCAATCCAGATAAAGAATGTGGATGGTTGCTTTATTCCACCCCTTAGTAGTCTCTTCTAACCCCAAGAAAGTTAACTCTGTAGTTGTGAGAACTGCACAGCTCCACTGACAGAAAAGAAGAAATGGGTGGTTTTACTTTCTTCATCCTCCATGCCTGTTGGTTGGTTCATGCGGGCCCTGCAACTCAGAGAATCAACTCACACCTTATTAATGATGTGGAGTTTCTACACATTCACAATTCCTGCCCATACCTTTGGAATGCAACATGCTCTAAATCTGACTGGTAGAATGAAAGGACAGTATTGGCTGCACATATGCATCTTTAAAAGGAAAAACAGTCAGAGGAATTATCTTAAGAACATTATCCAATGCCACTGTTTTGTAATGGTGATCAAAAGAGACTGATAAATGATTCTATGAAACTGGTTACCAAAAATATAATTCTTGTCCTTTCCCTTCACCCCTCCCCATATTTCCCTAAAATAATTTAAGACCCAATAACACCATCAGAAACAACTCAGCAGTTTCACGCATCAGGTAAGAATCAAATTATGTTCTGTTTCCCATCATCATCAATTGCATGTGAATGCCTAACTAATAGCTACTGGGGTGAATGGCCAATCAGGACAATATCAGTTGTATAATGGCAAGGGAAAAGGCAATCTGGGATCTCTCTCATCTAGTTTAGCGATGTAACCAGCCTATGTAAAAAAAAAAAAAATCCAGCCACTAATCTGCATCTCATGAACTGTATAACAAAATAAAAAAAATTTCAGTGGTAGTTGTTTAGTTCATTGTGAAACTGGTACAGTAAGAAGACATGGAGACATAATTAGCTACTCCCCTTAAGCTTGGTTTCCTGCTTGAAATAACAGTGAGCAATAATCCAGGTTTTTGCAGCATCTCTGTTTCTTGAATAAGCATTAATGGTGTGTGTTTTACATGTATAATGACCATGTAGCTTGTTTTCTTTAAGATGTTCCAGAATATACTGTGACTAATGAGTTTTGCCGGAAACATTTCTTAATTGGCTTACTTCTTCGGGAGGTTGGGTTTGCACTTCAGGAGGACCAAGATATCAGGCACATGGCCTTGGCTGTACTAAAAAATCTCATGGCAAAACATTCGTTTGATGATCGATATGCGGAGCCAGTAAGTAAACTCTCCACCATATTTATACAAAAGCTAAATAAAGCTTTTGAAATCTACTACCAAACTATCCACAGTGGTGATCAATCTCTTTGAATTTCTGTGTTTCCAGGAGAAACAGGCACAGATAGCAACTCTCTATATGCCTCTGTATGGCATGCTTTTGGACAACATGCCTAGGATCTATATGAAGGACATGTTTCTTTTCAATATAAATACATCCAACCAGGTAAACCAGTGGATGCCCACACATGCTTTGGGCAAACATTTCGTTTTTGACAGATTGTAGTACAAACATTTCTTCCTCAAGAATTGTCTCTAATGGATGAGCCTGCTCCGGCGGGGAGGGCAGGATATAAATACGAAAAATAAATACCATAAATTTTTTTTCTCCCCAGCAATGAATATGTTTAATCAAAGTCCACTCATATGAAAGTGTTATGCAACCATCTCTCTTCTCTGGGGACCTTGTATGAGAATATGTTGACCACTGTTAGTTCTTATGGATTAACTAGAGATAATCAAAAACACAAATTGCATGATCTAGTTGCCAAGGCAAAGTATTATGCTATTCAAATAGACAAGCAGACAACCAACAACTTGTAGGGGTGGGGAAATTCCATATTCCTGCTGGCTCCCACTTCTTCCCCTCTCTCACCTCCACATGTTATTCTCCTACTGCTTCCCCTTCCACCTCTCCCTCCTCTCTCATTCTTTTTCTCTTTACCATAAAATTTAAACACAGATATAGTCCTCACATTCAGCTTACACTAGTTCTCAATAGTGGTAGAGGCTGCATGATCAAAAGCATCTCCAAATCAAAAATCAAGCCTAATATGAAAAGCTTGAAAGCGCCAACATGGTATAGTGCATAAATGTGGCAGATTCTAATCTGGAGAACCAGGTTTGATTCTCCACTGCTCCACATGAAGCCTGCTGGGTGACACTGGGCCAGTCACAGTTCTCTCAGGGCTCTCTCAGCCCCACCTACCTCACAAGGTACCTGCTGTGGGAAGCAGGAAATGCAATTGTAAGCTGTTTTGACACTCCGTAAGGTAGAGAAAAGTGCTCCTCGTCCTCTTAGACATGTTTTAAGTTTCTCATGTGACATTATTTTAATACAAATATGCAGTCACTCTTTACAGAGCAATCCTCTCACATCAAGAGCAGAATATCTGAATTGGTCCTAAATCAACTTATTTAAAGTTAGTGAGTGGGTATTTAAAGTTTGTGAGTGGGTATTTAAAATTAGTGGGTAAATGTTGTAATATGATCTTAGAAGAGAAGATCAGATAAGAAAAAAAGTTGAAACCAAAAAGTCCTTGATTCAAACCTCCACTCAACTATGAACTTACTTGCGAGCCAGAATATCTCAACTTTAAGCTCCAGAAATAATATGGGAATAATAATGTCCGTCTAGTAAACATTACTAAGATAATTTCCATGAATGCTTTGAGCACTTAAACAAAGAGCGATACAAATACAGATGATTGTGAGTCCTTCTTGGCATTAACTAATGAGATCTAGTCCACCTGAGTGTGGAAAATCAAACTCTAAGCAATGTGCTGTAATTTAGAAGTAGCCCTTGGATTGTTAAAATGATGAGAACTTAATGTGTTTCCTCCATTTCCCTGAAATTCAGGGATCCAGGGACGATTTGAGCACCACTGGAGGACTGCAGAGTCAGGCAGGAATGAAACATGCAAACTCTGTAGATACCTCTTTTTCCAAAGATGTTCTTAACTCTATAGCAGGTAAGAAAGCTCTTGTACAGAGATGTGTGTCTGTGTTGCTCCACTGTGGGTTTTGCCATTTGTTAATCTCCACACAGAGTGTCTCCTTAACTCATTTTACATGGAAATCAGGGAAACAAACTTTCTTGTATTTTCAGAAAATGCCTGGAATTTTTTTCTTCTTATTCTTCATGTACAAACATAACACTTCTATAATTGTCACTATATTAATTCCTTTGCTGCTGATATCAAGCATCAGTCATTATCAAACCATATGACATGAACCCATTTCGGCAGCATTTTTGCAGGATTCAAATTGATTCTTATTTGGTACATAGGGCATTCAAATATGCACGTGCAGGAAAAAAAAGACCTGAATTTGCAAGTCTGTTTCAAGTAGGTCACACTAGTTTTGTTCTTTAACTGCCTCCAGTCTAAATTGTGGGATAGAAATACTGTTGAATTTACATTCTTATTTCAAAATATAATATAGTACCTCAGTAGCCTTTGGGCAGTTCTGTCTGAAAATGTATGAAGTGTATGCCACACAATCAGTAACAAAAATTATCACTGTGTCAGCTGAGAGCCATAGTCGTCGTTGTCATTAATTCATCCATGCTGTGTTCTCAACAACAGTACCAAGTGTACCAGCAACGTTTTGAGTTTCCCATTCTTATGCTTAGTTCTGTATCCATCAACATCATTTAGCATGTTCGTTGTGGCTTTTATTTCCAGCCTTTTCATCAGTAGCTATTTCTGCAGCAAACCATGCTGATTCCAGGGGCTCCTTAGCAAGTCTCGACTCTAATCCAAGCACCAATGAAAAAATCAGTGAGGGAACAGAAACC
The DNA here is from genome assembly GCF_032191835.1 of Heteronotia binoei. Taxonomy (NCBI): domain Eukaryota; kingdom Metazoa; phylum Chordata; class Lepidosauria; order Squamata; family Gekkonidae; genus Heteronotia; species Heteronotia binoei. The sequence goes on along the minus strand of NC_083228.1, from coordinate 99,683,063 downwards.
TGTGAAAAGGTGTGTATGTGAGAACCATCAAACCCAATTTTTGAAAGCAGAAGATCCCTCCAGCAATAGTAAAGAGCCTCTGTATTTCAATCTGACAGATCGTGAGACCCTTGTCACTGATTGGGTCAGCTCTTCGTTTTGACAAGCTGGATCAGGCTGAGACAAGAAGTCTCCTGATGTGCTTCCTTCATATTATGAAAACCATTTCAGAGGGTAAGAAAAAGGGAATCCAGCCACCATTTAAAGTGGATTCATGTACTTTGTTTCAGATTTCATTTATCCTCTACTGCTTCCAGTAAGCTTTTGCTTGAAACTCTTTCATTATGAGTAAACAATAACTTCATATTGTTGTGTCTTTTTCCAGATACACTGATCTCCTATTGGCAGAGAGCCCCATTCACAGAGATAACAGATTTTTTCAACATTTTAGAGTAAGCTGTTCTTCTAAGGGGGGCTGGGGTAACCGATAGTGTAAAACAAATGCAAAATAGAAATGTATTTTAAAATTTGTATGTGCAGATTCACACTTGCATTTAAGTTTGAACCATGAAAGGCAAATTATTTTCATTATCTGTCATTCTGCCCAAGAGATGCTATCTCTAGGGATGCCAGCCTCCAGGTGGAACCTTGATATCTCCTGGAATTACAGGTCATCTCCAGACTACACACCTCAGTTCCCCTGGAAAAAATGGATGCTTTGGAGGGTGGACTCAATTGCATGGTACCCCACTGAGACACCTGTCCTTCATAGATTCTATCCCCAAGTTTCCAAGAGTTTCCCAACCTGCATCTAGTAACCCTACCCCCCACAACTCCTGCCAGTGGCCAGGAGAGAATTGATTAACCTAGTGCAGATAGCCTGGGCAAACTCCACATTTAGAGGTATTAAACCTTTTTGATAAACATAGTGCAGGTAGCCTGAGCAACCTCCTCCACATTTAGAGACAGTAAACCTTTTTGAATAACAATGTCAAAAGCCAAGATAAGGGGAACACCTCAGCCTCTATGGCAGGGGTGTCAAACATACAGCCCAGAGGCCAAATCAGGTCCCCAGAGGGCTCTTATCAGGCCCCAAGCAACTGGCTGTTGTATGTTTCCTTCTCCCTCTCTCTTGCTTCTTTCTGCATAACAGCTTGCTTTGCCAGGCTTGCTCAATCAGGAGCTACAGAACAAGCCTCTATTTCCTCAATTGGCCAAGGCTCCTCCCTTGAGAGGACCGGGAGGGGGAAGCAGAGCTTGCTTTGCCAGGCTCTCTCAATCGCACAGCAGAGCTACTGAGCCTAGCCTCTCTTCCTTCTATTGACTGAGGATCCTCCCTTGAGGAGGAAGGGGAGGGGAGCAGAGCTTGCTTTGCCAGGCTTTTTCAGTCATACAGCACAGCTGCTGAGCCAAGCCTCCCTCCTATTGGCTGAGGCTTCTGCCCTTCGTAGTCCCCTGGGGAAGGAAGGAAAGAGCCAATGCTTCCTTTGCCCAGTTCCCTGGATCTCGTGGGAGAAATACAATGAAAGTACCTTTAAGACAACCAGTGCTAATGTTTTAAACATGTTTTAAGTTGGTTTTTTTTAAAATCTTTTTTTGTGTTTGTCTGTTGTCTTTATAAAGTCTGTATCTCTGCTATCTGGCATTATATTTTATGACACATATGGCCCAGCCCAACAAGGTCTCATTTATGTTAAATCCAGCCCTCATAACAAATGAGTTTGACACCCCTACTCTATGGCCTGTTGTTAGACCTGGTTGGCCACTGTGTGATGCTCAGCTAGGTGGACCACTGGTCTGATCCAGCAGGGCTGGATTTTGATGTTCATTGTTCCAACATCTTTTTCTGTAAGCATCTGAAACTGAACTAGTTCTGAATAAAGACTGTATCACTTAGTTTGAACAAAGTTTGAGTCCAGTAGCACCTTTAAGACCAACGAAGTTTTATTCAAAGTGTAAGCTTCCATGTGTAAGCATGCTTCTTTAGATACAGTGAAACAAAAGTTCTTCAGCCATTACATATAGGTATAGGTGGAGTTAGTTGCTGGGAAGGGCTAGAGTCAAGCTGCATAAGTAACTGGATGATTATAACTGAGATTGGATTGGGGCGGTTGGTAAGATCTGTGAATAGCAGTAAATTAGCATACAAATACAAGAGTTAACAAACACATATGAGAACCAACTTTGGGTCCAGTGGCACCTCCAAGGCCAATGAAGTTCAGTTCTGGGTATAAGCAAGAGCTGAAGGACTTATCAAGTGTAGGTACAGATTCCTTTGGATACACTGAAACAGATTTCTTCCAGCATTATGTAAGGGAGGGGGGTTGCCAGGAGGGGCTAACTAGATGCATACGTAGTGGGGCAATAAATATAGCGAAGATTGGAATGTCACATTAGACAAGTCCTGTGGATAACAGCAAATTGACATACATATAATAAAAGATCTGTGTAGAGACCTGAAAAGATCTCTAACATTGTACAATAGATTCTTCCTTTTGTGAAACCAATAATGCCTTTATGTTCCCCCAGTCAACTTCCTCACCTTTTTCAGCACCAGCTGTGCCATATTTTTTAAGACCAGTTTTCCATATTCAAAGCCAGTTACTTAAATATAAAGTGTGAGCTGGAGTTTATTTGACTAGGCATAAAATATCCCCAGAATTGATAGGGAAATAATTACAGCTCAATCTCTGTCCTATTCAGGAATTCTGTTACAGTCAGAGCATTTATCTCAAGGGGTAGTTATCTTTTCTTCTGCTTGAAGCTGGAAGACAAGCAATATTTACTTTCTGTGTGCATGCCTGTCTGCTTCCACTGGCACAGAAATTCAAAGTCTGTGTAGATGTTCAGCTCAAAAAAATGAAAGCTCATTAACAGCACAAGCATTATTTAGTTGGTGTCACTGTAGTTGTTGAACACCCAAATTCCACAAAGCACTCTGGTCAACAGTGATGGTACTGTGTGTTAGCAGGAGTGTGTTTTAAAGAAATGAGATCTGGCCATTTGAGTGGTCAGGAAACACATTAATGCCAACCACAAAAATGCTCTCTCAACTAATGAAGTTGCAGGGTCTCAAGCTGAGGTTTTTCACACCTGTTTGCCTGGACCCTTTTTAGTTGGAGATGCCGGGGATTGAACCTGGGACCTTCTGCTTATCAAGCAGAGGCTCTACCACTGAGCCACCATCTCTCCTAATGAATATATGAAGCTACCTTATACTGAATCAGACCCTCGGTCCATCAAAGTCAGTATTCTCTACTCAGACTGACAGCGGCTCTCCAGGGTCTCCAGCTGAGGTTTTTCACACCTATTTCCCTGGACCCTTTTTAGTTGGAGTTGCCGGGGACCGAACCTGGGACCTTCTGCTTACCAAGCAGATGTTCTTTACCACTGAGCCACCATTCCTCCATATAATGTTCTGCATCATAGCAAGAGACAGAATTATTGGTCTTGTGTGAAGCTCAGAAGAAACATGTTTCTGGTCATTGACTCAGGTTTATTTTTTTACTACAGTAATCATGAGTCGGTTTGTGGAATTTGTTGCATGTCTGTCAGTTCTGAATGTTCGGCAGAAATAGCAAAGTGATTTGAGAATCTGTTTTTTTATCTTTCAGAGTTTGCCTTCAGAATTTCAGATATCTAGGAAAAAGAAACATAGTGAGGTAATTATGCTCTTGTCTGTGGTCAGATGTGACTTAAAATATGCTTTTTGAATGTAGCTTATAATTCAAGCATGAAATTTAATCCAGGTAACCTGTTTTGAAAAGGCTGTGTTCCATTGCAATGCACATAGCTTCCAAGTCATTCATGACCACATTAATATTAAGAAGTTAAGTAATTTCATAAAATGAGAAGTTTGGGGAGGAGAGGGTCCTGTGTATAAACTTCCAATTCAATGACTTCAGAAACTATGTATTTTTGTTTTTTCCCAGTTTGATTTTGGATTTTACCATGACACACTAGTTGATAGTATAATCGGATCCAGAATAGTTTATGGGGATTAGAACCGGAGACCTTCTTGGCTATTCATTTTGGCCACTGTCTCAGAAATGTGAGATCGTTTTGTTCCAGCAGCCAGGGGCATTTTTCTTTGGCTACATTATGATGGTTTGTTTTTCATTTCATGCTGAAACAATGAACTCCTCTGTCTGCTGCGTTTCCAGCAGCAAAAAATGAAAGGGAACGGTATTAATTGATTTGGGTTTTGTTATTGTGTTCTGCCAGATGTGTTTTTATTTTTCTCAGACACCATAGCTTCAGCTTCTGATATGAGAGAATTATTTACACTTATTATTCCCCATAGGAAAATTGCTGCTGCGTTTAAGTTTGTCCAAAGCACCCAGAAAAATGGCACTTTGAAAGGCTCCAACTCATCCTGTCAGACATCGGGGCTTCTACCCCAGTGGTAAGATGTCCTGTTTTCACCAAGTATTTAAGGATGTTTAACTTGGGACTGTAGCAGGCGTGTCAGAAGTGCATAGCTCACCATTTGTCTGCAAGAAGCAAATTGCAAACATGTGCTATTTCCATTCAGAAAGGGGAGGGTAGAGGGAATGTAACTCTTGAATCTCTCTATGGTTCTGTTAATTGAACAGGCTCTCCCATGCTTTGAGTAGCAATTTTGAAGGAGAAATACAGGGTGTTTTAAAAACCCGGTCCCTCTTTCCTTTAAAAAGAAAGAGGGCATTAGGAGAGGGCAGAGAGTGTCAAGGAGTGAAATTAGGTACAGGTTGAAGGGTTAAATCCCCCTTCTCCCCTTCCTCTGCTGACCTTGTTGTTGGGAATGGGCATGGTTACACTTTTCCTTTTCTGCATGATGCCTATTTTGGTCCTCAGTTCCAACCTAAGGGGTCCAAATGTAGATCCATTCCTCCTTCAGCAACCCCATTCCCTCTTCCATTTCTCTGGATTTTTTAAAAAGCTAAATTTAGTTTAACAAAAACCATATGAGCATAGTGATTGTGTAGATTTTATTATGTATATGTAAGTGCAGCCGCCAAAAAATTCAGGCAGTACTGATGTGAGTTTCCCTAAGCTCATATCCAAGAGCTGCTGAATAGGAAACTTTGACTATAGTATTCCTTAGACGTGGCAAAGTTGGACCCTATGTGTAAATCTACAGCAGATCATAAAGCACCAAACGCTGCTCAAAATGTTACTAGAGACACAGCACTGTAGGGAGAGGGGATAACCTTTCTTTTATGATGCTTTCTGGTATCCTCCCCTCTCCCCAAGTGTCTGTTTAGCTCTGCAGCATTACCACACAGGGAACACTGCTAGAATACACATACATGATCTTCATACATGCATCATCTAAACCTGGTGTGGAATCCTGACTCTGTGAACTAACACAGGTGTGAACTTCAAGCAGTATTTTGTGGAATATGAAAGGAGGAGACCTTTAGACTAAGATGCACTTTATTGAATACAAATAGATAAGAGAGCAAGAGGGAGAGAATGGGGAAATGCAGTGCAATAGAATACACAAAATTTGGAAATGTAAAAAAAAAGGAAGCAGATGCATTAAGCTGGATGTGTGTACCCACAGTTATACCATAGAGAGCCCACACAGTGCAGTGTCCCCAAAAGAGAAGGGGGAGGGGAGAAGGGGTGTTGAAGGTCAGTAAGAGAGAAATCAAGCATGAAGTGAAGAGTGAGGAGAGGCAACATGAAGTTTTGGCATTTAGCCAAGAAAGACTAGGAGAATAGGAAGGAGTGAAGAGGCCATTTGCTCAACAGCAGAATGAAGAAGCAAGGAGGAGTGGAGTGGGGTTCCAAGCAAGCACAGGAGAGGAAGAACAAACCAGAATGCTGGAGATGGGAGTGGAGGAGCTGGGATGAAAGCAAGGACTTCTGGGGCAACAGGACAGGGCAAAGTGAAAGACTTGCAGAGACAGGGAATGATCCATACATTGTATGAGCCTGAAGAATGAACATGGTCAAGAGGCATGATGACAGAACATTATTGCTGTTTAATGGAACTGTTTCAATCTAAAATGCTGGCTTAAAGGGCTTTATATAGACTTTATATGAACATATACACCCTTTTCTGCTAGTGGCAGAACCCAATTTTCAACATGCTTGAGTTATTGTGAGTTATATTGAGTTATTCCCTGCACTATTAGTGCAGGGAATGAAGTTATCCTGTTGATTAAGGATTTGATAGTTTGACTGGGCATGTTGATAGCTTGAGGGATGTTCTCGAGTTGAAAGGGATATAGAATTATGATCCCACAAGTATTCATTTTGGCCTAAGTCTGGGGAAATCCCAGAGGGTCATGACAAGCCATTGATTTAACAGGTGTGGTAGTTTTTCACAGACATTGGGTTGTCTCGTGATGAAATAGCATTTTATGGTACAAAATTCTATCACAATGCTGCAGTTTGAGTCAAGATGGAACCTACTTGTAACTTTGGCTGCATAGGTCCTAGGTTTGTAAGGGATCTCTAGGGATAACAGCAACTTCAAGGGTCCCTTTCATTTAAATCCCTTTCATACAGGCTCTTTAACCCTCTTTGGCTTCTGAAGACAAACTTTTTGTTTTAAGACTTCACATACCTACAGGATAATATGTTGTTCTCTTACAGTTTATGAGACTTAAATCTGGATTTCTCAAAACCTGATACAATATTTTTTTAAAAAATTTTGTTTATCCTTCAAGTGCATGGAAGCTTTTTTAAAAAATATTGCTTTCAGAAGCCAAAGTGGGTTTAAGTGAGTCCACATCAGAGGAACCTTAGACAGGGAACACAGAGTAGGACAAAATGGTTAGTCCCTCTCTCTCCATTAGTGTTGGTGCTCTTATAAAATCTGGTACCTCTGATGGCTGTTTTAAAGTAATAATAAAGACATCATGAAATCAGATCTTGGCAGTATAATTTTCACGGTAATAGCCCTGAGCACATAACCCTCCACTCATTCAGTCAGTGACTGGAGAGGGAGAGTGGGCACAAGCCCTATGTCCCACCATGCTATCACTGGCTTATCACCACTGTGCCTATGTGTGGAGGAAGTGTACACAGGTACATTCTCTTCCTGTGTCTGGGGACACCACTTTCCAGACATTCCTGAACATGGGGAGGGAGCACATATGTGCACACTTCCTCTACATGTAGACACAGTGCTAATGAGATAGCAGTGATGCTGAGATGTGGGAAGGGCCAGTAGTCTCATGCTTGTTCTCTTTCTCTGCACGTTGACTGGTAACACTGAGGGGTCATGCTCTGAGGGTGGATGTTGCCAATTTTCCTAAAGACACCTTCCTTCCTCAGATGAACTTAATTTTTGTGATTCTGTTCAATGTGTAGACTTTAATATAAGGTTTGTGCTGTATTCTTGTTGCACGTATTTCTTGGGAACTGAAAAATAACAGTCACCCGAATACTTGCCTTGTGTTGTCACATGTGGCTCGTGCAGATGAAGCATGAGGGGAAATGATGCTTCTTGTTCAAGAAAAGAAGTGATCTCACTTTACAGCTGGGCCCCTATGAATGAAGCTCTTTCACTAGGCCGTTGTATTGCAGCATATTTACAGGAGAACAGGTGTGATGATGTCTCGCCAAAGGAAAGGAATGGCAACTGGGGTACCTCACACTAATTCCTAACCATCGCTTCATTGTACACCTTATCAGACAAACACTTCGTTGACGTGAATTAAATGAGTGGGGAAAGCTGTATGTTAATTGAATCACGGTACATGTTAATGTTTCTTCTGATTGATGTTAACCTTTCAAAAACTTTCATTTGAATATTAAGAATGAAATAGTTGTGAATTTAGTGATGTATAACAATACATGTGTTTTCTTGCTTGTTCAGTCATTTATTTATAAAAGTCAAAATTGTAACATGCTAGGCAGTTTGCTGACATCATTCATTTTATTGCTCAGAGATCTGATCTCTGTTATATAATGCCAGCAATGAGACTTGCAAAGATAAACTGTACCCATAAAATTGTGGTCTCAGTTCATTTTTTTCTAAACCTAAATTCCTCCATTGCAATAGAAAGTAAACACAAAAAGAGACACAGCTACCAATCTACTTAATGCCTGTATATAAAACATTTCTTTCCCACAGCAAGGAGCCAATCCTGACTTTCCTCCACTTTTTGCTTCACCTTATCAGAGTAGGGGTTGCTTCAGGACAGCCCAAGAAACATCTCATATGTGTCTTTGGGGAGTGTTTTGTGATTGATTGCAGCCCTGACAGCAGTCATTTTGAACATATATGAACATTTGAAGCTGCCTTATACTGAATCAGACCCTCACTCCATCAAAGTCAGTATTGTCTACTCAGACTGGCAGCGACTCTCCAGGGTCTCAAGGTTTTTCACGCCTATTTGCCTGGACCCTTTTTAGTTGGAGATGCTGGGTATTGAACCTGGGACCTTTTACTTAGATGCTCTACCAATGAGCCACCGTCCCTCCCCTGTCATAGGTTGGTCATACCCCCAACCCATGATAACCATCTAATAGTGGTTTCCCACTACCTGTTCTAAAACTTCTAAAAGTATCCACAGGCTGAACAAGGTTGGGAATCCCTCATACAAAGTACTTAAAAGGAAGTCTGGAGGATTTGGAGGAATCATTGAAACGTGGCATATAATAGTTTACCAAAGTGCTCTGTCTTCTTTTTTCACAGGATCCACTCTGCTTCCAGCAGTGAGAGTCACAAGCATCACAGATCTCAAACGTTACCAATAATACGAGGGAAAAATCCATTTACCAACCCTAAGCTCCTGCAGATGATAGACAGCACTATTGCAAGTAAGGTTCCTGTCCCCCTCTTCATGGCCATAGTTAAAAGCTGGAAGAAGTTAGAAGCTGGAAGGAGGATGACTTGCCACTGGAACTTGGTCCAGGCATGACAAAGAGGTGCCTTGTTCCTGTGTCCTGCTTCTCAGATTGTTGAAGGTCATGGATATGAAGAAAGGCCCAGTGCAGTATCAGCAGTTCATATGGAACTAAGGACAGGTCAACAGAGGTTGGAACTAGTGTCCTGTAATAGCTTCTTGGTAGACACAATAACCAGAAGGGATAAAATATTAATTGTTTATTTAAAGGACTTATGCACCCTCTCCCCAGAGTCCTGTTTGAGGTGCCTTAATAGACACAGTATGGTAGAATAGTTAGAGGATCTGGGAGATGCAGACTGAGATCTTCACTCTGCCATAGAAGTTTGTCAAATAACCTTGGGTGGTTATACATCCTCAGACTAGTCTGTTTTGCTAGGTTGTTGTGAGGCTTCAGTTCCTCATTGAGGAGAAAGGTAGGGTATAAGTGACCTAAATAAAATGAACTAATTAGCAACAAAACACAGAACGCTGGCAAAATATATTGATCTGCTTGATTTGAAGGATTTATGCAGCTCACAGAAATTCTATCACTGTTTTTGAGAGGAAGTAAATAACAAATTGCTCACCTTTCCCAATCCCATCAGGACCATTGGATCAAATTTCCCCGTAGCCTTGTGAATTCCACATCAGGGCTATGAAGGCTCCAAGCCTGGACTTTGTAAGGCTATTCAGAAATTTATCCCTGCCCCTCAATTCCTTGCAGGTTGCTGAATATTGAATATTGATCTGTATGATATGGGATGTAGAAGGAAGATACAAATGATCTTAAGGGACCCTTCACATCCGGGCCACTTGCTATTTGAGATTTTACCGTCAGGTAGGCGATATAGAGTGTTGAAGGCAAAGACAAATAGATTCAAGGGCAGCTTCTATCCAAGTGCCGTGGTTAAGCTAAATGCAGGGTTATGAATGGTTATGTGTTTTTAGATGCATTTAAATGGTCTATGTATATGTCCTTTTGTGGGTGTTGATGTGTTGGTATGTTTGTGGAAGAGCACCTCATTTCGTTGCTCTCATCTTCTTGAGAACAATGACAATAAATTTATCTATCTATCTATCTATCTATCTATCTATCTATCTATCTATCTATCTATCTATCTATCTATCTATCTATCTAGCCACTGAATAATTGTAGCAGTTCTGAAACAAGGTTGACAACTTTTTTGTATAAACCCTTCTGAAATGGTTGATACCTCATTAATGGTGCTTACCACTGGTAAAATAATTACTTTGCCATCGTTTTCTCAAAAGTAACCTTTCCATTGCATTCTTTTGTTTTAGGTGGTTCTAATGAAACAGATATTGTGCATTATGTAGATACTGAAGCCAACATTGCCACAGAAGTTTGCCTTACCATTCTGGACCTGCTGTGTCTTTTCACTCAACACCACCAGGTATAATGACTTCCTTATCTTGGAATGCTTTGCATGCAGCTACTTTACTCATGGTATATGAAAAGCTATTCCTTTATAAATGCCTGGCATATTTGTGGGACACATCACACAAGGGGGGAGCCAAATGTGTCGTACCTATGAGTCATCTTTGCATAGCTGCCAGGCCAGCACTGCTCACACCATGTGTCTCTCTCTCTCTCTGGTTGCTATGTTGTGGCTTTTGACATCCTTTTGCTCATCAGTGGTGATCTGCCTTCTTGTTCCTACACTGAACTTCTGGGCCTTATAAAACTGCCCAGGGAACTGCTGTGGTTTCTCCAGAGCTCATAGCAGTATTATGATTCAAACCTTTTTGTTACAGTGGTTTACAAACCAGATGTAACCAGTGTCCCTTTCCAACATCTGAACATGTGTCGGTATGGTATTGTAATTATTTGAGTTTATATGTGTGTGTTCCATTAGTTGTTGGTAAGTTGCAGTAGAGAAAGGGGAGTTAGAAGGGAAATGGGTGAGTGAGGTGATTGGTTGGGGACAGAATGTGGGCAAAGCTAAGAAATATGTGGGGGGGAAGAGAGAGAGAGGTCAGCAGTTACATCTCAGCAGAGTGACAGAAGTTAATAGTCAGTTGTGGTCAGTCAACAGTCTGCAGAGCCTCAGAAGCACTCTTCTGATTAGAATCTCATACTACTGCAGTGAAAGGCATTAAGATTCTAGAGAAGAAAAGTAGAATGCCAGATAGAGAGCCAAAACCTAGGGGTGCACTCCATGAAACATCATGAAAGGCCATCATGCATCAGTCACCAGCTCTGGGCTCCCATTTGGCTGACTCTCCTGTCTCCCGCCCACTGTCGGACTCAGGACAGATGAGCTACTGGGCAGTAGCTGTTGCTAGACTGTTGCTTCTGTCTGTAAAATGCAACCAGGCTTAGTTCTCTCAGTAGAAGGTGGGGGGGAGGCCCTTCGCCAACCTATTTTGACCTTTGAGGGAGAACTGATTGGGCCCAGTCCTGACTACAGTTGCCAGCTCCAGGTTGGTGGGAAATTCCTGGAGATTTTGTGATGGAGTCTAAGGAAGCCAGAGTTTGGGCAGCGGAAAGACCTTAGCTGAATATAATGCCATAGAGTCCACCCTCCAAAGCAGTTATTTTCTCCAGGGGGAGAGATATCTGTTGTATCTTTCCTCACAACAGGCCTTATTCCTATTAAATTATAAAGTCTCATTCTCAGGACCACAGGGTCCAATTCAGTTGGGAATGTTAAATAAACTGTTTAGGAATTAAATGTCTGGTGGCAGCATTACATACATTAAAAGAAAAGTCATCACAGGTGTCCTCACCCTACCATTTAACAGCAGGGATCCTGTGAAGCAAGCTTGGCAATGCTAGGGATTCCTGGAAAGCTTGGAAATATAAGTAGACTTGAAGATATACAAAAGGATCACAGTGAATTCACTTATGAGACCATTTATGCATTTATGGAATCAGGCAACTGAATTCTAAAAACTTGATTAAAGTAAACTAGTTGTGGTTTTAAAAAGTCTAAAATCTTTTTTAAAAGGTCTAAAAGAATGTGAAACCTTCACTGCAGTTATTATTAATTAATAAGGAATTTGCAATCTTAAATTCAATACAAGAAAAAAAGAGGGAAGGAAAGCCCAGAAAGAATATGCATTCAGTTGTGTGGATGAGGCTCATTTTCAGTGGGTGGCTATGAAATTTGTGCCAAAAGATACATGGAAAGCTAGATTTTTAATGCAGGAAATTAAAGAAGGTGGAGAAGAAACAGGAAAAGGCTTGTGTAGTTTCCTAATTTCCAGTGCAGCTGTCAATACAGCACAGCTTCCACACAGCAGCTTGCACCACAGTTTCCTTGCCCCCCTCTTCCAGGCATTTTCATTTGTTTTAATTAGCAAATTCACATTGCTAGATTAATGCACCAGTATAACAATTTCTAATAGGTTTATTTTTTATTTATTTATTTATTCGAGATCCGCAGCTGTTATTTAAAAAGTAAGTCTCTAGACCGATATGTTGCATAAATATATCCTTCTCCTTATATCTCCAAAACAGAAGAAATTAAATCATAGAGTTAGATAGGACCTAGAGGGTCATCTAGTCCAACCTCATGCTGTACAATGCAGGAAATTCACAAATACCTCCCCCCACCACACATACACACCCCTAGTGACACATGCTTCATGCCCAGAAGATGGCAAAAAAAAAAAAACCCTCCAGGATCCCTGACCAAACTGGCTTGGAGAAAAATTGCTTCTGGATCCTGAAGTAGGTAACAGCATTCCCTGGGCATGTAAGAAAGGTCATGAGAACTAAGCACTGATGCAACCCTTCCTGCCCTCATGATCTGCCTAAGTTCACAGAATCAGCATTGCTGGAAGATGGCTATTGACTTAATTTGTAAAATGAAACCTGGAAAATAATAGAACTTTTTACTCTTATAGTTTTACTAGAATAAGGCCTATTGTGAAGAAATACACAACACACTCTAGAAAGAAGGTCTGGGCAAATGCACCCCCTTGCTGTCTTCCCACCCACCCAAGTAAAGGCATTCACTCTGCCCCCTACCTCCAGGGAAGCTGATACCTGCCATTTGGAGATCAGTTGTAATTCTGAGTGGTCTCCAATCCTCACCCAGAGATTGGCAACAGTGGTTCCCCAGGAGGAAATGACTGGTTTGGATGGTGGAGTGTATGGCATTGTAACTGTCTGAGGTTCCACCCCTCATCAAACCCACCCTCTCCAGAATTTCCTAACCTGGAGTTGGCAAATGTATCTCCTTTCATCTGCCTCTCTGACATCTCCCCCCCTGCAACCTCTACATAGGAAAAGGACAGTCTTTCTCCATGGGGGGCGGTGTGGACCAAAGCAGCTTACTTCATTCTCCTCTTGCCCCTATGATCTGCACAACAGCCCTGTGGGTTAGGTTAGGCTGAAAGTCTGTGACTGGTCTGAAATCACCCAGTCAGTTTCCACAGCAAGAACTGGGGTCTGGCAGACCCTGCTCTGAAGCCCTAACTCCTATGCCCTCCTCAAACTCCATGACAGAATCTCCAGGAACTTCCCACCAACCTGGAACTGGCAGCCCTAGTCAGGACTGGCCCCAATGAGTTCTCCCTCAGAGGCCTTTAGTGATACCTTTCAGACTAACAGTCTCTCGCTGATAATGTTGTTAGACTTAAGCACAGGACTTCAATCTCTGTCTTGCTTTTCCTCCCTACCTTCCTCCCTCCCTCTATGTATCTGGTCTGCTACCAAAATACATCATTCCACCCCTCCCCCCCAATGTCTGGCTGTTTCCCTTCCAGAGGAGGAGAGGGAAGAGCTCTCAGCCAATCAAGGGAAGGCATTCTCTGGCTCTTTCCCTCCTCCTGCTTCCTTCAGCCAATCAAGGGAAGGGTTTCTTTCTCTCCTCTGTGAAACAGTGCAACAGGCAACTCAGCCAGTGGGAGAGCAGGGAGAGCCAGCATCTGCCAGAACCAAGGTTGGTTGCCTTTTACTGACAGAATCAGCTTGGCTGGCTAGCAACAGCCACTCAAGGGGGAGAGAGGAGTGAACTCAACCAATGGCATGCAAGTACTCTTGATCCGATGGGCCAAAGGTTGATGCAGTGCAATCCCAACCAGTGAGGGAGCTTGGTTTTATATATAGGATTGTTATAACAGTATATCAATATATGAAATTGCCAGTTTATAAAAACAAAAATGCCCCCTATGTGATAGTAGGGAGGAAATAGCTGCCTCAGGGACATGGTCAGGGAAAATGGCTGTCACATCTTGTTGTGGACTGTAATAAAACTGAATCGGAATCTACTGTCACATGGATGGAAAAAGTCAAACATTTCCACTCACATAGCAACCGTCCCAGCCTTATTATGGTCTTTCCCAACGCTTCACAGTAAAGCAAGTTTGAAAGAGATCAAAGAAAAGCTGGAGAAAACCTAGGATGTTGCATGAATGTGCTGTGAGGAAAAATGCTTCTCAGCATCATTGAATCCTGAACAGATACCCATGTGGAAATCACTATCATGTAGGTGTTTTGAGCAGGGACATAAATGGCAATACAAGAATATGGCAGACCCGTTTAATAAAGCAGGAAATGTCTTCAGTGGTCTTAGAAGGGTGTAATGCACCTCAGCGGTATCTCCCAGCTTGTGGATGGCCTGTCTGAGGAGGAGGTCAAAAAGGCCCTCACACTTCTATCATTTCACAGAATGTGCAAGCCAGAAATGCTTACGAAAGTTTTTGTATAAACAGGATTAGAACTGTATTAGAATGGATCAGTCCAAGGGGATGCCTTTATAATGGAATAAGATTGTGGTCTATTGCATTGTTACTGTCTGTATCACCTTAATTTTACTTCATTGTCTTCTACCTTTGTATCCCACATTGTCCATAATGGTATGTCACACTTTAGACAATATTTAATCTGCATTGTTTTCCAATTCTGTTCTCCTATACTTATCACATTTTTGGGATATCTTATGCTTTCTGGTTGAATTGTTTTTTTTATTATTTTATAATCCATCTTCCATTTCAGTGAGAAAGGTCAGCTATAAACGAAGTTCAATCAATTAGGATGGCACTGAAAGGGTGGTGGAGCTGAAGGCGGCATGTTGACATTATATTGCTGAAATATACTATTCCTATTTGGGCAGGGGACATCAATGAAACCCCCACAAATACCAAATGATTTTGTTTGAAAAGGCTGAAAGATGTTTGTTGGCTAATTTTTCAGAAGCAACTGCAACAATCTGATTGCCAGAACACACTGATGAAAAAAGTATTTGATACCTACCTGCTGTTTTTGCAAATCAATCACTCTGCAGCAGCACTCAAACATGTCTTCGCTGCTCTAAGATTGTTTGTGAGCAAAGTAAGTCCCTATATATTTTTTTCTAATTTGTGCCAAAAAATATTCCTTCATTGTGAGAAATGGGTTGGGAGAATCCGGTAACCAAAGGGCAAAACTTCAGTATTCTGCAAAATGGAGCTGGAAAAAAAAAGTTTCATAAAATTCAAAAATTGAACACATTGCTGGGTTTTTTTCCCTCAGGTGTTAAATATTAAGGATGTTGCCACTATTAAACAGTATCAGATTTTCAAGAAAAGCTCCCTGCACTTTAAAGGCATTATTTGCCCGATATAAATTTCTAATCAAGATCAAGTACTTCTCCAAGTCAGTACAGTGACATACTAGAAGAGTAGCCAGTTGTTTGTAACTGATACAATATTGTCCAGTACCAAATACTGCAATTAAATACTAGTGCTGAACACTTAATATTCTGAGAGCATTCAGTGTCAACATTCACAGAAAAGGATTTGGGGGAGGAGTGCTAGGATCAGATTTATTTTAAATAGATCCTACAGGATCTGTTACCTTTCCGTAGGGCTTGCAAGGCAGAGATGCTCTGCCAGGCATTTGGTTGAGGACAGCAATGGTTTGGCACTCTGATACTCCTATCTCCCCCTCTCCTTTTTCTCCATATTCCCTCCACCCAGCAGGTTGACTGAAACTTGCTGTCTTGACCATAGGATTTAGTATTATCTTCTAGAGAACTGTGTTAATGCATTTACATTTTTAAATTAATGATGTATGTATTTATTTCTGAGGTAAGCCACCCTGAGCCATCTTATAGGGAAAGGCGGCCTTGCAAATTGAATGAAATAAAATAAATAAAAATAAACCTTCTCTTTTCCTGGGGATTGTTGTGTATGCTGACCACCTTTTCCTTGTACCAGAATTACAGTGGATTCCTCCTACACTCCATCATTCTGTCCTGCTCTCCACATCTTTGAGCCGCAGTTCTTGTAAATCATAGTGATGCCTAGTGTGTCTATTTCTTGAATTGAACACAAAGCAGAGTAAATGGTCTGAACAGCATGTTATACTTTCACAACATGTAATACCATACTTCTACTGGCAATATATCTCTAGGCCCTAGGGAAATATAAGATAAACCAGGCAGAAAGAGCTTTAAATTAAATGCCAGACTACCAGGAGTCTGTGAAGTTGTGTGGGAGTGCAGAAAGAAATAATAATAATAATCCAGTTCATCCTTCTCATTATCAAAACAGAGAGATAGGATGGATCTTATGCATGCTCTTAACACATCCCTGGGATTACTGATCTCTGTAGTAAGTTGCATCTGTGCTAAATCTATTGCTGTTTTTCTGCTCATTTCCTTCAGCATTCATTCAGTACCTCACTATAATGCAGACAGACATTGCTCAAAGGCTTTGCTCTCATCCTATTCGTTTTTCCCTTGGCAAGACCATGGCAACAACGGTGAGGGGACATGGAATTCTTTGACCCCACCACCCTAGTGTCAGGTTGTTTGGCCTGTATTTCTGTTTCTTTCTCAAGAAGCCAGACCAAGATGTCTGAGGTTTCCTTTCCACGTGACCTAGGAGTCAGTGGAATTCCAAATATTAGGCATTATTCTGAATATCTGGAGCTATTCAATTCAGATTTGGATTTAGAACTATTCTGAATATGTCATTATTCAGTGCTTTTGCATACATCCTTATTTTATTTTATGCATATTTTAATTACATCATATTATCCAGAGGAGCCTCAATTCAACCAAATGGCGTCAAAATGAAGACTTCCTGTCAACTCAAGACCACCCATGTTTCAAGTAAATCGGAACAAGGGTTCCAATTCTGTTGTCCTTCAAACAAGGTCCCCTGAGCCATTATGTTTCTAGAGGGGGGAAAAGTATCCACCCCTAGAAATGGTGGGGGAGGGGGACTGAATGGCTGTTTTGCTATAGAGGATTTTCAGGGGGATTGGAGTGGCTGTTTTTCAACCAAATGACTCCAGAATTGAAGCAGAGCGAGGATTGCCTGTCCACTCAAGACTACTTAAGTTTCCAGTGAATTGGACCAAGGGTTCCAATTCTGTGGGCCCTTGAACAAGGTGCCTCCAGAAGAGGGGGAAAGGACCCTGTCCCCTCAAATGAGGGAGAAAAGGGAAGTGGCAGCCCTCTGCAGCTTGCTTCCAAAAGTAATTGTCTGGGAGCACTCTGTTCTTCCCTCTTGCGGAAATAGGAGTGGAAGGGAGGAATGCCACTGCCCAGGAAATCAGTGGAATCAAAGAAAAAAATGAGCACATGCTGCATTGCTAGAAAGCACCTAAGCTTTTTATTTTTTAAACCAACTATGGATTGTTTTAAGAAAGTGGGTTTCATTATACCAGCAGCCCCAGATTTATATTACCATTCCAGGAAATCACTGTATCAATCCAAACAGCAATTTCCACTTCAGCTCAGGAATTTCATTATGCACATCCCTTGCAGCCATGTGTGATCACTGGGTCATGAACACCACTATGTGTACAGGGAGAACTCACAAAGGCATGGTCTCCATGCTTTCATCCCCATGGCTCCCCCCACCCCACCCCATCATGGGGACGAAGCCTACAGACATACATTTTATTCACTGTGCTCATGTTCCAGGGATTGCGCAGTGCTGAAGGCAGGGCCAGCATGCTCGTTCAGGAACAAGGACAGGGTTTGTGTGCATGATCCAGCTCTCCCTTGGTGCACAATGTTTTCTTCCAGTATTTGACATCTACAGAAGGTTACTTGGAAGGTTGTATGAGCTGAAAAGCAGGAGGTTAATATTAGTACTAGTAGTAACGGAAGAATGCCAACAAGATTAAATTACAACACAGATTTGAATCATTATCCCAGGCAACAAAAAGTTTTTTTAAACAGTTGACAACCAGAATGCATCATGACCTTGTCCAAGTCAATTGAGTTGCTTCTCCAGATTCTCCAAATACAAGTATTATACAATAAATTGAATCCAGAATAAATGTTCCAGTGGCAGAATGGAACTTTCCTTCCTCTCCCTTTCCACTGCAGTCCAGTGATGCCCTTGAAATGCTGTTCGTAGGGGACAGAGAACTCTGCTGGGTGTGGGGGACAGTCTACAGTGGGACGATCAGTGGAAATTGACAATTTAGTCTCAGTTCAACCCAATATGTATCCACATTGTCAGGATATTGCCAAGTATCAGTTTCCACACTTCACTCAGAGTCTGAAGTCAGATGGCCATGCCTGATGAGGCACTTTAATGGCATCACTATACTATGCATCTCTAGACTATCACAGTGCAAGAACATTCTTTAGGCATCACGATGGACCATACATATGCAGCTGGTCTGGGAGGTGTATTCTGCAGCTTACCTTCAATTGCAGCTATTTGCTTCTTAAGCTGATATATACTGTATTTCAGAGATATGAAAACTCTCTTGTAGAACAGGTACACCAAATCTTTTTGTGTATTTCATTTTTCATAGTTCCCTCCAGCTTTCTTCCAAGGGCAAGCTGACTTATGTGGGTCATTCTGCTATGAGATCCTCAAGTGCTGCAATCACAGGTCACGATCAACTCAGATGGAAGCTTCTGCTTTGCTATATTTCTTCATGAGAAAAAACTTTGAATTTAATAAGCAGAAGTCAATTGTCCGGTCCCATTTGCAGGTAAGCAAATCTGAGATTACCATCGAAACTCTCCCAGTTTTCTCTTTTGGTTGGGAATAGGCAACACCAGCTTCTGAATTCAAATTCCTTAGCAAAATACTGAGTTTTCTAGCTTTCTTTTGTCAGCAAAAGGGATATTTCTGGTTCACATGTGTACAAAGTTAAGCAGGAAACTCAGATCGGAGTAGAAACAGAGTTCTTATGTATATTTAGGGACATTAAATCTAATGTATACTCAGTGACAGTACTGATAGTTTTTCTCTTTCAATATTAGTCCCCAGTGGTAGATCACAGACTGCTTTTGAAATCCCCTTCTTTCAAAAGCAGCATGCTGTGAAGTAGCAGGAGCTGACATCATGCCAGTCTGGGCCACTTGGACTACTGTCAACTCTCTTGCTTTTCTTGGTCTAAGAACATAAGAGAAGCCATGTTGGATCAGGCCAGTGACCCATCCAGTCCCACATTCTGTGTCACACAGTGGCCAAAAAGAACCCAAGTGCCATCAGGAGGTTCACAAGTAGGACTAGAAGCCCTTCCACTTTGCCCCCCGCAATCACCAAGAATACAGAGCATCACTGCCTCAGACAGAGAGTTCCAACAATATGCTGTGGCTAATAGCCACGTCTAATACAATATTGGTGATGATTCTTCTGAGAAACACCTGCTTTTCTATTCGATTTACCCATGCTACCATTCCGTTTAAGCTGCCCTGAGCCCTGCGTGCAGAGAAGGGCAGCCTAGAAATCTAAAGAATAAATAAATACATAAATTTTGCTCTTCATTTTCTTCAGCTCATCAAGGCTGTAAGCCAGCTGATTGCAGATGCGGGAATTGGAGGCTCTCGGTTTCAGCATTCACTTGCTATTACAAATAACTTTGCTAATGGAGACAAGCAAATGAAAGTAAGGAATTCTTTGTATTATGATTCCATATGTATAGATCTCAAGACATATCATCCTCTGTTACCACCACAGTCTTCTAAGAAATTTTGCAAGGGGAATAAATTTGAGAAGTGGGCTTAATTTTGAAATTCATTTATTGATTTACTTACTTCATTTGTAGTGTTATTTTTTCATTGAGATTTGAAGAAGAAAGCAAAATTGGAAACAAAGCAATAAAAAATGTGATTCATGTAACAAATAATGCAGTAAACCTGGAATAGAAAACAAGGCAGTAAAACTAGTATAATAAACGTAATGAGCAGGCGAGTTGGGATAGGGGGAATGGGCTAAAATTTTTCACAGACATAATGCCCTACTGAACAGTTCTGTTTTATGCCATTGAAACTGATCTTTGCTCTCACTGGTATTTTGTATCATGAGTAGTTCTACTGAAGCCATTGCAGTTATTTGTGGAGTAAACTGATGACTGGGGAAGTAGAATTTGTTAGCACAAAACTTAATTTTGTACATTGCAGTCACTACATACAGCTATCTACCAATGGGCAGAGAACCAGCAAGCAAAATATTTTAAAGTAACTACTGTGTACATCTATGTACAACTTGTGGCCAATCTGTGTATTTCAGCTTCATGGTGGTGACTAAGATACATGATTTAACACGATAATAGGGATTCTGTGGCTTTAAAATTAATCTGTTTGGTTTTTTTCCCCAAAGAATAATAACTTCCCAGCAGAAGTGAAAGACTTGACCAAACGCATAAGGACAGTCTTAATGGCTACAGCTCAGATGAAAGAGCATGAGAAGGATCCTGAGATGCTAGTGGATTTACAATACAGTCTGGCAAATTCCTATGCCAGCACACCTGAACTGCGTAGGACCTGGCTGGAGAGCATGGCCAAAATTCATGCTAGAAATGGAGACTTATCAGAGGTAGCTCTCAAAAGCTAACAACTTGTACCAGGGATTGACCTGCAAAAAAAAAGGGGGGGGGGGGTTGGGGGAGTAGTAAGAAACATGGGACAATTGTGCCTGCTCATCTGCCTTGTGTGTGAAACTCAGTCATAGAGCTGGAAAAGAATTATATGACAATCTTCCAAAAAGCAGAATATTCTGCATTATAATGCATCTCAAACAGGAATGTGTTCTAAGTTTTTCTTTAATATTTCTCAGAAAGAAAATGCTAGGGACTGTATTCTGTTTGGAATCTTGACTAAGAGCATGGACTGAGCCAGACAAGAATTCAAGTCACCCTTCTCTGAGTTGCTTCTCACCTGCCAGAATCACACCATAGCAACACAATAGCAAGGCAACTCAGCTGTAATCCATAACTGTTTCCATAACAACAGTGGCATTGTTTAAGCTACCACAGTCAAACAGTCTGGGTAATTGCCTGTGTGATGTGTACGTGCAAGAAATAGTTTCTGCATGAGCAGGGCTTAAGTGCAAACACCCCAGCTCTTCCAATCATAAGAGGTTTGCTGGCAAATGTGGACTGACCCAAAAATCATGGGAGCTGAAGTTCAATTTTTGTAAGAAATGACATTGCACAGTCGTGACAATAAATGGAAGGTAGCCATAGATCAGATCTGGACAATTTGTGTCTAAAAGCTGGAAAAACATTTTTTAGCCATAGTTTGGGGACTAGCAAGTGACTGAAACCACCCACTCTACCCCCAATTTTGCAGCCTGGGGCAAGTTACAAATAGGAGGGTCATCAACCCACTTGTGGGCCAGCTTGTGAGTTGCATTGGGATTCATTGGATCGCAAGTTGTGCAAAAATAGATAACGTCTGACCTGGATATGAATTAATTTTTGCTTCAATGATTTGTTAAAATCACATAGATTATTCCTTTATCTTAAAAAAAATCACTTGTTTTCCATGTAATTTTAATAACTTTCAGGACCTGATATATATATATATTATTTACAGGCCAAATGCTCATACTCATCTTTAGCTAATACTCTTAGCCTTTTTAGGCAAATCTTTGAGTAACTTTAAAAAGCGCTTAAGTTGAATAAAGAACTCAACATGAATTCCTTGGTTTGCAAAATGTCATGCTAATAAATCCATCAAGTGAAACTTTTTTTGTTGCAAAACACACCCTGCTGCTGCTGAGGATAAACCAAGAATTGTTCAATGCAATATTAACACTTAATAATGGTTTCTTGTTGCAGGCTGCTATGTGCTATATCCATATAGCTGCCCTGATTGCTGAATACCTGAAAAGAAAAGGTAAGATAAGCATATTCTGAAGCTATCACTAATATAGAAAACAGTAAAGCAGGAACACAAACTTCAGTTGACCTAGTTCTTTCTGACGAGACTGATGTTCTTTTGTAGTTATCCTTTAAGCTGCTTTGAATCTTTTGGAATATTTTTCCATGTGAGATGCTGTGACTTGTAAGTGTCTAGATGCAGCGACATTATATATTATGTGAAAATTGAGGTTAACACAACATTTCTCTTTGAGGGGGAGGGGGAGCTTTTGTATTTCATTTCTTAGTGTTTCATCATTAAATATGCATGTATTAACACATACCAATAGCAGAATGCTAATAACATCTTACACTGTCATAGGTTACTGGAAAATGGAAAAGATTTGTACCTCTCGTATGCTCCTGGAAGATGCTCAACTCTCTGATAGTAATGTCTTACTAACAACTCACACTGGAGGAAGTGAGTGTTCTAACCATTGTCTGTTTATGGGTCAGACAATATAATTCTAGGAATGAAGTTACTCCCATTATACATATTTAAGAATTTATCCACAGGGCAAAGGATCATGGTGCACCCATATGTACTTTGGAAGCAAGAAGTCTGAAATCACATCTCTGTTGCTATTTTTTTTTAATGACTGAATCAGAATTTTAATGATAGAAAGATCTTGCACTGCAAATCTTGTATACTTTTCCTGACAAGGTTTACTGCAAGGCAATGCTTCATATTTTTGGAGTTTTATATTTTAGCTAGTTGACACTGTTCTTAAATAAATGTCAACCAAAATGTTCAAGAAGAACATGGATTTAATACAGAACTAACCTTCTGAAGCAAGACTAGTAGTCTTAGAGGTTAGGGGAAGCTCACATCCAGCCATAGGGATGTTCCAGAAATAAAGTTTGGGATGGGTTGCTCAGCATATTGGCTCAGCATGCCCAACTCTGCAGACCATATGAGAACAACAGCAATTCCTTTTGCTAACTACTGCTAATTCCAGTGGTTAGCAGTAATTAACAATAAGAAGGCCAATAACTGGAAGGTGTACATGAGAAATGCAGATCATAGCAAGAGACTACTCCCCTCACCACTTTTTAAATTTGGTTTTTTGAATATTTTTCCAGTGTTTCTTTAGAAGCATTTTAGGAGGCATAAAGGCATCAACAGTAGGAATGGGCATGAACTGAATTACAAACTGAAATTTGTCATGAACTGGGCCTAGTTCATGATTTATGAATCTTGGTTCATGCAATCCCACCCCCATGAACCTCCCAGGTGGTTTGTGTTGGTGAACACTCTGCCACTGGTGGCAGGACTTAGAGAAGGCACTTTTAAATGTCTTTAGTTGCCTTCTCCAAGCTGCACCACCATGGCAGCACAGCTTGCAAAAAACATTTAAAGAGTTCCCTTTAAATGGTTTCTTGCAAGCCACACCACCTCACCGCAACTCACAAGTGAACTGAGAATGCATCTAAATGCTGCAGCACAACCCAGAAACTGAACTAGGAAAGCATTTAAATGCCTTCCAGTTCACTTGTGAGTCTGGAAAGCCATTTAAAGCCAGGTGAATTTGCTGGGTGAATTCACCACTTCCAGGTGAATACGCTGCTTGGACTCCACTCCTGTGTGGTGCCCACTTGAAAAAGCCATTTAAAGGGAACATTCTCTTTAAATGGCTTTTGGAAAATCCGCCCCGCTTCCATTCTGCTGGCATTGGGGAGCTACTGTCAGCAGAAAGGAGGGAGGGAAGATCTCCTGAGAAGTAAGATTTCCCTCCTCCCATTCTGCTGGCCTCAGGGACTACCCCCAGCAGAAAGGAAGGAGGGAAGATCCATGAACCTCCTCCATGATCACAAACCTGAACCAGTTCACAAAGCAGGGGAGGTTATTTTTCCATTTCCCCAGTTTGTGTCCATCCCTAATCAGCAATGGGATGATTCTCATAGCAGCCTTACCTGTGGTGGGGTGTTCATTTTTTTTCTGGCTTGGATTACCTTGTGGATGCATTTTGATTTGTTGCTCTGAGGGGCTGCATTTTGTTTGCACAGTAATCTCACAAGGATGGGACCTGGGTAAAATAATTAATTTCATGCCATCTGTGAATCCCAAAAGTGAATAACCACTTTTATGTATAAATTTGGTATTAATATGAGAGAACTCACCTTTTGATTGAATTGCTGTTTTCATTGCCTTTGCCTCCAGACATCCCACATAACTAGGTGGATGACTAAAACATTCGTCCATTTGGAGATCCATAACAATAAATAACTTTTCTCGGTGAATATCCATTGTCCCAATATATTGTATTTCCAAAAGCCAGTATGCACCACTGACATAGTTCAGATATGCGTGTGCATCTGCAAGGGAATAGTTATTCACAGGGCAAAGACAGTATGTGTGATAAAAAAATGTATCTTAGTAAGCAAACTTCTGTCAAATGGAAGATGGAAGAAAGTGTATTGAAGAATTATAGCTATTAACAGTGAAATATATTGATTTATACTGATTTATTGAAATAGCGATAATTAAAAGGTTGGAAGTCAACAGCTGGAGCTTTCCAATTGAAATCTCCTTTCATATTAGGTCAGACCCCCCTGGAAGTTTGAAATGGGCATAGCTCTGTACCCTTTGTGCCATCAATTCCTCCTGCTGCCCGTTGACTCTAGCTTTTGTTTCTTAAATTTACTTCAGCAAGTACTGTTATGGATATGGAGGAGACTGATGGTACTGCTTCTTATAGCAGTGTCTAGGCCTTAAACCTGAGACCGATCTTCCCAGTTGACTCACTCAGGCTTAAGGCCTAGAGTTTGCTATAAGAAGCATTTACTTAGAAAGCATGGAAAATATAGTTCCTTAATGCTTCCTAGTGTCGTAACATGAGCTTGCAAGGGGACTGTCCACTGCTACCAAGAAGCATGGCACTGCATTCCCCACACTTCTCTCCATGGTCATGGGCAGCATCCAGGACTTAAATTCAGGCATAGGGTTACAATCAGCAGCTCCTCTGTTACTAATCTCCCTCACAAAGATAAATTTGGAAGAGGGGAGCAGCAGCAGGGAAGATTGGAAGCACAGCCTGGTGGGAGGGAGATAATGAAGCCTGATTCAAGTTGTACCCTAGCCTAAAATTAATTTGGACCCAGTTTTAATAAGTTCCAAATTAATTTATTTGAGCCAGGACCATTCCAAATTGGTCCAGGGACAGCTTGCTCATCACTAATGAATTCATTGTACAAAAGATGTTCATATTTTCGTAACTACAGACTAAAAGTACTTGATAGTCATATAATGTTCATTCTGATGGCAGATTTTTCTTTATAAGGAACCCAGTGCCACTGTATATTTTTGAAAAGTCCAAAACATAAATGCCTTTTCATGTCAGCCTAACAATTCTGAGAATCGAGGGGAGTGACTCAAATAATGCTTTTGGGCAAGAATGCTATTTCTCCAGCAACATCAAATTATAGCTTTCCCCAGCCTTGCCAAGCAGTTTAATGAATTGGATGGGATTTATAATCACCTATGCAAATTTAGGCTGTTCCATTTGTGCTACTCATTCTTTAGGCTGTGAAAAAGCAATTATGCCCAGCAAATAACAAACATCATTCTTTTTTCCAATAATTAATTACTTCAAGCAGTTTTTATTCAAGGATTCCTCTCCTCTTGCTTACAAAGGCTTATTTTCTATGGGATGGCCAGCCTTCCTCAATATAACACCAAATATTAAAGAAGAAGGTGCAATGAAAGAAGACTCTGGGATGCAAGATACTCCATACAATGAGGTCAGCAAGGCAGTCATTTACAGATTCCTGATTCTGTTTTCTCAGACGTGGGTTTCACTGTGCTCGGTGGGGTCTACACCCAGGAAGTATGCTTAGAATTGTACCCTGAAGTGTATTTTCCTTTCGGATGCCACAGTTAGTTCTGATATAAACTTAGAACAATGAGCTTGCAGGGTCAACAAGTCTTTTGTTCGTTTAACACCATTGCAGACAAAGCAATTCAAATGGCTGGACAGGTTTAGCAAAGTAAATGTAGCCATAAGAATTGGATAATCCGATGTATTCATCTTAGAGTTCTTGACTGCTTTTAACTTGTATGTTGCTGTAATTGAAATTGCAATAGCCAATGGTTTTATGTAATAATTTTTATTTTTTTTTACCATGAGAATTGGGGGGGAGGGGTGGAGTTCAATCCACCAAGAATGACTGATGTATTTGGCCAAGAAGAATTCCTGGCAGAATGGTTGATTAAGAATAGGGAGCAGAGGACTGATTTCTGAGGCTTCTGCAAGAGCCCAGACATGCAAGCGGGCTACAAGTAGGAAGAGACACTGGGCCAGTAACTCAACCTCAAACAAACCTCACAGGGTGGTGGTTATAAAAATAAAATGAAGAAAATAACCTTGTACAGCACCCTGAACTCTTGTTAGGAAGGCAGGAATGAAAGTGTAATAAATGCATTGCAATGTAATTTCTTCCAATAATCCATGTACTTAAAGCAAGGAGCAACAATCTACTAAATGTTTGCTTTAGTGTTTTGTCCAACTAGGCTTTTGAAGGCTTCTCTTTTGTTAACATAACTAAGAGCTGCATTCAGCATAGGTTTCACTTTCTTTTTTCTTATGGAATTATAGAACATCCTTGTGGAGCAACTGGAATTATGTGTTGACTATCTGTGGAAATCTGAGAGATATGAACTTATTGCTGAAGTTAACAAACCAATCATTGCAGTATTTGAGAAACAGAGAGACTTCAAGGTAAGGCAAGCTCAAAATAACAAATGCCATTTATTCCAAGAAAAGTTATACAGAATTACACTGCATGCAAGGTTACTTTTTATTATGTTTTATTTTTACATTATAAGTAGCTTTTTATGCAGCTTATGGGCGTTAACTAATACCATGAAAAGAAGTTTCCGTAGTTTCTGAAATATCATTATATCTCTATCTATTAGCAAGGTTGCTGGTTGTGGTTTTGTGTTCAGGTGGGGATGTGGCTCAGTGGTAGAACATCTGCTTCATGTATAGAAGGTCCCAGGCTCTGTCCCCAGAATCTTCCATTTAAAAAGAATCAGATGGTGGGAATAATCTGAGTCCTACTGCCAGTAGGAGACAATACAGTACTGATCTTGGTAAATGGATGGTCTGACTCCCTGGTCCTGTTTACATTTTACAGCGAATGTATATATATTTATTTGTAAGGAAGAGCCAACACATGTTCACTTCACAGTAGAAACCAGGAATGTGAATTACTGTACATACTTTAAATGGAACATGAGAATTACATAAAGAGAAATCAAGTGTGTTCTGTACAAGGATTGTACATGCTTTCACTATAAAGTTAAACAAGGCAAGTTCATGTGAGTTTTTGAAAACAGGTGTTTTAAGTAGCCTGGATAAAGTGAGTTCAGTGATCCTTTTTAGTTCTTCATGGAACAGATAGATGGCCTAGAAGCTTACTCCTTGACTGACAATATGTCTTGAGTACTTGCCCCATTAGAACAGAAAGATGCTGACTGCAAGGGAAAGACTCAGCCAACTGGTTCCTTCAATGTAAGTTCCTTCACACTTAGCCCCAACCTTTGGGTAGGGTTGCACCATGTGGAAGGATCTCTCAAGTGACAGCAGCACATGAAGGAGAGCTTCATGTACACAAAAGTAGTGAGTGGGGAAGTTAGAACCAAGTACACCACTCTAAGTTTCTTGGAGGAATGGTAGTACACAAATGAACTGGATGGATGGAATATTTATATTCTGCCTTTCCTTTTGGCTCAAGGTGGCTTATAATAATAGTTTAAAATATTTTCAGTTCAAACCACAAATGAAATAGCAAACCCTGAATCTCTTGCCCCTCCACCCTTAAAAGAGGCTTGCTATTTAAAAGCCCTGGCAAACAAGCCAGCTTTGTAGCATGAGGAGATAGTCAAGAAGACTCCTCCACAAAGCTGGAGCTGCAACAGAAAGGGCCTGGGGCTCTGGTTGATGGTAGACAGGGGTGGGATAGTCAATAGATGGCTGCTTGGCTACTGTAGTTGGCTCACAGGGACATATGGAAGGAGATGGTTCTTCATACATTCTTTAAAGAAAAATGGGTTGTCTCATTATTGGTCTGAGATAATTGGATACAGATGTCGGAAAACAAAATGCATGCTTAAAACACTTATTTTCAATACTCTTTTGATAATAATTGACACAGGACTCATGTATTTTGCTTATGACAGAAAATGTATAAGGGCTTTAAATCAGTTCTCAAATGGTCCAGTTCTATCACCTTAAGCACAGGTAGGGTGAGTCTTGAGGGTAACTTAAAGATCACAATGTTCATTTTAAGATGTTCTTTCTCTTATTCTGCTATCACAGAGGCTGTCAGAGCTGTACTATGATATCCATAGATCATATCTGAAAGTGGCAGAAGTGGTGAATTCTGAAAAGCGCTTGTTTGGACGTTACTACCGTGTGGCATTTTATGGGCAGGTGAGTGACTCTTAAATGGTGTTGTAACTATAAATCATACAACAGAATGCAGATCTATTTCTGTAAGGTAATTCCAGAGATCTTTTTTTTAGGCAAATGTATTCCACAATGAAAAACCAAGTCCATTTGGCAATTGTGCCTATGTTTTGGAGCCTTTACTAAACATAAATGTCTTCTCAATCTAACCAGAGATCACATTTGGACACTTAGGCAAAATGTAAGTTTAAATAATCACTGAGGCAGCACTTACGCAGTGTCAAAATACCCATAAATGCTTTACACAACAAATTGTTGCCTGTGTACTTATGAAATCAGGTGCGACTTTCTTCCTGTACTTATGGGATGGGGGTTACTCTATAACAACTGTGAAGCACCTTTTATTTTTCAACAAGGACTCTTATTTAAAGAAAAGCCATTCTTTTAACTGAATGGTAAAGCCAAAGTGGTTGGTCAGCAAGGATTTTCTGCCAGTTGAGAACCTCATAACATGGCTCAGGGTTCCCACAAGATGAAAGAGAGCTTACAAGTAACCACCCTTTTGGCACCTTTACCATTTCCTCCGTAAAGACATTGAAGAGCATAACTTTTCCCCATCACTGGTGTCAAGAGTTCATTAAAAGGAAGTATCATAAAGAGGAATATTTTTGACAGCCAAAGGAAGGGAAATGAAGAGGAGGAGGAGTTGGTTTTTATACCCTTCTTTTCACTACCCAAAAAGTCTCAGAGCCGCTTACAGTTGCCTGCCCTTCCTCTCCCCACAACAGACATGCTGTAAGGTTGGTGGGGCTGAAAGAGTTCTGAGAGAACTGTGACTGGCCCAAGGTCACCCAGCTGGCTTCATGTGGAAGAGTAGGGAATCAAACCCAGCTCTCCAGATTAAAGTCTGCTGCTCTTAACCACTACACCACACTGGTTCCCAAATGGAAGTAAGGCAGTGTAAATGTAACATTTACCTTGTGGTAATGCTACTCATCCTCAGATATATGTGATATCCATTCATTATCACTACTAAAAATGGCTAAATTGAGGCTCTTGTACTTTGGACACATAAGAAGAAGACAAGGCTCACTGAAAAAGACAATAATGCTAGGAAAAGTTGAAGGAAGCAAGAAAAGAGAAAGACCCAACACGAGATGGATTGACTTAATCAAGGAAGCCTTGGCCTTCAGTTTGCAAGACCTAGGCAAGGCTGTTAATAATAGGATACTTTGGGGCTCATTAATTCATAGGCTAGCCATAAGTCAGAAGCAACTTGACAATACATTACATAAGACATTTCTACTAAGACTGATTTTTTAAAATCCAATTCATTTTAAATGGTCTGAAATTCACTTTCCTTCACTAGTTGCATTTCCTGTAGACTCTTGCTTTGTTTTCTGGCTTGCCTCTGATTCTCTGCGGAGTGTTGTAAAGCAGTCTTATGCCACATGCTATTTCTGCTTTCTTTTTCTGGAGTGGCATGTATTCCTGCTTGCTTCCATTGTATTCCAGTTTGGTAGAGCAAGCATGCTGTTTGAAAGTGCTTTGATAGCACCACAGTTCCCTGTAATCTGTAAAAAAAATAAAGTGTATAAAGAACAGATTGATCTGAATCATTCTGTCTGCTAATTAGGTTTTAATGCTGAAATTTGCTCTTTTCTTCTTTTGATCTTGTTCAAGGCTGTGGTAAGTTGTCTGTTCTTCTGCATGCTTTGTTTAATTCTTCTTACTCGTTGTGCTCCTTGTATGGTCTGAGTTAACCTTAACTTACAGTGTTTCTTAGTATTCTGTGTGAGTGATGAAATAACATTGCTTTCACTTATTCATATGCTGTGTTGCATCCAGCAAAGCTAATTATTTTATTCTGCTTCCTTGAGGTTATAAAAATGTATCTGTTTCTGTCTTGCTTGCATACTTGGGACCTAATCCAGTTACCATTTTGTGGAAGCTGGTTCAGACCATGTGTTTCTTATAAAGAGATATCCATACTAAACAATCTTGCTTACGTCTTATGCATTTGCAGAGATAAGCTAATATATTGTATTTAACCCTATTCCCAATCATACTACAATTATTCCAGGGACTTTTACACATATGACATTTTTGGTCCTTGGTTTACGATACTGCTGGCTGTATTTTCCAGCCTGTCTCAATGCAGTGCCTGAAAGAAATGTTAAGACTGAGACTCTATCAAGAGTGACTAAAGCCTGTGATAACCAAGTCATAATAAAACTAGGATGAATATCCAAATATGTGATGTGCATATAGACTTTGATTGTGATTAATGCAAAGTCAGAAGAAAAAGGAAGTTCCACAATCACTAGTTTCTCTGTGAACATGAAGAGGGGAAGAAAAGGAACCAATGAGCTTTCTCCTCCTGAACTGACTATCAGAACAAAAGTAGTCTGAAAGCAGGAAGGGGAAGGGGTGGGTAGTAATATTCTGATAGAGTATTGAATTCTCTGCTCACATAAAGAGGGACCTTTCACACTTTTGCACTTGCCTCTGAGCTAATCATCCTTGTTTCTCTGGTTTCCCCAATGAAAACACAGAATGGTGTAAAATGATAATTTCAAAGTGAGTTTTGGTGTGCTGCAGAAAAAAATGTTATGACACTGCTAACTGTCTGCTAATAATTAAGCAGTGCAATCCTAAGAAAAGTTATACCCTTCTCTGTTCATTGAAGATTGTGGGTTCAGCTCATTTTCTCAGCATTTCAATCAGCTGCTTAGGACACTGCAGGCTGAGAGAGCCTCAGCGTGCCATTAGTTCCCAGATGGTACAACAGAATGGGAGGAGGCAACAAATGTGGCACCCATCATTGATTCCCAGACCTGCCTTGCTGCAACCCAGGTTCATTAAGGAGAGCTCCAATAGCACTGGCAGCTTGTCTTGGAGCCAACTGGTGGCAGCATAGGAGGAGACAGCAAACTATATCCGGCCACCCCTGCCTATATGCCTAGAAAAGTTTCAGCTACAGAGAAGTGAACCAAAGCAAGCAAGGGGCTGAAAACTACAGCAAGAAAAAGTGTCCAGTATAAAGATATAGGATGGACTGAGAATTATGGCAGGACTGAACCAAAGACATGATAAAGATTCAGGTTTCAGGTATGCTGAATAAAGAGTTGAGGGAAAGGTCAGAGGTAATCAAGTCTAAACATTCATGGCTTGGAAAGCTAAGATGTTGGGGGGCTGAGGAAGTACAGAGGTCCTTGGCTTAAAAAAATGATTACTAAAGGACAAGCAGTTCTATCAAGAGTCTTGGAGGAAGACACTTGTCTTTCTAGGAAGCAGGAGATTATTCTGTCTAGTTAGGGATATTTTGATAGAGATACCAAAACATGGGACTGGGCAAGTGAAGTAATCATAGTGATGTATATCCCAAGGGTAGCAAGTTATGAATAAAGAAAGAGTAGATAAAAGGCTCAGTCACTTGGATTGCTAGCCACACAAATGATGCAACTTAAAAGTTTAGGTAGTAAGTATGCAATATAAATGTAATCTGAAAACTATTTAAATTTTTTAAATGGTGATACCTGGGCAGACTCTGAGTGCTAGTGCGGAACCCAGAGCAGGGGGAACATGTCACTGATTTCTTTGAGTCTGGCCCAGCTATTTGAGGTAACCTAGGGTGGTGCTTGGCAAAACCGGATCTACATGTTTTTTGAGGGAGGACAAAATTAAAAAATAATGCCCCCTTATGGGCCATTATATCTTATGGTCCCATAGAATACAATGGACTCCATACCCAATTTGGCGCCCCTCCTCCGTTGGCGCCCGGGGCAATCACCCCCTTCTGCCTCCCCCCTCCCCAGATCTGGCCCTGGTGCTTGGTTGATACTTGGGCAGAGTTGGGGCACAAATCTTGCCTGTTCATATACACTATAACAACAAGGCTAGGATAACAGAGTTGGAAGGGACCTCCAAGGTAATCTACTCCAACCCCCTGCACAATGCAGGAACTTCACAGTACCTCCCCCCACACACATCCCCAGTGACCCCTGCTCCATGCCCAGAAGATGGCAAAAAACCTCCAGGATCCCTTGCCAAACTGGCCTGGAGAAAAATTGCTAACTGACCCAAGTGTCAGTCAGCATTTCCCTGGGTGTGTAAGAAAAGGGCCACAAGAACAAAGCATTAATGCAACTCTTCTCAGCCTCCTTCTCATGATCTGCCAAATTCACAAAATCAGCCTTGCTGTCAGGTGGCCATCTAGCCTCTGCTTAAAAACCTCCAAGGAAGGAGAGCCCACCAACTCCCAAGGAAGTGTGTTCCACTGAGGAGCAGCTGTAACTGTCAGGAAATTCTTCCTAATATTTAGATTTAATTTCAACCCGTTGGTTCTGGCCCAACCTTCTGGGGCAACAGACAACAACTCTGCAACCTCCCCTATATGACAGCCCTTCAAGTACTTCAGTCATCTTCTCTCCAGGCTAAACATGCCCAGGCTAAACAACCTTGCCTCATCATCTTCATTGCCCTCTGGACTCATTCCAGCTTGTTTACATCCTTCTTAAATTGTGGTGCCCAAAACTGAACACAATACTCTAGGTGAGGTCTAACCAGAACAAAGTAAAGTTATACTATCAATTTGCATGACCTGGACATTATACTTCTGTTGATACAGCCCAAAATTGCAGTTGCCTTTTTAGCCCCCACATCACACTGCTGACTCATGTTCAGTGTATGGTCCACTAAGACCCCTAGATCCTTTTTGCACACACTACTCCCCCATCCTATAATTATGCATTTGATTTTTCCTACCTAAATGCAGAGCTTTACATTTTTCCTGTTAAAATTCATTTTATTTGTTTTAACCCAGTTTTCTAGCCTGTCAAGATCATCCTGTTTCCAGTTTATGTCTTCAACTGTATTTGCAATCCCTCCCAATTTAGTGTAAACTGCAAATTTAATAAGCATTCCCTCTATTCCTTCATAGTATCATAGAGTTGGAAGGGACCTCCAGGGTCATCTAGTCCAACCCCCTGCACAATACAGGAAATTCACAAATATCACCCCCCCCCCAATATTCACAGGATCCGCATTGCTGTCAGATGGCCTTCCAGCCTCTGTTTAAAAACCTCCAAAGAAGGAGCGCCC
Source organism: Heteronotia binoei (assembly GCF_032191835.1). Lineage (NCBI taxonomy): Eukaryota > Metazoa > Chordata > Lepidosauria > Squamata > Gekkonidae > Heteronotia > Heteronotia binoei. The sequence continues at coordinate 99,649,662 of NC_083228.1, read as the reverse complement.
ACCACTTCCCGAGGAAGCCTGTTCCACTGAGGAATCACTCTGTCAGGAAGTTCTTCCTAACATTGAGCCGGAAACTCTTTCGATTTAATTTCAACCCATTGTTTCTGGTCCTACTTTCTGGGGCCACATAAAACAATTCTGCACCATCCTCTTTATGATAGCCCTTCAAGTACTTGATGGTGATCATATCACCTCTCAACTGAATCATTTATAAAGATATTAAATAAAACAGGTCTCAGGACAGATCCTTGAGTCACTCCGTTTGTCACTCCTCTCCAAGATCCAAATCACATTTTACCAATTTGTCAACAAGAATAGTATGTGGAACCTTATCAAAAATCTTACTGAAATCAAGATAAACTATGTCTACAGCATGGATCCAGCAATGTAGTAACTTTAAAAATAAAAAGAGATAAGGTTAGTCTTCTGATATGACTTATTCTTGAGACACACATGCTGGCTCTTAGTAATCACAGGCATCCTTTCTAAATGTTCCAGGACTGACTGACTGATTATATGTTCTAATTTTTTTCTAAGTATAGATGTCAAACTGATGGGTTCCCAGATCCTCTTTCTTCCCCTTCTAGAAGTAGAGAGAGAAGCAACTTTGCTCCTTGACCTGCAGGCAACTGGTCCCAGAACAAAAGGATTGACTAAGGCTTTATGTCTGATCAGTTTACAATGCTGCCTGATTTCCAAGTTTACACATTTGCAGACTCTCTAGTATTGCCAATATTAGGTTTGGTCCTATGACCTCCTCCTCCTCCTAAACTTGTTCCTAGGATCACTTCCATCAAATCTTCTCCTAATGGAGAAATGCTCCCTCTGATGAAGAAAGACTTAGCCACATGATGCAACCCACTATCAGTGACTGCTTAACATCTTTAATAACCCAGATGTTTATACAAGGGTTTGTATCTCTTCATGTTTAACTTCAATCTAAAGCTTGAAAATATCAGCAGTTAGTGAAATTAATGACAAAACCTGGGTGGGTGGGTGTAAAGTGCCATCAAGTTGCAGACAACTTTGGCAGCCTCCACAAGGGGCTTTCAAAGCAAGTGAGAAGCAGAAGTGGTTAGCCATTGCCTTCCTCTTCAGAGTCTTCCTTTGAGGTTTCCCATTGAAGCAGTAATCAAGACAGACCCTGTATAGTTTCTGAGATCTGACAGGATCAAGCCACACTATTCCACCTTCCCACCCAAAACCTGAATAGTGAAAATATTTTTAAATAAACCACAGGCTTCCCCAGCAGTAAAACCCTGTTTACTTATGTTCTAAACTTGAGCCTTACTGAAGAGTTACTCAACAGTTAAGAGGAAAATCCCTTCAAAAAAGAGAAAGAATTGTGCATATAGTAACTGCAATTGTGTTTATTTGAAACCAGACCCTTCCTAGCTAGAATAGGTTTGCTGAAACATCCACAGAGGATTCTCATTCCATGGTTCTTGAATGCATCTGCAATACAAAATTCTAAATGAGGATTTGAATGGCTCATAAGGAGATGCTGTGTTAAATTCCATTATTCACAAAGCCACTTGAAACAATAGGCAAAAAAAACATTCTGTATTTATTGCCTTAATGCTTCATTCAAATTTAGCAAATTAGGTTTAATTATGTATACCTGAGGGTGTCATGAACACCGTACGCTTTTCACAAAGCTCCTGACCTCAAAAACTGAATGTCTCTTAATTGGTTTCTCAAAATGCCTTATTGCCAGCAGTGCTGTACAGCATGAGTCACCGCTTCCGGAGCTTGAGAAAAGAAGCACACTTCCTTTTCATCAGTGTTAGATCCTATCCGGTGAGCTCGAGGTTGGTGTAAACAAGTAGCTAAGCCACAGGTTAGTTTACAGAGAATTCAAAAGTATGTGGTATTTCACAGAAATATATCAGAGGCCAAGTTAAGGAAATTAGTTTGTCAGAAAGCAGTGTGCATATATTGCAGGTCTGTCTGCAAAAGCGGCAGCCTTGTGTCAGGTTCTCTCACTCCTTTTTTTTTTTAGTAACATCCCATGCGTTGATTTCATCACATTCAATTGGTTGATGAGGAGCAGAGATAGGATAGTAGGCAAGGTAAATATTACCATTTTTCTAGGGAGAGGCCAGTAGAAGTTTGACACAGAGCTTCCATTTTCAGTGACAGCCCTCTGTTTCTCATAGCTTGCCATTCCATTTGTCACCTGCTTATTCTAGGGGGTCCAAATGGGGGGTAGGAATACTCTAAAATATCATATTTGTATCCCGTTTCTTTCAAGAATCTTTGGGTGGCACGTGGAGGCAGTTATTTTATGATAACATCATAATGATCCTGTGAGGTAGGTTAGTTCAAAATTTTTATTTACTTTATTTGTAGCCCACGTTTCTTGCTGAGAATCAAGGCAGTGTTTTTCTTTCTAAGTATGCAAGCAAAAAAAAACTGTCTGAAGCATGACATAGCATAACACAGAAAGTGGATTATAAACATAGATGATAATGCAGAAATAGCAAAAATGATCTATGCAATAAACATGCAATCCTAAACCCTTACAAAGGCTTTTCCTGAGCTGTTCCATCATACTACAGTTATAATCCATTTACATTTATACTTTATACTTTGAAGTAAAAGTTTCTATAATATTTTCAGTTCTGGATCTGGGGTTGTTGTAATCCTGAACTTCTGTTATCTTCTTTTTTGTGGGGAATTTTAAGCATTGTTACTGGTTCAGGATTTTTCCTACCAGAGTCTGGTGGGGCAACTCACAGAAACATACCTTAAAACAAAATAATGCTTTTTAAAAGAAATTAAAGCATTTTTAAAATAATACAGTTCCAGTGGCAGTTCTAACTACACAGAAAACTAGCTGTCTAGATATTTATTTTATTTATATCCCGCCCTCTCCACCAAAGGTGGTGGAAGAGTGCCGTTTTATAGGCCCTGCAGAACTGTAGGAGCTCTTTCAGGGCCCTAACCTCCTCTGGCAACTCATTCCACCAACTAAGTGCAGCGACGGAAAAGGCCCTGGCTCTAGTTGACTTAAGCCTGGCTTCTCTAACGCTGGGAACTTTCAACAGGTTTTGAGACCCGGACTTTATGCTTGAAGTCTTAGCAGCATCTCTCGTGGCTTTCACAAATTCATTTCCTAGCAAGCAGCTTACTTCTATACAAGGTAAAGCAAGTAACCCAAACAGGAATGGGGAGGTGAAATAGGATAAAAGATTGAGATCTAACAGCATAGATTGTATTTTTTAGAAAAATTGTCATAGCCCTCCTGACCAACCAATCATTGGGTTGTCCCCAAGGAAAATTTTCTTTCCCTGCCCCCCAATCGCATCCAGCTGAATTGAGTGAGGTAATTTGCAAGGCTTGAGAAATGTCCTTGATCTGTGGGGGTGGGGGGTAAATGACACTAGTTGCTACCAAACCAGAGAAAAGAAAAAAAGTTAAGTGGAACTTTTCTCTGGAGATAGTACCTCTCATGACAAGTTTCAAACATTCAAGACATTTTTGTCATTCTCTCCTTACCCTGAGGCAGCAGGAGAAGGGAGGGAATGAAGAAATTAGAAGAAGCCATCCCAGAGTTAAATGCCAGCAATGTTCCCACCTGATGCTTCTCCTTTCCACCAGCATCAGAGGCAGCAGAGCCTGCCCCACAGCCAGAAAATGGCTGGTGGGCTCCTCGACACCCTCAAGGCTTGGCTGTCACAGTGTCTGTTCCCTCCCCCACAAGTGGGGGTTTATTTTATTTTTTGATCAGCATTGAATAGTGTTTCATTGATATATCAGTATAGCAATATGTGCTCCTGGTTCTCTGAATTCCCAGCTTTCATTTTTAAAAAGTAAATCTCTGGCTTCTTCCGTGGAGGAGATATTTTAAAAAGGGCATATCTCTGCAACTGAAGAACCTAGAGCAGGGGTAGCCAAACTGTGGCTCAGGAGCCACATATGGCTCTTTCATACATATTGTGTGGCTCTTGAAGCCCCTCCCCCACTGACCAATTTGGAGAAGTCATTTCTCTCTAAATCACTTCGCCAAGCCAGTTGGCAGCTTGGAGAATGCATTTAAAGTTAAAGTTGCTTTCTTTCCACCTCTCCCTCCCCAACCTATTTTTTCTTCCTTCCTTCTCTCAAACATCTGACATTTATTCTATGTGGCTCTTACATTAAAGCAAGTTTGGCTACCCCTGAGCTAGAGACTTGCTTTAAAAAAGAAAAAAAAAGAAAGCTCAGAATCCAGTCAACCTGGTACACACATTACAGTGCTGACATACTGGAAATGGTATTCAATTGCAATTTTTTTAATTAAAAAAAATCCCCTGGTGGTGGGAGAGGAAGCATCAACTGCCACAGCCAGGTCATGTAGGAGTCCCACAGTCCACCTGCCTTTTTCAGCTGAGGGAGCAATCTCTGGTGCCAGCATCAAGGAGAAGCCTTCAGTATGGATTGTGCTGGCATGTAAGTCCAGGTTCAGTTTAGTCCTTTTCCTTTTAAAATTTAAAGGGCCATGGGTAGAGGCCAGGTCTGTCTGACCATCGGCTGTCAGTCCCAGCCATTGTCTTCTCTTTCCCTTTCCATTCCTATATCTCTTTAAAACACAGCAATGCTCTTGAAATTTCACAAGATAAATTTTTGTTACTTCTCTGGTTTCCTAATGTCCCTAAAATGACCTGAAACAGCTAATTCCAGGTGTAATTTTGGCTTCAATGTGTATGAATTCAGATCCTTCCTTGAAAGTAAGCCTAATCAAATGCAACGGGACTGACTTCCCGGTAAACAAGGATCTTGTGGTAGTATTTACTGGAATTTCTTTATGCAAAATACGGACAAAACCCTCTCCATTCTGGATTCAGTGTCTATTTTCCCCACAATATATTATCCTCTCTGGATGGGGAATTTAGGCTTAACTTCATTGATTAAAAGTACCTTTTTAAAATATCTCCTCCACGGAAGAAGCCAAAGATTTACTTTTTTAACCAATATCAATTTCCATGTAAGTCTCTCAGTTAATTAGACAAGTTGGCCTGGAATACGGGCCACCATTCTCATGTCCTGAGGAGCTGATGTTTTCTTCAGCTGCTGCCTCATATGTAAGAAATGACCATACTGTGAGAAAATCCCCATTAGAACTAGCACTGTCAGTCTTACAGAGTTATAACTCTGCTTTCAAGAACATAACCATAGTGTTAAAGGAGGCATTACTTTTTTTCAGCCTGGTTACATTTTACTTCAGTACTACCAGGGCTTTTTTTGTTGCAGGAACTCCTTTGCATATTAGGCCACACCTTCCCGATGTAATAAATCGTCCAAGAGTTTACAGGGCGCTTCTTCCAGGGCCTACTGTAAGCTCTTGGAGGATTGGCTACATCAGGGGTGTGTGACCAAATATGCAAAGGAGTTCCTGCTACAAGCCCTGTGTACTATGATATATATGCGTGTGTTGTTCACACTTCAACTTCACAACATAAACAGAATGCAATTTGCCAGTCATGTTTATAATTTAAGACGTTAAAAAAAATCTTCTTTAAATTAATACAAACTGAGCTTCAGTATACAGTTTTGCATAGTCAAAACACAACAAAGCACTTCTCTACAGTGTATTAATGTAATGCCCTGGAGGGCATACCAGAACCTTGTTTCTTTCCTGCCCACTCAGCATGCATGCACAGATGTGCAGGCAACTTTCACATCAGCCTATAACATGGAATGAGTAACTTATGCATGCCTCTCAAAATCTCATCCAGCCCACTCAGTAAAGGAATGCACACAAAGAAGGACTGTGCCCATGCTATCTTGCTTTGCATAGATAAGTCCATTGTTTAGCAGAAACTGATTTTTATTAAAATCTCTCATATATTTTTAGCTTTGTCGTATTCCATCCCTCCCTCTATTAAAATTTTATATATTTTAGATAATAATCCTTTTGTTTTAATTTTAATGGGATCAGGTTTACCTTTGTCAGGTATACAAAGAGTCTTTACTTGCAGCTCCAGCTTGCAGCATTTCGGTTGCCAAAGATCTTTCATCAGAATGTGAAAATCTAGATATGAATGAAGCCGTTATTTCAATTTTGCATTTTATAAGAACATATTTTCTAAGGTACAGAGCAAATTTGTAAATTCTTTGTAAGACTCCTTACAAGCAAGCTTCCAAACAGTCTCTAATATACACAGTCCTTGCAAAATAATGTTTTAATTTTAATCTCCTTTATGCTTTTATAACTTCTCAGCTATCCATGATCACTTAAGGTATAACTAGAGTTTAATGTCAGCAGATAATGAGTGAGATAAGAACCATTGCCATCTTTGAAATGGAAAAATTGAGTGCTAAATCTGGATCCAGCAGCACCTGGGTTCACACAGGGATTCCAGAAATGCTTTAGTAAGAACTGTAATAAGAATAAGAACTATAATAAGAGCTCTGTGGTGCAGAGTGGTAAACTGCAGTACTGCAATCCAAACTCTGCTCATGACCTTAGTTCGATCCTGGCAGAAGCTGGGTTCAGGTAGCCAGCTCAAGGTTGACTCAGCCTTCCACCCTTCCGAGGTAAGTAAAATGAGTACTCAGCTTGCTGGGTGAAAAGTGTAGATGACTGGGGAAAGCAATGGCAAACCACGCCATAAAAAAGTCTGCTATGAAAACGTTGTAATATGATGTCACCCCAGAGTCGGAAATGACTGGTGCTTCCACAAGGGACTACCTTTTACCTTTATAACAAAAATATAAGGAGCAGTCTGCAGTTTTGTATGAAGGGTGGGGGGGCGTGGCTTGATGGTCATTCAGTATTCTGTGGCTACATTATACCCCTTTGGTCCACTGGCTCACATCCAGTGGCCTTGACCCTCCAACAGATGTCTGGTCCACACATGCAGCAGAATTATAAAGGGATGGTGAAGTGTTGAGTTGGTAGAAGGGACTGTAACCCTTGAGAATGCAGGTGAGGGTTCACATTTTTTGAAGTTCTCACAACATTAGTAATTCCCCATGAAGGGAAGACTAGCATGGCATGTGGAGGGCTACCTAGGCCCTTTTACTTGCAAGGATTTTTACACAGGAGAGAGTTAAGAATATAACACACACACCCCATGCATGCCCCCCACAGTCTCAAATGGTATGCTGTCATCTCGGAATCCTGCTACCTCATTTTGCTGCCAGCATTGACGAAATCATGTCAGGAATATCATGTAGTTATGCTCTAGATTGTGACTGTCCTGCTGAAAACAATGAAACTCAAGTCAGTGACTGTTCTGTTTTGGGCTTTTATTGTGCCACTGTAATTTATTTATGTCCATAACCTGCCCTGAGCCTGGCTTGGCAGGATGAGCAGGATAGAAATCCCATCAAATATATAAATAAATAATATAATAATGTCATTAAATAATAAATTAGTCAATAAATGACTAATACCCAACTGACTCCTGCTAGGTAATAGTCGATTTTCAGGAATTCCTGTTTTTAGAAAGCATTTGAAAGTATTAGTAATCTTTAAGAAAAAGCCAGCTAACAGTGCAATCCTATTCCTGAGCATTTATTTCCATCTTTCCCCGACTTAACTCAGTAATCCTGTTTAGGGTTGCATTGTTTCATTTTAACTGGATGGAGTAAACTGCAATACCACCACTGACTTCTACAGCATAACATTTGTGTAATTGCACCTCCCCCCCCAAAAAAAAAAATAATCTAATTTTTTGTTGTAATAATCTGAATTTATGTTACTAAACAAAAAGTGGGGAGGGGGGCTGCAGTTAGTCTCAGCAAAGTCTGTGAAAAAAATAAATCAGTTCTGGGGTGTGGAGGAGAGGTGGCAGCATTGAGTCCTTGGATCTGTATGGGATCTTTCTCAAGACCCAGGAATTTTTGAACAAGATTCAAAGCCACCATTTCCCACCTTGCTTGTATCTCAGTCACGCTAGGGTGGATGGTCCTCTAGTGGGACACTGCAGACTCTGCCAGAAAGGATATGCTGCAACCAGCAAGACCACAGGGCAGGGATAAAGGGTGAAACCTCACTTGCACCAACCTATCCTTACAAGGGAAACAGGTTTCAGTGTATATTAGATCTGTGACTTTAAGGTAAGCAAAGTTGTACCAGGGGAACTGGTGATCCGTGCCAGCTTCCCTGGCATGTAAGATTAGAACAACCCACTCCACAGGGGTCTTACTAACTAACCCTTAAAATCAGGCTTGACTCCGTTAAACTTAGCTACCAGCATTTGCCTCTCTGACTTGCAGAACTATGTTCATTTTAATGTCTCTTACACTGGCTACAAGATTTCACCACAGGGTGGCAGTGTCCCCACAAAAGAGAAATGCAATTACATACTGACTAATCTTTCATTACTGTCCAAAGACGTTTTACGTCAACATTAGGATTGTGTCCTGCTGGTTAAAGTTCAGATTCATCGTGTGCTAATACAGAGTATGGTTTTAACGCATTCCATCTGCTCATTGTGTGCAAGCTGCAGCATCCAGGAAAGCCTTGGGGAGGGTGGTAGTAGTTGTTATCTAAGTGGTCAGATGGGTTACACCTCCATCCACACTACATAGCTTGACATTTCACCAGTTTATTGTACTTGGTTTACTCTAATTGCAATGGTTTGTACTTTTCTTTTTTGTCAGGGCTTCTTTGAAGAGGAGGAGGGTAAGGAGTACATCTACAAAGAGCCCAAATTAACAGGCCTGTCTGAGATTTCCCAGAGATTGTTAAAGCTTTATGCAGATAAGTTTGGAGCAGACAACGTGAAAATAATTCAAGACTCCAACAAGGTATAGGATGGCGACACCAACTCCAAAATCAGTCTGTTTGAACAGTTCTCTTGCACGAGCCCCATTGAAATGAATGGAAGCTGTACAAAAATCTGATAGAAACTCCCTCTCCTCCCCCTTGTTTTTACTGAATTGAGGAACTGCCAACAAAAAAGGCATTCCATGGGGATTTGTGTCTTGGTGATGTCATCAGTATAGAGCACCCAAGTAAAAGTCACCTGTCAACAGCAGAGAAAACAGAAACATTTGTGTTTCTTTCCCTTCAGTAAGTATTTAGTAGTTTTCAGTATTCAATTTCTAAGTGATTTTGTTTCATTCACACTAGGTGAATCCCAAAGACTTAGATCCAAAGTATGCCTATATCCAGGTGACGTATGTCACACCTTTCTTTGAGGAGAAAGAAGCTGAAGAACGGAAAACTGACTTTGAAATGCATCATAACATCAACCGCTTTGTGTTTGAAACCCCCTTTACACTGTCGGGAAAGAAGCACGGAGGGGTAGAAGAGCAATGCAAGAGACGAACCATCCTGACAAGTATGCGTCTTGCTGCATTATTTAGTGTACTGAGAAGTGACTGAAAGTTTGCTCTGGAATTGTCAGAGGTTATTTTTAGGGCTCATTTCAGAACTCACAGCACACTTTTCCACTCTCTAACCCAAAAGAAAACCCCACTGACTACAGTTAAACTTTCTTCTAAGTAAGCCCACTTAAGATTGTGATGTCAGTCTCTTATCTAGACATTTTTTACATGGAACATCTTTCTTGACCTAAAGTTATTTATTGCTTTTATTATGAGGGGGGGGGGAGCAGGGGGAATTATTCATTATTCAAGACTTTTTAAAGAACATTCATTTTGGGGAAGATTATTGAGATTCTTTTGTGGTTAATCACATTTCTTCATTTGCTTTATAATTCATTAGAGAATTGATGAATTATAAATACCAGACTTTAAAAGAGGAAGGACATAATTCTTAATATTTCAAGAATATGAAAAACTCAGATATATAGTATTTTAGTCTATGTGAATTTATCCATGTTCTGAACAGGAAAAAATATATAGGAAGTTCATTATAGATTTGTTCCATGGTTACATTTTAGATTTGTTGCAGTTTTGTGTGTGAAGTTAATATGCTGTCTCTTTTATAGACTGAATGCTATGATAGGGGAATTTTACTTAAATGAGCATGTCCTGTTTTTGAGTGCAGCCAGCCATTTATTTCCTTATGTGAAGAAGAGGATACAGGTCATAAGCCAAGTGAGCACAGAACTGAATCCCATAGAAGTAGCGATTGATGAGATGTCTAAAAAGATTTCAGAACTCAATCAGCTTTGCACAATGGAAGAAGTGGATATGATTAGGCTACAGCTGAAACTGCAAGGAAGCGTCAGTGTCAAGGTGAATATGGCTTAATCCTCCACTTGCGATTTAATGATTTTGACAACTCAGAATATAAAACAAAATCTCCCTCCTTTTAAAAGAAAGAAGTTATTCAGGCTTCTAGTAAGAAAGGGTGCCTTATTGCTGACCCTGGGTCATATGCTGCCTTAAGCATACCACACACCACCTGCTTTACAACCTGAGACTGAAACATTCAGTTTGCCTTCACCATCTTAAGTGGGTCTTGTGTGTCAGCAGAGTTCATACTTCATGGCAGGACAAGGAGTATCAAAATCTTCAGCTGATGAAACAGTCATCATTGCAGAAGTACACTGAAGTCTTTGTTCAAACTTAAAAAAAAGATGGTGGGCTTCAAAAAGGTCTGTTCACAGCACAACAGATCTGATCTTCAGATTTGGGAGATGTCCACATGAATTTATGAAGCTGTCTCATACCTTTGGTCCCATGACTAGTGTCAACAGCAGCAGCTCCACAGTCTCAGGCACAGCATGGGCTTCCCAAGCATCTGCTATCTGGAGATGCCAGGAACTGAACTTGGAACCTTCTGTGTGCAAGGCATAGGCTCTGCCACTGAACCATAGCTCTTCCTTTGCTTTGTCCTTCATTCTATTGTTTTATCTGCCAGGTAAATGCAGGACCAATGGCATATGCACGAGCTTTCCTTGAAGAAACAAATGCTAAGAAATACCCAGACAACCAAGTAAAACTTTTGAAGGAAATCTTCAGGTAAGGCTTCTAGTTCCAGAGATGGCAAGGCATCAACAGCACAGTCCTGAGCAGACTTACACTCTTCTAAGGCAAATGAAATCAGTGGTCGTACAAGAGTATGATTCTCCTTAGGATTGCACTGCTAGTTCTTCAGTAAGGAGGTGAAAGAGATGTTCTTTGCCTTTAAGACAAATTCTGACAAAGAACCAGGCTCTCAGAAGCACACTTTTTATTCCTACAGGGAGGAGGGGATCTATGTGTTTCCATTGTGATTACCCAGATTTAATCCATAATAAGATAAAAAATCTGTTTTCTGGCTTCATTGACTGGACATTATAGATTTGGTATATTCTGTGCTCTGTAGACAGTTTGCAGAAGCCTGTGGACAAGCCCTTGAAGTCAATGAGCGACTTATCAAGGAGGACCAGTTAGAATATCAGGAAGAAATGAAATCTCATTACAAGGATATGCTCAATGAACTCTCTGAAGTTATGAACGAACAGGTTTGACTTTCTGTTTCAACCTTTCATACCTACTTTTTAACCTTCTCATTTCTCTGATACCAAATAGACCCATGGTTTTTGGTGACTCCAGGAAAAGTCTAGCAGATCATCCTAGAAACACAGAACTGGAACAGACCATGGGGTTCATCTAGTCTAATCCCTGCACAATGCAGGAAATTCACATCTACCCCCACACACTCTCCCAGCAACCCCTGCTGTATGCCCAGAGGGAGGCAGAAAAACCTCTAAGATCCCTGGGCCAGTCTGGCCTGGAGGAAAATTCCTTTCTGACCCTGAAGTGGCAATCGGCATTACCCTGGGCATGTGAGAAAGGGCCACAAGAGCCAAATGCTGGCTCAGTCCTTCCTGCCCTCCCGTCTCACAATCTACCTAAATTCACAGATTCTGCCTAGCTGTCAGATGACTGTCTTAAGCAGCCTATGCCTGCTTAAAACCCTCTGCAGAAGGAGAGTCCGCTGCCTCCCAAGGAAGCTGCTCTACTGAGGAGCTGCTGTACTTGCTCTTCCTAACATTTAGCCAAAAACTGTGATTTAATTTCAATCTGTTGGTTCTGGTCTGACCTTCTGAAGCAACAAAAAACAACTCTGCTCTGTCCTCTGTATGACAGCCCTTCAAATACATCGCTCTCTTTCATCTTTCTTTTACTTTGCATTGTTTTAATTGGAGCTGATCAGGAAAGTATTCAAGGACTTCTTTAGTATTTGAGTCATGTTTTATTCAGTGTTTGCACAGGGGACTACTTTTACCTTTACCATTTTAAAAAACTCCCTGTTGGAGTTTAAATGAGTTCAAAATTACTTATATTGTTGATAACAATACCCAGAGCCACAAATTTTGGCCCACTGATAGGCACTTTGGCACTCCAATATGCACATTTCAGATTTTTAGCCTTGCTACTATTATTAAGTCATAAAATATCTCCTGCAGTTTTCAGTCTGCATTATATTAATCATTATTTTGATTTCCGTATGGTTTGGTCTGGGAACAGATGTCTTTACTCAGTTCTGCTCCCTGTCCTCAGCCCCTGCAAGGCATATAGCACAAGATGAGTCCTTGTTGATTCTCCAGCAGTGCACCATATTGAAAGCTGAGCCTAGCAGGATCAGTGCAGGCAATTCAAAGTGTGATGCCGGCATAGTTTCCCTGCACTTTCAGTTAGCTTGAACTACAGCAGGTGAAATTCCTGCATGGAGACCAGCTATATCCTTTTATCATTGTACATACAATCCATTGAACTAAGGAGCACTCCAAAGAACCGAGGATTTAAAAAAAAACTATTAAAACTTAATCTAGAAGTCATTAGAAAGGTTTAAGTTGTTTATTCTAAATTAAGTTATCTATGCCCTGATACATTTCTTATGTGTTAAGTTCATCTGAAGGGAGTTATCTGTTGATTGAATGAGCCCTCCTGTGATGAAAGAGCACTTTCACTACTCCAAAGCAAACCCATAGGCTCTTGTGATCAGCCTGGGACATACTCAAGCTATATATTAATTGTACAAACTGATATAATAAATAAACCTGGTGGTGCTTTTGTCATGTGAACCTGTGAACCAGTCCTGTTTTCTCATGAGGCCATTCCATGTTTCTCATTTGTGGCATTGTTTGTATCTCCACTGATAGTGACATCTTCATCAACATGTTTTCTCTCTTTTCCTGGCAGCTCTGTCATGGTCAATGCTTATACAACTTCTCTGCTTCACTGTCTAACATTTCCCTCAATACTATAGCCAAAAGTGGTATGTTGGTTTTCTTTATGTCTACATGTTCTTTTACTGTCCCATTCTCTCACTTGCTAGTATTCCATGCTAACTGACTTTGGACATTTATCTAGGATATAATCTCTAAGTTACTCTTGTTAGCAGAAGATTGAAGGGCAGTTGTTTCTTTTAAGGATCATGGAAGCTTCGTGGATAGGCCCAAAGCCAGGAAAGTGGGGTGGGTGGGGTACCAGTGAGGTTTGACTGCCATGACACCGCTGATATCACAATAAATAAATAAAAGTGAAGGGCAACAAAAACCAGCCTGCAGCCGCTCATCTCCCCCCTCACCCTCAAACAGCATGAACAGAGGCCTTGTTAGCTGGATGGCCTTTTAAACATTGTAGCTGGACGACCTGCCCCAATACAACCCCAGCAGTGAGCAGTCCATGACTTGGCAGCAGTGCCTCACTGCACCAGTGCTAGCCCAGCCACTATGGGTCACATGACACCAGCAGTCAGGTCACATGACCTGACCTGACCACCAAGCCATGGTCTGCTGGCTGCAGGGGCAGCGCCGAGATGGGCTACTCTACTTGCCAGTCATTGGATGGTTAATCATTTTTATTTATTTATTTATTTATTTATTTATTTGGTGACTTCTATCCCGCCCTTCCCACAAGTGGCTCAGGGCGGCTTACAACAACAATAAAACAATAAAACAGTAAAATCAGAGCAAGTTATTACCTCTAAAATCAGACAATTAAAACCTAAAAACCTTAAAATTAAACATTAAACTATACAGTATAAACACAAAAATCTGGTAGCTACATTATCTCATCAGGCATAGGCTAACCGGAAGAGGGCTGTCTTACAGGCCCTGCGGAACTGAGCAAGGTCCCGCAGGGCCCTCGCCTCTTCCGGTAGCTGGTTCCACCACATAGGGGCCATTGTGGAAAAGGCCCTGTCTCTAGTTGCCTTGAGACGCACTTCCTTGGGCCCGGGGATGATGAGCAGATTTTGAGTGCCAGACCTCAGTGCTCTCTGGGGAACGTGTGGGGAGAGACGGTCCCTCAGGTAGGCAGGTCCCAGGCCATATAGGGCTTTAAAGGTGATGACCAGCACCTTGTACCGGACTCGGTATATTATTGGAAGCCAGTGCAGAGCCCGAAGGCCCGGCTGGATGTGCCCCCACCTTGGGAGGCCCAGTAACAGCCGGGCCGCGGCATTCTGCACTAGCTGCAATTTCCGGGTCCGGCACAGGGGCAGCCCCATGTAGAGGGCATTGCAGTAATCCAACCTCGAGGTGACCGTGGCATGGATCACTGTTGCTAGGTCGTCGGGGGCCAGGAAGGGGGCCAACTGCCTTGCCCGTCTAAGATGAAAAAACGCGGACTTGGCAGTGGCCGCTATCTGAGCCTCCATCTTTAGGGACGGCTCCAATAGCACCCCCAGGCTCCTGACCCTGTCCGCTGGCCTCAGCGGTACACCGTCATGCTTCTTCAGGCCAAGGGTGGGAGTGTCGAAGACTGGGGAGGGGGCACCACCTACCCACACCCCACTGCTTGCTACAGCCCTGTGGATAACTGTGACCCAGTTTCTCAGGTTCAGTTGCTCAAACTGAATATTTGTTATAAATACATATACCTTGTTTTGCCTCATGACTAAAAACCACATATATGATGAAAACACATTACAGTGTAGCAGGTTCATATATATTTGCACTGACTCAGTGCAGATAAGCCTCCAGAGTATGGTTTTGGTCAGAGCCAGTTTGGTATAGTGCTTAAGAGCAGCAGGCTCTTATCTGGAGAACTGGGTTTGATTCCCAGCTCCTCCACGTGAAGCCAGCTGAGTGACCTTGGGTCAATCACAGTTCTCTCAGAACTGTTCTCTCAGGAGCACTTACCTTATAGGGAGTGTTCCCTCTAAGCTGAGTTAGTGTGAGCTAGCTCACAACTTTTTAGCCTCCAGCTCACACATTTTTGTCTCAGCTCAGGAAAAATGGCGCTAGAGCAAACTAATTTATGCAGTAGCTCACAACTTTAATGCCAGTTGCTCACAAAATGGAATTTTTGCTCAGAGGGAACATTGCTTAGAGGGAATATTGCTTATAGGGTGTCTGCTGTGAGGAGAGGAAGGGAAGGAGATCATAAGCCAGTCTCTGCCTCCTCCAAATGAAAGGCAAGGCATAAATCCAGTCTCTTCTTCTTCTATTACAATTCTTGGAAATAAAGTTTAGAATTGACTATATTGAATATTGTGTTCACTATTTTTCAAAGATCCTGTACAGGGAGGATTCAGCAAAGCAACAAGGAGTGGAACAACCTTATTCCCATGCAATCAGTAAAACAATCACAACCCCACCAGGACCCTCAAATACTGACATCTGATGAATAGACTTGACTTTGAGTAGACCAGGAGATAACTTGGAGAAGATTTTGGATTAGACTGCAGGCAAACCATGAAGGATAAATAAAAACTCAGTGCGATATGTTGCTTTAATTTATTGAACATTTTCAGTGTTATATTTTTATTGCCAGTTTGGTTTTTTTTAAAATGTTATTGCCTTTCCTGGTATTTGCACATTTCCTGTGGTTTTTATTATGGCTCAGTCTTTATTCAACCAGACTGAACATGAAATTATCATTGGACATTTAGTTTCACAGCAAGCCTTATGTTTGCTGTAAATTGTTATATAATCTAATAATGAGTCCTAGTATACCTATATTTTAAAGGTCAAAAGTGGATGTTTTATAACATTGAAGTATATTGCAGTTGTAAATAGAAGATGTGTAAAATATGTCATTTTTACAAAATTTTAGTTAATTTACATTACTAAAATGTGGATAACATTTCAGATACAGCTATATTAAAATATTTGTCTACATGTAAAAAAATCACCTGTTTTTCTTTACGGTATCCAAGTTCACTGATGTATTTATTTGCCACTGCAGAAAAAAGCATTGTTGCCCTGGAATTTGGTCCTGCCATTGGTTCCTTTCTCTAAGGTATTGTGACGACATCTGCTGTTGCCCTAAGCCCATAAGCATCACAGGCTGTTGCAGGGAAGAAAAACTGTGGTTTCTGTGGCCTGTCTTCAGAGGATGCCCAGACATAACCAAAAAGATTCAAAGAGATTCAGATTTAGAATTTCTGATATCCTTGCCAGTGAGTGCCCATGTGAGCCAATAAAGGAACTGAACTCAACTGAACTGAGTGTCCATGCCTCCCCCTCTACTACTCTATGGCCTTCATCTGTTGATGTTGAACTCCAGATTTTATTGTGCATGTGCACACAGCTCTGTCCATTGCTCAGAACTGCACTAGGCCTTTGTTCAAAGAACTCAATATGGCGTTCATGGGAATTATCCTGTTTTTATCATCACACAAAAACCAAATAACAAAACAAAACAAAAAAAACATTGTGAATAAGGTTTTTTTTAAAGCCATGCACACTTTTTACTAGTTCAGAATATCTACAAATAGAATTAGTCGGTGTGACACACTATTATAAGATATAAATAGAATCCTCTTCCTTCAGTTATATCCTTGTTATCCTATGTATTGTCATATGTGCATTTTACTCACATCATGATATATGCTTTAAAATAGAATGGATAACTCTGCCAGAGAGGATGCCAGCTAGCAACACAAAGGCACCATTTTATCATGTACCTCTGGCTCCTTCTCCAAATGCATGGGGCTACTTTAGCTCACTGGCTGTAATTAGGGAAAATTGCTCCATCATTCACCTCTGCAATATGCATCATGTTGAGTGAAATGTTTGCTTGTAATGAAAATCAAGCTGTATTATCAGCTTCTGCTGTGTGAGCAACTGAATGGAATTCTTCACAGGAATAGGAACAGCTCTGCTTACCACTGCAAATATTTTTTTAAAAAAAATTACAGATTCTTTCTAAAACCCAATGCTTATAAAAGAACCTTTTGAACTACTTTTTTTCCATTTTCCCATAAGATCTTCTAGGACCCACAAAAGCTTCCTAGCGTAGTACATATTTGTGCTTTTAAAAAATTGTCTATGGGCCTGTAACATGGGGCCAAAGTCTATCTGAGATAGTGCTATTTTTATGCTAAGAATAAAATACAGGATTTTTTCTTTCTGTGACTAAGCCCATCTGCCCATTTCTCACTCTCAGACAATATTCATTTGGGCTTATGGGGCCAGATGTCAGAGAAATGCCAGCAGTTGCCTCTTAGTATACCTGTATACAAGGAAAGCATACTCAGTGGAGCCAGAGGAGGACACCAGCTGTACAGCTTCCTGTTTGGGGCATTTCATCTCATGTAAATCAAGGACACCAGCACAACCCTTTGCATATTATAATGGCTTTCAAAGCAGGAAGACAACTGACAGGATGCCACTGCTGGCAGTACCACTGTAGCCTTTAGCATCTGTCTGTACAATATACAACATATATCGCACAACACTCCCTGATGTGGATAGCCCAGTCTCAGAAGCTAAACAGTCAGGGTCAGCCCTGGTTAGTATTTGGATGGGAAACCACCAAGGAATACCAGGGGCACTACGCAGAGGCTGGTAATGGCAAACATCTCTTGCCTTGAAAACCCTATGGGGCGACTATAAGTCAGCTGAGACATGACAGCATAAAAAAATGCACGTGTGGTGACTCATATATTTTTTTTAGATCAGAACTACTTATTTTGTTTAGTTGCCATAACCTGCTACCCATAGTCCCTTAACGAGAGATGTCAAGGGCTGAACCTTTACCACTGGGCCACGGCAGCTCTCCTGTGCACAGCAGAACATTTCTGAGTCAAAACACATGAAAAAAATTTACTCATCAGGCATAGAAGGAATCAATTGTTATAAATCATAAAGGGAATCAATGCAAACAATTTTCATGCCCACTGCGGTGGCCTGGAAGAATCTTAATAGTTTGGTTTGCATATTAAATTTCCTTCTGCCTGCCAAGTAGGGAAGTGGTTGTATCTTGGGTTGCAACTTGTATGTATCTGGCATTCAGCCTGCCATTTCCTTGAAAACAGAATCTCTTCCAGACATTTTGGGGCTACTGTTGAAGGGCCAGAAAATGATAGATGGTTTCATTTATAAAACTGAACTGAAAAACACACATACCTCTTCCAACATACTGTGCTGCTTTTCCTCATATTAGGAAGAAGATTAAAATGTAGTGACACATTTGGTCAAGCCACAGGCCAGTCAACCCATCAAGTAATTACAGCTTGAAATGCCTTTCATTACATTAATGTCTTGTGTGTACTGGGAGCCGCAATATTCTTGAGCTGATGAGATGTTCTGTCATCTTCTAGTATGATTCATGTGGCAGTATGGCCAAATGAAATGTGAATAAGTCGTCATTGCCCCTAAACGCATTTGTATTTAAAAAGATAGTATCAGCAAATATTTACATTTTCTGCAGGCATACTCAGTGCATTCCCCAGAACCAACCCATTTCTGTAGAATTAAGCAGAACCAAGCAGAAGTTATCTTAAATAACAACTGACTTTGGAGTCAGGAAATGGCTTTGGGCCAGATTGCTATCTTTCATATTCAGCCCAAATAATAAACTGAGAGAAAAGTTTTTAAGGATCCTTTCTGCATCAGAATGCCTAGAAGTGGGAGCAAGAGGCCCAACATCGCATCCCCACCTTCCCATCTGGATTAAAGAGAAAAATCGTGCTGTATTACCTAAGCCAAGGATGTGCCAGGATTCCACTTCTGAAAAAAGAAACAAGTAAAAAAAACCCGAATATTTTTCCCCGTAGCATTTCCATTTCAAAGGAAATTTTATTTATTTATTTATTTGGGATTTATATCCCGCCCTTCCCACAAGTGGCAGCCTACCATGGAAAATCAACTGTCTGGGAAGAGGTAGCCTAATTCTGACATTAGGGGCCTCTGTCCTATATTTTAACCTTGTGCTGAAGAGACTGAGAGTCAGTGCAGAGAATAAAAAATGATGCAATGGGAGAAAGATATTTATTGTATTTCACTCAGAAATTCTGTGTTTTATATGTTATTATTTAGGTTCCCTGACAAAGCAGTATGTGAAACATGTAGGGAACTCTGAGTGAAATGTTATATCAGGTTCCACTGCAACATTGTCTTTTCTTCTCTTCTTTGACTGTCATGGTTTGTCCAATGAAAAAGTGAAGGACATCAGGACAAAAGTGATTATTAGGGTGTTTGGGCTTTTCACAGAGATTAATCTCTGTGTCAGAAAAGCGATATGCCAAGTACCCCCTCAGGAAGAATATCAAAACAAGAATCCCCTAAAATTCATAGCTGGTTTTTCAATAATGGGCCAGTTTCTAAATTAATAATTTCTAAATTGCAGGAAATTAACTTAATGCAAGACTTTAATGAGTCAGGTCTTATCTCTCATCCTCAGTTTATTCCTAAATTAACATTCAAACAAGGCCATGTTTGAAATTATAGTTTTGTTTTGTTGGGGGTTTTTTGCTTCCTTTACTATGGACTTTGTGCCATGGTAGGCTGTCATTTCCTTTGAAATGGAAATGCTAAGGGGAAAAAATATTCTGTTTTTTTTTTTACTTGTTTCTTTTTTCAGAACAATGAGAGACAGCACAAAAAAGGCACTCCCTAGAGAGCTTTTTGTCATATAATCAAAAATGAACAACAAAGCAACACTTAGCCTGATAGTCACTTTTCTGCCTTCCTTGAGCAGTTATTCAGGAACCCTTATTGGGCTGTGTTCTGGCCCTCTGTACTGGGAGCCCTAGAAATACCCTGCAATGAGGCTTCCTGCTTAGGAGGGTTTAAATACATCGGGATACGTACTGCAGATGCAAACATAAAGCTAAGTCATGCCCTAGTTTTCTCACCCTAGAACATTTTCTGACTTTCTAAACCGATACAGGTTAGAGCATCCTGTAGTTACTCTGGAGTACAACAGCTGCTAGAGACTTTTGAGAATGATCTTAGAGTATAGCTAGATTCATATAGCTCTGACATGACCCATGTTAGCTGTCTCTGGTCACAATGTGGTGTGATTAGGCTATACACATAAATTCCAGGGGACTCGCCAAATTAATTGATTTCAGCCAAATTATAAGCCTCATATAGCCTTGCCAATCCCCAGGCCCCAGCAGGGGTTCTTCTGCTTTCCCAGGCTCCTTCCTACCCCCAGTCACCTGGCCGACAGGGGGAAGCCTCGCCCCCAGAAGACCATGTGCCTTTCTACCTCCGGAGGTTTCAGTCTCTGATTGAAAGACTTCCTCTTGGGATGGTGTGTCTGTGTTACTTTGAAGAAGTTGGCAGCAACTCGTGAGTAGAGAGGCCAATCCCTCTCTTCAGAATCGCCAGAAATGGGGGGGAGGGAAACGTCTGCTGAGCACTTCATTATTCCCTATGTGGAGATCGATTCTCATAGGGTATAATGGGAAATTGATCTGGAGGTTTCGGGGGCTCTGGGGGAGCTGTTTTTTGAGGTAGAGGCACCAAATTTTCAGTAGGGTATCTATTGCCTCTTCCCAAAGTACCCCCCAAGTTTCAAAACAATTGGACGAGGGGGTCCAATTCTATGTGCCCCCAAAGAAGGTGCCCCAATCCTTCATTATTTCCTATGGAAGGAAGACATTTTAAAAGGTGTACTGTCCCTTTAAATGTGATGGCCAGAACTCCCTTGGAGTTCAATTATGCTTGTCACACCCTTGTTCCTGGCTCCACCCCGATGTCTCCTGGCTCCACTCCCAAAGTCTCCTGACTCCACCCCCAAAGTCCCCAGGTATTTCTTGAATTGGACCTGGCAACCCTAGCCTCATAAGAACTAACAAATTAATTGCAGCATAAGTGTTGATCCACCAGAGCCCACACTGGACTATCTCTAGGGCAATAGTAGTCACACTGTGACTTGCAGAGCCATGTATACAATTGCCGTCCATCCAAAGAGCCACATTTACTTCCATTCCTGCCATGAGACCTGTACTTAAGCTTACTTGTTCCTTCAGAGTAGCTCTTTCAAAGTGGGAATCACCTGTCAACCTCAAGCCCTGCAAGGCAAGAGCTTTGGCCACTTTCCTGAAATAGGGGCTGGTGACACTTTGGGGAACAATACCCAGAAGAGCCCATACGGCATGTCGAAGAGCTACATTTGGGCTCCAAGCCACTAAATGAATACCACCGCTTAAGGGTAACGGACACAAATCAGACATTAAAAATGAAAACATTCAGAAACCAATGGAGTAACATTTCAACCTCCTGGATTATTCAATAACCCTGCTTTGCCATTTCTTCAACAGTTGAGAGTGGTCTACGATCATTCATTCTTTTGACTGGGTAGCTTTGCTGGTCTACACAATAAAAACCTTTAGAAGTTTATAGCTTTTATACTATTCCCAACCACCACTAAACCAGGGCTGGCACAACCACAAGGCAAACCTAGGTTGCCAGATCTTGAGGGGTACCAAAAAGGTGAGAGGATGGAACATGGAGGGCTATGAAAAGCTTATGTGTTTCTTATTTTTACATTTCTCATTTTGAATACTCAGTAAGTAAAATGCTCATTCTATACTTCTTGTTTTTCTCTCTGCCAAATGGGGATGCCAAAGTCACAACTGGTCTAAGGGATGCCTCAAACCCCCTTGTGTTATCTCTGCATTAAATCAGACTGGTTCTGGGGGGGGGGTGTACACACACACATATGAAAGTCAGTTGAGAGCTACGGCCAGATATTATAAAGAATCAGGCACTCAAAAGCTCTAAAAACTGATTTTTATTAGAAATGTGCAATCTTCTTTGCCTGGTGTGTTTCACGCTAGGATGGACACTAGGATATAGACTTGTGATAATTAGAAATTAATGACTTCTAGACAAAATCCAAGAGGTATCCTGTCACCTTTATTCCAAATGCTTTTTGATCATTTATAAAATACTTCTTCAAAGGGTAGTAGGCAGATGCAATTCAACCTTCTCTAGGCAAATCTAACAGAATGAAGAAAAAGATTTCCTACTTTCACCTACACGCTAGCAAAAAGCACCCATTTTCACAGTGAAAGGTTTTTTACAGGTAGGCCAAAGATATTGTTAGAAGAAACTGTGCTGATTCTGTTAAGAAATTATTTATGCCTTAGTGGTGTCATCCCCAACACCCCTAAAGGAGTTAAAAGTTATGCATATTTTATGTTTAATCACATCTTCAGTGATACCAAACTGCAAGCAACGTTTTAAATTTCAATTAGAGGAGGATGCATTTAATGTCTAATAGGAATCATTTGCTGCTGAGTAATTGTGCCTTAACATTCACTTAGGACTTTTTTTTTTTTAGATAACCATTGATCTCAGTGCAAGGGAGGAATCTGGATAATATAGGGATGTGAAAATGAACATTCAGCCACACTCATAGTTAGTGCCACACTTTTCACAGGCCCGGTTATTTAAAGTTTTAAAGTTCTACCAGAATCACACAAAAACTGCCCACCCCCACGTCTAAAACAATCACTGTGGAGATACTCGCCATTATCATTTGGCTAGGGAGAAAAACCTCAGCACCGAAGGACCACTGGAGATGCTATAACAAGTAGACGGTTGCTGACATGCCTGGAGAAAAATGCTCTGCCTCTTTAGTAAAGGCTAAAAATCTGGAAATGGGCAGCTGAAGCTTTTCATGGCATGCAGATAAACAGATAAATGGCATGCAGATAAACAGCATCACCTGATATTCAATATCAAATTAAGCTCAAGTCCTGACCTGGATAGCCAAGACAAGCCCAATCTTATCCAATCTCAAAAGCTAAGCAGGGTTGACTCTGGCAAATACTTGGATGGGGAGACCTTCCTTGGAATACCAGGAGTCAGGAGGCAGAGATAGGCTTTACTCAGCTACCTCCCTGAATAGCCAACAGCTCCCAGTCACCAGAGGTCACTATGACTTCCAGGTGCAAATACAAAAAAATTGCAAAAAAAATTAACATGAAGATCTTCTTCGTGGTCTCTGTGCAGTCCCACACATGGGTCTTGCCGCAGGCAACGGATCCGTACCTCGGAGCTCCAATAGCTCGTTTATAACGTCTTTTGGCGCGCTTTCCTCCCGCCCTGGGGAGCAGGCAGCGACTGCGCATGCCTGGAGCGGGGGGAGAGCGCCCATTCCACTCAGTTTCTTCCCTTCCGCCGCCCGGACAACACCTACCTCGTTGCGTTCCTCCTCTGGCTCGTCTCTTGGTATCGTACTACTCCTCCTTTTTTCTTCTCTATTCTCTCTGTTTTTTCCTTCTTCGTCCCATTAATATAAAACAAAAAAAAAAAAAAAAAGAGGCTAACCCGATTCTGCGCTTTCGCCTTTTTTCTTTCTACCCCCCCCCCCCCCTTCTCGTCTCTCCCTTCCCTCCTTCCCCTGTCCGGAACGAATGGAAGGGAAAATCACCTTTAAAAGGTGCAGGCAGTGTGGTTCTAAAATTCCGTCCTCAGACGGTCATTCACTCTGCCTTTTTTGCTTGGGGGAATCCCACAGAACCGATAACTGCCACCACTGTGCTTGCTTCGGCAAGCAGGCGCGCAAGAACAGAGCAGCTCGCCTTCGTAGCTTCCTCATGGAATCCTCTCTCCGCGCAGTGTCTACCTCAGATCCGCCGCCTCCCCCACTGAGAGCGGGAGATTCGGCAACTTCGGCCCTTCCTATCGTACCTAGGAAGCATAAGTCCGATAAAAAGTCTTCTAAGCACTCTGACGGCCACAAGGCGCCTAAACAGACTCGTCAGGGCGAATCGAGTCTGTCGAAGTCACACCACTCGGGCTCGAAAACTTCCAGCCCGACCACTTCGGCGCCTAAAAAGCATCACGACCCGTCGGCTTCTACCTCCGTGCATACTTCCGCTTTTGCTACGGCTGCGCAATCGTCCGTATCGACCGCCCAAACGGCCTCCGCGCAATCGAATCCGATTCTACCTATCGAACTCTCGGCTCCTTCCGATGTTATCTCGGAAATGCCTCGCCTCACTCAACCCTCTATCGAAGTGATTCCGATTGGCTCGAGATCACCCTCGGTGCACAGCCTTCCTCCTAATGATATCCTCGACACCGAGGCTCCACTTCTCGGACCCGAATCCTTCCTCGACGTCACAACGCCAGTGCTGAAGGACATCACGACTCCATTGCTTAAAGACACTGCAGCACCACTGTTGAAGGAATCTTCTACACAAGTTTCCTCTCATCGGCTCCGACCTGGATCTCCACGGCCCCGCTCTCGTTCGCGGTCTCCGCTTCGTCCGAGGTCTCCGATCCGAGATCGTCCCTACTCTCCGCATCGACATGACTACTCTCCGCGTCGTCATGACTACCAGGACCTTCGCCGTGATCGCTCCCGGTCCCGGTATGGTGACTACCAGCGTGACTACCCACGAGACCGCTCTCCTTCTCGGTCTCCGTCACCTCGACTTCACTCGCGCTACCATCGGTACCTGCGCTCACCATCGCGCCACAGCTATAGGCATTTCTCCGACTTCGATCCCGAGCCTCTCCCAAGAGATGTTTATATACCTCGACTCAGGGATTATTATTCACCCGGAACCCGCGACTACTACCGTTCACGCGACCAACGATCTCCTTATTATCGCCACCTGTCTCCAGATTGCTACGATGACTACCAACACCACTGCTACTCTCCCCGAGGAGAGCCAAACCCTCGCACCCGAGAGGATGCGGCAGCACTTCGGACCCGAGACGTTTTCGACTCCCAGACTGCACCTGGTTCCCACCATGCTGTGCAGCCCCCCGTTGGTCCTCGGAACCGAGATTCTCCCAGAACAGCATCCGCATCGGTTTCCAAACCACCAGCTTCGCCACTCAAGCGTCCTCGGGACCCTTCACCTGTTGGATCCAAGTCTCCACAACGTCCCGCCTCGACTTCGGATAGAGACACTTCTGATCAATCCGACTCCGAGGAGGCCCCAGCCTCACCCTCATCGGACCAGCCTCCTAGGCTTTCACCATCCGACAGTTCTAAGGCCTACCTGAATCTTGTTACAACCATGGCTTCCGCACTAAACATCCCTATGTCCTCTGACTCACCTAAAGTTTCGGATGTGGTCCACGACCTAGTCCGTGCAGATTTTCCTGATAGCTCTACGCTTCCTATGCTCCCTGTACACCTTGAAGGCCTCCAGGAAGCTTGGGAGAAACCGGCTTCGATCCCTACACTTTCTCGCCGCCTGGATTCTCTTTATAGGGTGCACGTAGCTGACTGCAAATTCCTCGCATCTCACCCGGCACCCAACTCTGTCGTTGTTCATTCCGCCACCAAGACCAAACAATCTCGCCACCCCGTTCCTCCGGACAGGGAGGGTCGAAAATTGGACACTCTGGCTAAGAAAATCTATAGCTTTTCTTCAACCAACTCCAAGTTGAACAATTATTTAGCCTATTTTGCGGCTTACTCCTTCAATTTGGCAAACCAGATTACCCCTCATATCGCATCCATGCCTGACTCATCTCAGAAGGCTGTGTCGTCCCTCGTCTCTGAGCTCTCCCGTGTCACTAAACAACAAATCAACTCTATCCGCCATGCGGTCTCCTGTTCCTCTCGAATTTTTGCAACTTCGGTGGCTTTACGCCGCCACGCCTGGCTGCGCTCTACCAACTTGCAGCCGGACATCAAGCAGCGTATAGAGGACCTTCCCTTCGACGGTCTGGGGCTGTTCCATGCGTCCACGGACGAGGTCCTTGCATCGGTCGACGACGGCCGCAAAAGAGCCAAACGACTTGGCGTCACACAACCAACCTCACTGCCCCCTAATAGGCAGAGACCGTGGAAGCCATCCTTTCAGCGCCGCCAGCGGTCTCCCAAGTCTCAAGATTTCTGGAAAAGGAAACCTCTCCCAAAGCAACCTTTTCATCAAAGGCCACGGGCTCAACCTTCTAAGAAACAGTCTCAGACAGGCAAGCAGTCTCTTTGACTCTCCCATCAGGCATACCAGACTATCCCCTTTCTACCCGAGCTGGAGTTCCATCACCACCGACTCTTGGGTCCTCACCATCGTGCGTCTAGGTTACGCAATAGAGTTCGTTTCGCCACCACACCACCACCACTTCATAGCCACACCTCCATCTGCTCTCTTGCAGCAGGAAATTCTGGACTTGCTCCAGAAGAATGCCATAGAACCCGTTCCTCCTCAACATCGAGGGACGGGATTCTACTCAAGATACTTCCTGGTCCCCAAACGCGATGGAGGAAAGCGCCCTATCCTAGATCTTCGGAAGCTGAACAATTTCATCGAATGCAGGAAGTTCAGAATGATCTCCCTACATGCTATCCTGCCTCTTATTCCCAGGAACTCCTGGATGGCTTCCCTAGATCTTCAGGACGCTTACTTCCACGTGACTATCCGGCCCCATCATCGGAAGTATTTAAGATTCGCTATGGGGCAAGACCACTTTCAGTACGTATCTCTGCCCTTCGGCCTCTCCACCGCGCCAAGGGTATTCACCAAGTGTATGGCGGTGGTGGCAGCGGCTCTCAGACTCCGAGACATCACAGTCTTCCCATATATAGACGACTGGCTTCTCATAGCACCGACTCAGCATCGTTTGCAGACCAATATCAGCACAACGCTCTCCCTTCTCGATTCCCTGGGCCTTCGTGTGAACGCATCCAAATCCCATCTCGAGCCCACGCAGGATATCAAGTTTATAGGGGCTCTCCTACGCACCTCTCTTCACCGTGCTTTCCTCCCAGAGGATCGAGCAATCACCATCATCACCTTAGCCAGGTCAATTCAACGACAGCCTTGCCAGTCTGCATTCACAATACAACGCCTGCTGGGCCTCATGGCCGCCACGACTTCTGTCATCCACTTTGCCAAGCTACGGATGCGACAACTACAGCTCTGGTTTGTAAGAGCCTACCATCCTCTGTTGCAACCGCAGAGTACCTTACTCACGGTTCCCCAGAGAGCACTTTCATCCCTTACCTGGTGGACGGTACCCAGCAATCTCCTCGCGGGCATGCCGTTCCTACCGACGCCTCCAGTAGCTGTTGTGACAACAGATGCCTCAAAGTGGGGATGGGGAGCCCACTTGCAGGACAAGACCGTCAGAGGCCTTTGGACCCCCTCCGAGAGGGCCATGCACATAAACTGCTTGGAACTGATTGCCGTACACAGGGCCCTCTTATCCTTTCTTCCCCTGATCAACGGGAGCCATGTCCAGATCTCAACGGACAACATGGCAACTGTCTATTACATCAACAAACAGGGGGGCACCAAGTCTCTCAGACTTTGCCGTATAGCCATCGTGCTCTGGGAATGGTGTCTGGAGCACAACATTCACTTGACCGCTGTTCACCTCCCAGGCGTCGACAATGTTCTGGCCGACTCTCTGAGCAGGTTTCGTCTGGACGACCACGAGTGGTCCCTCAATCCGACTTACCTCCGACGCATTTTCAGATGCTTCGGAACACCCAAGGTGGATGCCTTTGCTTCGCGGGACAATGCAAAATGCCCACGCTATTTTTCAAGAAGGGAGAACGACGCCTTCCTACACAGATGGACGGGCCCTCTCCACTACATCTTCCCACCAACCCCTCTACTGACTCGGGTACTGATGAAGATCACACGAGACGGCACGGACTGCATCCTGGTAGCCCCTTGGTGGCCACGGCAACCATGGTTCACGAGACTTCTCCAGTTATCTCATCACACCTACCGTCGCCTCCCTCTCGTGAGCGACCTCTTGTCCCAAGCCAACGGTCAGATATTGCACCACAATCCTCAGGTACTGGCCTTAACGGCCTGGAGAATTCGACCTCCCACCTCTCCGCAGAGGTAGCCCACGTTATTCTGAACGCCAGGAAGCCCTCCACAAGGCTTTCGTACCAAAGGAAATGGAAACGCTTCTGTTCATTCGCGACTGCTAACCATTTACTTCCAGAATCAGTACCTCTCAATATGATCCTGGAGTATTTACTTTCCCTACAGAAATCAGGACTCTGTTACTCATCCTTGAAAGTTCATCTGTCTGCCATCTCTGCATTCCACAACCCGGTAGATGGCAAAACAGTTTTTTCTCATTCCTTGTCCAAGGCCTTTCTCAAGGGCATGTTGCACCTCAATCCACCCGTTAAACCCCTTGTCCCAACTTGGAGTTTATCCCTAGTTCTTTCCTCGCTTATGAAAGCACCATTCGAACCTATGGCCACCATAGACCTCAGCCTTCTCTCCTGGAAGACAGCGTTGCTTGTTGCCCTTACCTCTGGGAAACGGGCAAGTGACTTATGCGCCTTCCGCCACGATCCTCCCTACACCACTTTCCACAAGGAAAAGGTTGTCCTCAGACCGGACCCTGCGTTCCTTCCTAAAGTTGTCTCCCAGTTCCACCTATCGACTGCAACCTCTCTGCCGACCTTTTTTCCCAACCCAACCGATCGCGGACAACGGGCCCTGCATTCGCTGGATGCAAGAAGGGCTTTATCCTTCTACCTTGATCGTACACGGCCTTTCCGTAAGGACCCTAATCTATTTGTGGCATACGGAAACCCCTGCAGGGGACTCAAAATCTCTACCCAGAGACTATCTAAATGGGTAGTTAGCGCCATTAGGCTGTGCTACGAACTGGCTAACCAGCCTCTGCCCGAAGGCCTTAAGGCTCACTCTACCAGAGCGGTCTCGACGTCTTCGGCTTTCTTACACGGCGTCTCCCTAGAGGACATCTGTGCTGCTGCATCGTGGTCCTCTCCCTCCACGTTCGTCTCCCATTATGCGTTGGACGTTCGTGCAAGACGTGACGCCTCCTTCGGCCAAGCGGTCCTCAGATCCATCTTTCACTAAAATGGAGGTGAGTGCATCCGCTTATGTTTCTATATCATACTATCTTGCTTTGGGCCATGTGACTAACCTTTTTCTCCTCCAGCACCCTCCTCCAGGACACTTAGCTGGCTAGTCACCCATGTGTGGGACTGCACAGAGACCACGAAGAAGATAAACAGGTTGCTTACCTGTAACTGATGATCTTCGAGTGGTCATCTGTGCAGTCACACACGCCCACCCAGCCTTCCCCGCTGCTGGCTTCTGGTACTTCTTGTTTTAACCTTTCTAGTCTCTCTGCCAGTGGCGGCTGGAAGAAACTGAGTGGAATGGGCGCTCTCCCCCCGCTCCAGGCATGCGCAGTCGCTGCCTGCTCCCCAGGGCGGGAGGAAAGCGCGCCAAAAGACGTTATAAACGAGCTATTGGAGCTCCGAGGTACGGATCCGTTGCCTGCGGCAAGACCCATGTGTGTGACTGCACAGATGACCACTCGAAGATCATCAGTTACAGGTAAGCAACCTGTTTTTCTTATTAAAGGGGCTCAACATTTTTCTTCATGCTGGTTGTACACAGCCACAAGACAATACAGCATGTTCCATGGTAGTGGAGAAGCCTAACTAAGCAAAGGCCCTTTTATACAAGGCTTGAGCCTTGGAATATGCCCAGGATCCATGGGGGTTCTGTGGGAGATGGGCGGAAGTTAAGTGGCAGAGAAGCTGGCATAGTTAGGTTCTCTCTTTAAAAATCATTGATTTATGTTTGAAGAAGTCATTTTTGGTAGTTATATGTGCAGCTGTAATCTCTGAACCCTCAAGAGAGCCTGAAAAAGCTGACCCCCACCCCCAGCCAGCTGAAGGGAGGGGCTTTGTATGTGAATGGCTCAGAAAGAAAAAATAGCAGGTTTGAGTCTGCAGTAGAGACAAATATAACGTTTTAATACTTTTAGAGGTGTGCTACAGTTTTGAAAGGGACTGCTTAATTGTTAGGTATTTTGAGAATCAATTAATTGGAAGTGCAGGTTACAAGTACTCCAGACAAGTTAAAAACAGTCAGAAATTCAACAGGTGCTGTCTTTTGTACTCCTGAGTTGCCATTACATGGATAGAAGAAGAAGATATTGGATTTATATCCTGCCCTCCACTTCGAAGAGTCTCAGAGCGGCTCACAATCTCCTTTATCTTCCTCCCCCACAACAGACACCCTGTGAGGTGAGTGGGGCTGGAGAGGGCTCTCACAACAGCTTCCCTTTCAAGGACAACCTCTGCCAGAGCTATGGCTGACCCAAGGCCATGCTAGCAGGTGCAAGTGGCGGAGTGGGGAATCAAACCCGGTTCTCCCAGGTAAGAGTTCTCACACTTAACCACTACACCAAACTACCCTCTGATGGCTTTGCAGGTAGGTTGGAATGCAAATAAGATAGCATATGTGGTTCTCCCCTCCTCCATTTTATCTGGAGGAGGGACTTCAGGAGAACATCTGAAGCAGAAGGAGGGACTTCAGGAGAACATTGTCAGCTGCATCCTATCCAACTTCTCAGGCCTGCTGATCTTGCCCTGCAGCTCATGAAATTCAGACTTTGCTCTAGAGGTTGCCTTGCATTTATTTTATTTTCGTATTTACATTGTAATTTGTTTGCTTGAGCTATTTATATTATGTGTTGCTTTGGATACCAAGTGGGAAGAGAAGTAGGATAATAAATTGCCTAAATAAATAGAATATGCTGAGGGAGAATGACCGGTCCCAAATAACCCTAGTGAACTTTATGGACACACTGGGATTTTAATTTGCTCTCTGCCCTCCAACCACTGCTCCATGCCATATTTGACTATAGTCCCAGACTAGCACAAGCCAATTTGAATAAAAAGGTCTTGTACCACTTGTGGAAACTATACAGGTTCAAGCTTTAATGAGTCACCAGGAGAAAGAATGCCAGAGTAGAGGAGTTGCTGCTCGCTATGTGCACTGGGATGGTCTTAGTGATTCTGGAACCTGCACAACATTCTGGGATGGGGCCCCAGGATCACTGCCACCACCTCCACTACCTGAGCCATGCAAACTGTGGCCTTCACCCAGTGCAAGTTGGGCAGGAACCATCACTGCTACCGGAAGCCAGCAGTGGCAGGTGCCATCCATGGCAGGGGTTTGCTCTTCTTTCCCCTTCCCTTCTTTGAAAGGGAAGGACTGTGGATGGTTACCCACCCCCAGCATGGCACCTGCTCCTGTTGCCCATTGACTAAGGCCACCCCTTCATGTGCCAGCATACTGTGAGGCTCACACAGGTATGTATTGCACAGTAGCACATAAGCAGTGAGATTGGGGGGGGGGGCGGACAATGGTGAAGTGGGAAGAAATTTTTTATTCCAAATATCAATACCGTATGTGTTTCATGGCAAACTTCCTCATGGGGTACTAGACATGTGTAAAAAATGAAAGAAAAAAGGTTAGCAAACATTTTATCACTGTTTCTCTTCATTATTTATTAAAAACATATCAATCCAATGATAAAAACATGCTTTAAAAATAGTACTTCTGAACATGCACAGAGTACCTAGAGCACTAGTGTTTCATCAATTATTGCAGGTAAACAAGGGAGCTTCCAAGCTATTAAATTCAATAATTATTTCACAGAGTGAATAAACTTTTCTTAACCAAAAATCTATACTGACATGTAGGATATAAACGCAACAGCGCTCCCACTAAACCACCTTTGGAAAAAAAATCATTTCATTGAAAAAAATGTTCTCATTTTAGTATTCTAACCCAGAAGTTACTTATTGTTGGCCCAGTTTCAAGTAAAGTGATACAGGGGTGGGAGTTTCATACAGCAAATTTCCTTTGGTTAATGAGCCATTTCTGAGGCTTTCCCCCCACCCCATCCCCTTTTCACTGCACAATCTTCCTCAAACTTTTTTTTTAACGTTCTAATTTGAGCACCATACTGCTAGACCAGTATAGTGGAGTCAAGGCTTCTCAATGGTTCTGTGAAAGGGGAGCAGCAGTGTAGGAAGCACTATGGACAATTTAAACAACACATCATAGCGATTCAGAAGTGCAACAGAGGCAAAAATGGAAGAAAGCAGTTTCCCTCAGAAACAGCTCAACCACACCTTGCAAGCCAGACACAAGCAGCTTTGTATGAACAGGTAAATAAAATCTGTTAGCAGCTGGTTACTAAAACAGGTCTGTCTGAAATGACAAAAAATCCATTAGCAACCAACTACTAAAACAGAATACCAAGGCTGTTTGAAAGGTGCCTAGGTCAAAGCCAACCAGAAAATGCTTTCATTTGCCCATGTAGTACCAAGGTTGTCAACTTGAGAATCCACTCTGCATTGCTGCTCATGTATATCTTTGGGCAGAGCTAATAAGTTCACTTGGTGCAGAATTTGAGGAAGTGGTGCTGTTGAAGGGCAATAAGAATCTCTAGCCTTCAAAATTTCTTTTCAACCCTCTAGTGAAGTTGAAGGTTGAAAAATCCTTCAATAGTCCCTGCAGAAAGATAGTGCATTAAGCTGTTAAATTATTCAATGTGCTACTACCCATTCAGTCAGAAGTGCTGTTTAAATAATCCATTCAGCTGAGAATGCAAAAGAACTTAATAAACTGTGCTTCAGAATGTCTTGGCTCTCGCTATTACAGCCATAAACAAGGAGAAGCCATGGTTGTTCATTAACATCAGAGAGCAGCATATGGTGTGCTGCTTCGGGGGAAACTGGTTGCCTCAGGAATCAACTAATGTTCTTTATTACTAAATATTATATTTGTGCTCTACAACTATTCCAGAACACAGATGGGGGGGTGTATTCTTCCATCAGGGTAATTTTTCGATCAGGTACTGCTGGATCAAGCTTTAGATATAGTGGTTACAATGTCAGATTAGAATCTGGGAGAGTCACATTTGGATTCCTGCTGTGCATTGGAACTTGCTGGGGGGCTTTAGGCCACTTTCTTTCTTTCTTTCTTTCTTTCTTTCTTTCTTTCTTTCTTTCTTTCTTTCTTTCTTTCTTTCTTTCTTTCTTTCTTTCTTTCTTTCTTTCTTTCAAAAATGGTAGCCTTGTAAGGTGTACACATCCCTGCTGAGCTCCCAGCCCTCCCCAAACTCCACCCCCCCCCCCAAAAAAAAGAAAAATCTTCAGAAATTTCCTAGTTTGGCATTGGCAACCTTAGCCTGACCTACCTCACAGGGTTGTTGTGAGGATTCAGTGGAGGACAGGAAAAATGCAAAGAGTTTTTTTGTGTTTCCATTGGAAAGGAAAGCCAAGCATAAATGAAATACAAATACAAATAAAAAATAGATTCTAGCTCATTGCATGCTGGTCTCCTTTTTGCAGTGGACCAGTGCATGTCTTTAGGTCCTAATTATACGAACAAATATACAGAAGTTAAAGAAAAATCAGAAAAGATGTGCATTCCAGTCCTGATGTGAAGGAGTATGCAGCAGAAAATTTCCAAAGCATAAAGCTACCATGGAGAGAAGAAAATGTGATATTTCTGATGTTTGGCACATTTTAAGAGCTACTTAAGTATCCCCATGCTAGAATGAAATGATAATAAATGTGTTTAAATATGCATGGAGTTTTGTGAAACGTAACTAGTACTGCTGATAAAGTTCAAAGCACAAAACAGCCTTGAACCAAGATACTTAAAGAACCACCTGTTCTTCCTGCAGTGACTTCCCTAAAATTAAGATCTAAACAGGAAGGCAAAGTCTATTGAGATAGTTGAACAAAGCAGGAGTCAAGTGTACCTTTAAGACCAACCAAGTTTTATTCAGAATGTAAGGTTTCGTATTCTCTCTAAGCACACTTCATCAGACAAGGGGATCAGGTATTGTGGGCTGAAATACATGCAGTTTCTTGTTTAAGAGTGCAAACTGGCTGTGGTCACATAGTAAAACAGTGTGGCTTGGCCATTTGGTCTGGATAGCTATAAAAGGTAATAAAGTTCCCTGCCAATTGGTGTTTTTGCAAATCACAGAAGGACATGTATTTACTAGTTGTAGGCTACCTCATTAATTTAATTAATTGAGATAGTTGTTCCTTTGGTTTGTGACAGTCTTGTCGGTGGCAAGCCAATACTTTTTGGTAGATTTTTTAAAAGTATAATTTTATATTTAGTGATGGTCTAAAGTGCTCAAGGAGTGATTAAATTGTCCACAATTCACTGCCAATCATTGGAGTCATGACCACAAGCATAGATGATTTGAAGAGGGAATTAGACAGATAAATGGAAGACAAGTCCCTTAATGGCTACTAGCTAAAGTGAGTAAAGGGAACCTCCATATCCACAGGCAGCAAACCTCTGAATGCCACTGAGATGATCTTAGCCCCCTACTCCTTGTTTGTTGGCTCTCCTGGACAACTGGTTTGGCCCCTTGTGTGACACAGGATGCTGAACTAGATCAACCACTGGTCTGATCCTTACAGGGCTCTTCTTATGTTCTTATGAATGACAGGCTTGATTTAATTTCTGTTTTGAAATACTGATGCCTCCTTGGTTATTATTGTATAGATTGTGGGTTTTATCTGTTAGCTACCTAGATAAAAACATTTGAGGTGAGGTATACATTTTTCAAACAAATAACAATTTGCAAAAAAACCTAAAGGTTAATCAGAAAAGATCAATGTGTCTATCTGCTCATTCCTCTCATGCACCGGGGCACACACAGCCAGGCTGTGATTTTTCTTTTTCCATCCTTTGAAGGCAGTGGAATGTTTGTGCATGGCCTCCTCTTGATTCTCCTCTGGATGCTGCTCATGAGGCTGCTCACGTTAGCCCAAGGTTGGCCGCTGCTGTCAGACTCCTCCTGTGCCTTCACTCTGGCCCCCATTCCCCTGTCATGCCTGTGCTCTCCACTTAAGACGTCAGTGAGGCAGTACTGATGCAGACTTTCAATTACATGTTTAAATTCACCCGGTAGTACCAGTGAATGCACCAGAGGCTTCAGCTCAGTTGAGAAAAATACTTCTCTCCCGCAGCTATTTGGGGAAGTGGCATGATTCTCCTATTTGCTTTCCAAGCATTTTTGAAATGTGTAAAAAGTAATTACTGAGTCAAGCAACCATTAAAGAATCAGAAGGGAGAGCGTTAGTCAAAGTCTTTTCCCTCCATTTTTCTCCTGTTCTGTTTCCAGTCCTATTAACTCCAGAACAAGATTTAGCTTAGGGCTGCCAATCCCCAGGTGGGGGCAGGGGATCTCCCGGTTTGCAGCTGCTCCTCCTGCTTCAGGGTCATCAGAAAGCAGGGGCGGGGGATGT
The DNA here is from genome assembly GCF_032191835.1 of Heteronotia binoei. NCBI lineage: Eukaryota > Metazoa > Chordata > Lepidosauria > Squamata > Gekkonidae > Heteronotia > Heteronotia binoei. The sequence continues at coordinate 99,614,574 of NC_083228.1, read as the reverse complement.
CTGCTGGACACTCCACTATTCCCTATGCAGACCAATTCCCATAGGGAATAATGGAAAATTGAACTGCGGGTATCGGGGGGGGGGGCTGTTTTTTGCAGCATAGCATCCAATGCCTCTCTTCAAAAGCTCTCCAAGTTTCAAAAAGATTGGACCAGGGGGTCCAATTCTAAGCCCCCAAAGAAGGTGCCCCTATTCTTCATTATAGTGGAAGGAAGGCATTTAAAAGGTGTGCAGTTCCTTGAAGCATGATGGCCAGCACTCCCTTTGGAGTTCAATTATGCTTGTCACAACCTTGCTTCTAGCTCCATTCCCAAAGTCTCGTGGCTCCACCCCCAAAGTCCCCAGATATTTCTTGAATTGGATTTGGCAATCCTAATTTAGCTGCTGGCCTGCTGGAAGATTTGGAGAGTTATGCTTGCCAGCTCCAGCTTTGGAAATTCCTGGAGACTTGGTGGCAGTGCCTTGGGAAGACAGAGTTTGAGGAGAGGGAGGTGCTTGGCAGGGATGCAATGTCAAACAGTCCACCCTAAGAAGTTGTCGTTTTTTCCAGGGGGACTGGAGATAGTCATAATTCCAGGAGAACTCCAGGTGACATCTGGAGGTTGGTAACCCCAGGAAGAGCCAAGGCAGCTGCTAAACATTTTTACTAGGTAGACAGAGTTCAGTTAGTACCCCCCTTCCTATACACACCAGGCCTAAGTGCTACTAGCAGTCTTAAATTCCTACATTACCTACCACAGACTTCAACAGCTGGTTGAATTCTTCCAACAGCCAAGACACCATTATTTTAAAAAAATGATAGCACATTTGGAAAGAGTCAACAGAGAAGAGATTGTTTATTCTTATTTATTCCAAACTTACCTCCTCCATAAACTGTTGCAGAGTCAAGACAGTTTCACTCAGTTGGGCAGTGACAGATAGCCCTGTCAAAGAAAGGTGGATGCTGGTTGATAGAAAAGAGGAAGAGGGGGTTTTTAATTAAAAAAAACTTTGGAAAAAGATACTAGACAGCAAACGGGGATGGACAGAAGGTATAGAAATGTCTGGTAAATTGGGAGGGAAAGAAAGCATGGAAGAGATTGGCTAAGAAGATTTCAAAGCAATTTGTTTCTGAACAGGTTGCCAACCTCCAGAGGGTAGCAGGAGAAAAAAAGCACAAAGCTTCCATGATTACCAGCCTTGCAAAAATAAGCAAACAAGCAAAAATCTAAAGAATACATATAATATAGAATACAATTACAAATATTGAACCTAATAAGCCTCTCATACAGAACAAACAGAAAGTCTTGAAGACCACCAGAAAAACAAGTCCTAATGATTCTTAATGCAATTCATTCAATGCCGTTTCTTGCCAGGAAGTCCGGTGGTGGAGTAGACGAAAGCACAAAGGATAGATGATGTCAATCCAGTCCAAAATTCTCCTATGGGATGCAGCCAGCAGTCCAATAAATGCAACAAGGTTGTATTTATGCCCTTGTTTCACATTTGCTTCTTCAAGCTTCACATAATCATTTTCAGATACAGGGCAGGAACGACAAACAGTCTCCTAATACTTGCAACACTTCAATGTGGCAATGTGAAAGGAAGCATTGCAAGTATTAGGAAACTCAAGTCTAGGGTATTACACTTCACAGATGTCTCTCCCTTTCTCCAACCCTGCCTCCTCAGGTTCTACCCCCAAAATCTCCAGGTAGTTCCCAAGTTCCCAACACAGAAATTTCCAAAGCTCTGTTTATGGTTGAGCATTTACAGACTGCTTTCCCATTAAGCTTAGAGCAGATTAAATTAGAATTGCCAACCCCAGTTTGGGAGCTTCCTGAAGACTTGAGGGCTGCAGCAGAGATGGGTAGAGTTTGGGGAGGAGGAAGCTCAATGGAGATGTGATACCATAGAGTCTGTCCTCCAGGGGAGCTGATCATTGTGGCTTGGAGATCATCTATAATGGCAACCCTAGATGAAACATTTTCCTTAAAAATAAGAACAATTAAACCAAAGCTGCTAAATAATTATAGCACCCACTAATTAAAAAGCCTATTCCCTCCTTTGCCCTAACCCCAGACACATGCAGCAGTTCCTTTCCCACATGAGGTTATTGGTTTGCTCTCCCTTATGCACTTTCATGCTACTAGGGTAGAGTTGCCAACCTCTTGTCAGAACTGGAGAACTTCAGACAAGACGCGTTCCTTTGTTTCAAAAGTTGAAGCGTTTATTGAGAACTACATTCAGTGAGGAAGCAAATTGACTCTGATAACCAGTATGGCTATCGGGGCATTCTTTATACGGGGGTAACAGAAACAATAAAACCTTAGGGAGACAGTTGTCTGTTCCCAGGCCTCTTATCTCCAAGGCGGAGGAAGGAACCCTGCTGCTTTGCTCTGGCAAGCCGGCTTCAAAGGACACCTGCAGATGCTTCCCAGAGCCTAGCGGTCACCCCTCCGTGGCTTGGGTTTGTTTGAAATGCAAAGGCATTTTGTTAGTAGGCATAAAGATAAAAGCACTTGGTTAGTACATCTTTCCAACATGGAGTCGGTTAGGCTAACAGTCCCACATTTAGCATACAGGAAAGTTACAAGTTCTGACACCTCTGGGTGCTGGCTGGAGATTTCCCACTATTACAACTGAACTCCAGGTAACAAAAAAATAGTTCACCTGGAGAAAATGGCCACTTTGGAACGTGGGCTCCATGGCATTGTACCCCATTGAAGTCCCTCCCCTCCCAAACCCTGCCCTCCTCAGGCTTCACTTCCAAAATCTCCAGATGTTTACCAACCTGAAGCTGGCAACCTTATACTAGGGTTATGTTGCAATATGCACAGTTCTCCCTGTCTCTTTTGTGGAGGTAGAGTTCACTTTACTTTTTGGAATGAAGAGGGAAACTCATTTTGTTCTACATGCTTGGTGGGGGCAAGTATATGATTTTAAAAGCTCCTGGTGTCTGTGTTAAAAAGCCCAGTTTTGATGTGGTAAGGAATAGAGAGGCCGTTTCCACATGAGTTATTTGCTCCAGATTTGATGTTGTTGGGAAGTAAGGCTCCCCCCCCCCCCCCATTTCCCCACAGCATCATATCATCATAGCAATATCAATGGGACGGACAGTGGCTCAGTGGTAGAGCATCTGCTTGGTAAGCAGAAGGTCCCAGGTTCAATCCCTGGCTTCTGCAACTAAAAAGGGTCCAGGCAAATGGGGGGGGGGGAACCTCAGCTTGAGACCCTGGAGAGCCGCTGCCAGTCTTAGTAGACAATACTGACTTTGATGGACTGAGGGTCTGATTCAGTATAAGGCAGTTTCATATGTTCATATGGTGCATTTATTCATCTCCTGGGATTTCTCCAGCTTTTCTACAGTCCTTCCCAAGCCTGCTTTGCTATGAAGTTTTGGGAAAGATCACAACAACACCTGAATGGCTACAGTGTGGGTCAGAAAATTCAGATTTTTTTTTATCCTGCCCCCATGGCAGCCATATTACCTGTCCCTGAAATGGTCATTTCCTCATTCCTGCATCCAGAAACGCTTTTGGTTGATCAGCAATTAAATATTGTTATAATGGCATAACAATCTGTGTATTATCCCAGCTTTATTTTTTTTAAAGTAAGCCTTTAACTCCTTTTGTTGTGGAGTTATAAGGGAAAAGGTATATCATAGCAAGGAAAGGGTTAGAGATTTACTTTAAAAAAAATGAAAGCTGGGAATTCAGAGAACCTGATACACATATTATCATATCATTACAACTGTACTTAATTGCCAATAAAAATAAAAACTGGTGGCATGGAAGTGGATGGCCACTGCTAAAGGACTGGGCCAGTGAAACCTACCAGCAGCAGCAATGGGAACTATACAAGCCTGTTCCCATTGGGAAAGCAGCAAAGAGACAGGGATAACTACGGCTGAGGAACCCTCTGGGGATGAAGGTTCTGTGTCTGGGGATCTGATGTCAGCTGTGGCTCAAACTTCAGCTGTGATTTATATCTGTCAATAAGGCAAATGCTACAAAAATGTGGGCTCCAACTGGGGAAAGTGATAGTCCCTGTAAGTTCTCACCACTCATGGGAGTGGGGTGCAGTTGCCAAATAACATATTATTTAAGGGTGTTTGATAACAGATCAACCCCTGTGACTGAATTACTGCTGCTTATCATCATTCGTTCAGTTTGTATTTTGAATAAAACCTTGAATATATTCACACCACTGACCTTATCACCTGTATGTGTAGCTCAAACATCTATAATAAAATCCTAGCATTTGTAAATACATTCCCAGGGGCAGAGTGATCGTATGCAAAAGAATGTCTATGTTATTGAAACAGCAAAGCATTGTCCTGTCTAAATTTCAGAAAAGCAGAACTGGCTTGGCATAGCAAATTGCTATAAGCAGCTGTTTAGCAATTCCAGAAGCTACATAGCTGTCACTTGCCGCTGAAAGCAAGCATTTAGATAGCGCGCTCTACATTCATGAGACATCCTCTGCTTCCGTGCCACAGTCTTTCCTAGCAACAATAGGGGGCAAAGGGATGTGGGGATCCCATGTTATTTTTTGAGAGAACCAGTTTAGTATGTCCTGGGCACAGCATGTGGCTCTTACAGAGTAGCTTCCTTAGGAAGATCTGCAAGATTGTTCATTGCTTAGTTTCAGGAGATCCCTTGAGATTTCTTTGTTTCCCCAGGAATTAAGATGGTGCTTCCTTGTTAAAGTAATACTGTCTTTTAACTGTTCGCATTGTTGATGTCTGCTTAATTTCTGTTTAGAGTTATTACTGTTTCTAGTGTTCCAGATGTTATTCCTTTGGGCGTTGTCCTGTGTATCTTTAGATGGGGGCATTACTTCTTGAAGGGAAAGAATAAAACAAAACAACATTGGCTTGTCCAAGATCAAAGTGCAAGGATGCTCAGCTGCTGCTAATGGAAGCTGGCTGCTGAAAGAGTGACCTAGAAGGTCAGAAATGATACTATAATTGGGAGCTCTCTGGTTGTCACTTAAGCAGCACATGATCTCTTGCTGGGGGGGGGGGGGGAAACCAATGAGAAACCTGAGGATAGAGTTCTGTTGGCCCAGTCTCTGACACACCACGACTTTTCACTTTGCAGACTCCAGTATCAGTGAGGTGATTGTATCTGGCCCAAGCCTCTTAATGGAATTGTCACCATCGCTGGATAACATTTTCACTTGCATTGGATTAATTTACCTTTGAGAGGGCAATAACATCCTGCCTGTCAGATGCCCATGGGCTCTGACTCATTCCGGTCAATCCAATTCTGGGTTTGACCCTTGTGTTCTTTTCAAAAATTAAGTTCCTCATAAAGACTGGAAATATTTCAAAGAAAAATCAAGTACATGCCCCCAACTAAGTATAAGAAACTTACAGTGTCATCCTAAACAGAGTTATACTTTTCTATGCCTTCTAAATTCCGTAGTGTTAGGCGGATATAACTCTGCATTGAATGGCTTTGTAGGTAACATTTTAAAATGGTACTTGTGATTTTGGTTTAAATATCATTCCTTCTTTAGTACCTGCTGGAGGTACTGGAATTGATTGTCTGTGAGTAAAATGTATTAATTATTATACAAATAAATCACAGCTCTGAAATTCATTATATATTTTCTGCCAGAACCCAAATCTTTTATCTGGAGATGGTACAATTGTCATATCAGGACCCTTCATCCAACTTGCATCATCCAATGAGTCGTGGGGGCGAGGGGGGGAAGGCTGTTTTATTTCTGAAATGTCATGAGCACACTATGTCATAGTAGTGTGCTTGTGGCCGCCTCTAGCACAATAGGCTGCGGTAAAATTTATCCATGCTACACATAAAATCCATGTGCTGTGCTTGGACCCTGTTTCCAATTTCCTGAAGATGCTGTCCTATGCAGCATATTTTCCTGCTCTCTCCTAGTAATCAATCCAGCATGAATTTATAATCAAATCAACTAGAAACTTTCCATTCAGTATTTCCCCCTATGTGTAAACCTTGCCTTGACCAGGGCCAGGGCTTTATTGGCCCTGGCCCCAACCTGGTGGAATCAGCTCCCTGTGGCGGTGCGGGCCCTATCAGATTTGTTACCATTCCGGAGGCCCTGTAAGATGGAGCTGTTCCACCAGGCCTATGACTGAGGTGGGTGGACGTCCTTATCCTATTATTCCATCTACATTGGCCTCTCTGCACTGATTGCCTAAAATCGGGCTGATACTTTTGGACAAAGTATGCCTTAAGTGATATGTCCACACCTTCCATGACTGAACTGCCATCCATGCTGCCTTGAACTAATTCTGAGCTGTGGCTTAACTGTTTATTTTAACCTTTTAATCTGTTTTAACTGTTTAATTGTGTTTTTTTTTTAATCTGTTAGATTGCTTATTGTTAGTTTTAACGGTTTACTATGTTGGAATCCGCCCTGAGCCCACCATGGGAAAGGGTGGACTACAAATTAACATAAATAAATAAATAAAACCTGTGTTAATATTATACTAAACTATATTATATTATATTATATACTATATTATTTTATCTTGAGACAGTCTTTTGGTTTGCTTGCTTGCAGATCACCACAGTTTCATAGCCTACACAAGACAACGTGTGACATGCTTATGAATTACAACTTGGCCCCTTCTGCATTCCTGTGCTGTTGTACCCAGCTGCTGTACCCAGCTGCCAGCTAAAGAATAGCATGAAGAATGGAAACACAGTGCTTGGTTGAGGCCAGGCATTGCAAGCTTGGTGCATGGTCTGTGTTATAAGATATTTTCCCAGGGATTCATAGACTTTGAATCAGCTCTTGCTTGACCCTCACATGTGCCTGACATGTTGTTGTCGGGAGAACTGGCTCTCAGTTTGCAGGAAGGCTGTCAACTGCAAGAAGGGTAAGCAGCAGGCAACTCCCAAACTGCATCAGGTAACTTGGAGGAGAGCATGAAAATGCAAGAATGACACTTGAGATCCATTCTGTTTGCAAGTCAGGGACTTTTGGACGCTCTAAAAGGGGGGGAAAGCTGATAGTCAAACAGTTACACTGTCAGGAATAAAAGCCATTCACATCTTTTGTGGGTCTGTAATCCTTTCATAAGACCTCTTATTTTTCATTAATATTTTATTAAGTGTACATATATCAACATGATTATACATCTCATATAAATACATTTCGATTTTTGCTTATTATCTTCTACAAATCAAACTGAATACTAACAACAAATAATTAAACTCCTTCCTCTTTATCTTATTTCCTTTCTTTACCTGATTTCACCCGATCCCCATACCACTTTTCCTTATTCTTGTTCTAATCCTAATTATATTATTTCTTTTTGTTTCCAAAACTTCTTTACTTCTTTCATGTACTTACATCTTTACACACTTAATTTTAAAACTTTAACTATCTTCTCTCATTCCTGCAAAAGAAAGCTGGACAGGATTACATCCAAAACTGGGTGCTGCAGAAAAATCTCTACAGTCGGAGATCTGGGGAGGGGGGGGGGCACATAAGACCTCTTAAAGACCTGGCCATACATTACTTCAAGTATAAATCTAAAATAGGCAATATTCTGCAATAAACATAGTCTACAACATCCTTTGTTCCTCAGTTTTATCCTCACTGTGGAGGGAGGGTAGGCTGAAAGAGATCAACTGGTCTGGGGTCACTCAGTGAGTTTGCAGGGCAGAACAGGGATTTGAACCTGGGACACACCTTAAGCACTATAACATGCTGCATCTGTAACTTAGCAGGGAGCCCAGACTGTTATTAGCTCCTCCATGAGTGTATACTTGATGAGAAAGTGAGATTTCCCCCTTTGACATGTAGACAAACGCTCTACAATACTAACCATCTTGTGGCAATGATTCTGTGAGCATTCTTACAGAATTTCCTGTCCTGAATTGTGACACTGGTTTTCATTATGCTGTTGTTTATTGAAAATATTTGCATACTGCCTCTCCAAGCTCATTCTGAAAAAGGATATAAAAACTCCATGCAAAACCAGAGTGAATCAACTAACAACTTGACAGAAGCCTATGTAAAGCAGCATTCAAATGTAGCATAATCCATATGAAAAAGCACAACAAAATGTCATTAAAGAGGAACAGCATAATGACTGCAGAACATAAAAAGCAGCATTTAAAAAAACTCCATCATTGATATATGTGATATGTGAACATGGCCTCATCTGTGGATACTTAAATGCAGACACTGAAACCACGAACAAACAAAATAGATCTTTCTACAGACCTGGGGGGGACAGATTTGCAGAAAAACCTGAAAAATAAACCCCATCTTAATAAAGTCACTACCTGTAGCTTTAAGAAAATAACCTCTCTATGGCCACTGCTAGTAGGGGTGCCAGATCTTACCTGATTGCTGATGGGGGACCCCATTCCTTTCCCCAGAAATGACATCTCTGTGTTGGGCAATGTCATGCAGGGGATGGTCACCACAGAGTTTTTACCCAAATGCTAGTGCATCCCCTGTATGATATGCCTAGCTTGATGACATCATCTCTGGGTGCACTGGAGCTCTTCTGGGGCAGGGCTCCTCCACCAGCCAGTTCCATGGCACTGGATCGGAGGCCCCAAAAGCAGGGCCCTACAACAGACACCCTATGAGGCAGGTGGGCCTGAGAGAGCTCTGTGACTGACCCAAAGTCACCCAGCTGACTGCATATGGAGGAGTGGGGAATCAAGCTTGGTTCTCCAGGTTAGAGCCTGCTGCTTTTAACCACTACACCACAGCTGGCTCACCAGGCAGAGGGTGGACTTGTTGGAATCAGGCCCAGCAGCAATCACTGAGTGACTTTCTACGACCTGCATAATGCACCCAGACCTGTCTGCCTGCTATTGTTAGGCGTGTGTATAACAAGATTCCCAAGCCAAAGATATATATGGAAATTGCTGATTTGAGTCAGTACAGTGATCTTCCAGAACATTAATACAAATTGGAGTTGTTGGTATACCAAAACTTTATTCCCCCAAACAATGTGTGTTTTCCCCCTCTGAATTTGGGTGCTTACTATAAATACAGCATGAGTTAATCTTTTTCTTTAATAACTCTGATTTCCTGGACAATAGCATTTCTCCCTTCAGTCAGATCCTTTCAAGGGAGAAGGATGGGGAAGAAGATAAAGGTAAGTTAGCTGGTAGGTGGAAAGAAGAAAAGACACTGTGGGAGCTTTCAGGGAAGGGAAAGAACACTTTCCCTATGAAGAAAGGTTGAAATGCTTGGGACTCTTTAGCTTGGAGAAACGTCGACTGCAGGGTGACATGATAGAGGTTTACAAGATAATTCATGGGATGGAGAAAGTAGAGAAAGAAGTACTTTTCTCCCTTTCTCACAATACAAGAACTCGTGGGCATTCGATGAAATTGCTGAGCAGACAGGTTAAAACGGATAAAAGAAAGTATTTCTTCACCCAAAGGGTGATTAACATGTGGAATTCACTGCCACAGGAGGTGGTGGCGGCCACAAGCATAGCCACCTTCAAGAGGGGTTTAGATAAAAATATGGAGCAGAGGTCCATCAGTGGCTATTAGCCACAGTGTGTGTGTATATATAAAAATTTTTGCCACTGTGTGACACAGAGTGTTGGACTGGATGGGCCATTGGCCTGATCCAACATGGCTTCTCTTATGTTCTTATGCCCCTGTGCAAGTCCTTGTAGTTACACCACTTTTCTTTTTCTATAAGCTAAAAAGGCCTAAATATGTTCACATATATTCTGCTCTATTATGATTATTTAAAATTCAACAGTACTAGCATTTTTAAATATAAAACAGGTGATTTATCTAATATATTTCCATTGTTTAACCCTGATAATCAGCTCATTTTGATAAAACCCACAGTTTTGTATCCACACATGGAGAAACAAAAATACCTAGAAGAAGAATCATTTTCCTTTGCTCAGCTGAAGTAATTAGTTTGCTCAACAGCAGTTCCAGGGCTGTTATGCAAGGTTGCCCGCATTATTTCATTTTCTAGAATATATCCCAGCTAAAATATGCATTAGTCATGTTTGAAAATCAAATTTGTCATAAATATACAAACACAATTTTTGGTATCATTTGCTGCTTTGCAAACCAGCATTATATACATTATTTCTAGGCTGTGCTCTCAGGTACAACTCTCTCCAGGTGGTTGGTCAAAACAGCAATATTCAGAGTGATGTTAAAATGGTGGCCAAACTCAACCACAGCAACTAGAAGTCCAAGTGACACCAAAGCAATAGCCACATCCCTGGGGGGAGGAGGGTATGCCACAAGAGGTGCCGCCACCAAGAAAGCCACCCACTTTATCTCAGATGATGGTGATAACAGGAAGCTGAACTTTTGAAGGTCTCAGTAAACCAGGTTCCTAAGGAGTTCTCCCTAGTATTTTGAATAGTTTTTATGCCGATGGGAGAGTTTATTTGAGTTTGAATATTAGTACCACATCAGGAAAAGAAAGCAAATGGTTTTCTTTAAGGATGTTTTCTTTGCAGCACAGAAACACTCCTAAGGGCCAGGTAACAGGAGCAGCCCAAGATATTGTCTTTCATTTCTAATGCAAGATTCATGCTTGATCTGTCTCTCCTTACCTTCCCAGAATATTACTGCACACACTTTGTTTAGGTGAATGTTGGAAACAAAACAGAGTGGGAGCTGGATGGAAATATATCCTGAATTACCCTTCAGGCATAACTCTAGATGACCTGTGGTTTAGCTGAAATGGTTGGGTAGCACTCTGGGAGTGCCTTCTGTTCTGCTAAGGTATAGTTTTTGTCAGCTACCTTTTAAAGGAAAAAAACACAGAGGAGAGAAGCAAACAAGGATGAAAGACTCGTTTTAGAAGACCTTGGCTTCATCTGTGAACAATTCTGAGTCTGCAATACTCATCAGCCCTTAACTGGACAAGAAGGTTCAAAGTAGAACACAAGTTTCTAGCATTAGCTACCAGGACCCAAGCCTGAGACAAGTGCAGGAATGAACACAGTTCAGAGTGGACTGGCATGGCTATAGCACTTGGTGCCACTTTGCCTTACAACAAGGGCTGATGGTTTTGCGCAAAAGTAAATACCACCAAAGCACGGTTTGGAAAAATGAAACCTGGAATGAATAAATCATGGAGGTGCTCTTAAAGCCTTGACAGTTTATCCAAGCTCTTCTGGTGGTGAAAGACAGCACAATGCTGAGTACGGGGAGGGACTGCCATTGTTCAGATGTGTTTATGTGCCACATGAGCCCCTCACCTTGGATTTATGGTTTCTCTTTAAAGCAAGCGGTGCCAGAGCTGGCAGCCTGGAAAGGTGGTGGGAGATGGAGGGAACCAAGCAGCTCATGCAGGTCATCCAGGAAATGCGCTCCGAGATCATCAAGCTAGAGAGAGAAAACAGAGCTCTTCGGGGAGAACTTCAGTTTGATGGGCCAAGGGGAGCAAAGCAAGCAGAAGGGATGAGAGGAGAATCCGGAAAGGAGGAAGCCTGGAGCCTCACTGACTCCAGTGAAGAGGCTACTGTGTCTTTACGCAGAAATGTCTCTGCTGGATCTGCTTTGCTGCTACAGGAACAAAAAGGTATTGAACAGCCATGAGGTTTGATGTGGGGCTCAGGTATACTTTTTGTCTGGAGAGCATTGCTGAGCTTTGAAGGCAAAAGCCACAAACTCTCTAGTTAGGCCTGGACAGTGGCTCATTTCTTAGTCCAAATTCTCAGTCTGACAAAAACAGAGCATGTGATGGGAACCCACAAGCTAAAGATGTATAAATTATAAAGGATTAGAGAATGTGGTTCCTAATAATTGGGATACCCTGATTGATGTGTTGTTTTAACTACAGCAAATTGGCTCCAGTATTGAGAGCTCTGAGATAGAAGAGCATGGATATAGTTTTCTATATCCTTTCATTCCAAGACAGTCTAGGTCTCTCTCTCCTTCTCTGTCTCTCTCAGAAACAAAAATGAAGGATTGTATTGTATTGCTAATGCTTGTTAAGGCATGCAGTAACCTCAGTGGGTTCACTTTTAAGGAAGAGAGATTCCTTCTTTGTTGACTTATTGAGACTAGAATAAAATTTAATGGCTAGCTGGGTTTGCCTAGAGAAAAAAGGGTTTGGGAGCATTAAGCTAGCTATATTATCCTAACCCTTTCATCACATTCATGGTAGTGCCGGAGAAGTGAAGAGCGTGGTTCTTGAAGGCCTGGCTATTCAGAGAAAGACTGTCACTCTGTCAGCAGGTCTCAGACAGGTCTTTCCCAACTCCAGCTATCCTTTAACCAGCAAGATCAGGGATTGAACCAGGCAAAGCTTGTGCTTGGCTTTACCCTGAATGAACTCTTGCACTGGGGGAGGCACACAGGGAGGTTGGGAGGGGCCTTCAGCAGGTTTAAGAATGTTTTATATCTAAAATCTATGTGGTCATGTTCTTTGAACAGGTAACATGATGACGGTCAGGCGTTATTCCATCTCCTCCTCTGTTCATTCACTTGCCGGCAACAAGCACCATAAAAGTGACAAGAGGAATCCATTCAAGGGAGCCCTTGAAGTTAAGGGCATAATCAAACAGCCAGCGTTTCCTACTGATATGCAACTAACCAATAAAGAAGAAAAGGGTTTTGCAAAAATCCCATCTGATTGCCTCTCCAGCAGCGCATCAAATAAAAGGAGATCTTTCCAAGATCATGTTTACAAGTGCAGGTAGGGTCCTTTCAATGCTGAAATTATAAATACAGCTTGAAAAATCTTATCCTGAGTATCTATATTTCAGGCTGCCATTGTGTATCTAGCTGGTGGTTCCAGGCATCAGAGGTCTGTTGATTTGAACTGCTGGCTACAGTCATGTGAATGAACTGAAAATACCTATAAACATGCTGATTTTCTTGACCACACCTGTCAATTGAGCAATATTAAAATGTGTACATCCAGTGCAATATGAGAGGGATGTCACATTACATTTGAAATGTCCAGATTCACAGCTGTGGCACTCAGTTGGGTATAATCATGTGGAATGCTTTCACTGGCTCAGCAGTGAGAACAGTTTCCTGGGTTAATATACTAGCTGAAAAGCATAGACCTGAAGAACTGAGCCCCTGACAGTATTGTCAACTAAATGTTTCCCAAGTCTTTGTCGAAGAGTCATTACCAAAGGTCCATTCCAAAAGGACAGTCACATTTCAAGTACTTTATTGAAGAAAGCTCTTGAATACTGTCAGGAGCTCAGTTCTCCAGGTCCATGCTTTACTGTGGGTAGCAAGGAAACAGGAAGTTCACAACATCTCAAGATCTCAATTGGTCTTTATTGATAATTTGGACTGTATTTATTTATTTGGCTGATTTATATTCTGCCCTTTCCCATACGGGCTCAGCACTTTACAGGATAAGTATTGCAAAAACTGGAGAGCACATGGAACAAACCTTTTTCTTCAGGCTTTGGTCTGAGTATAGTATTATGGAAAACTAATGGACTTCCGTATGGACTTTGTGATATATAATTTTCAATTTTCAATTTGAGGATTTGTATTTTGTACACAAGGGTTATTGAGGTTATATATTATTATATTTATATTCCTTGTTATTTTGTCATGGCTTGTGTTTGTCTTCACCCATCTGAAGGTTGGCAACCTTAGAATCTTGCAAACTTGAGCAAGATCAATATTCTCTAAAATTCAGAGCCTTGCGTGTGAATAAGGGACATTTGCTGTTCATGGTGCTGAAATTTACCTTTGCAAGACTGAATTTGTTATGAAATGTAGCAATAATTCTGTGTAGGTCCCACAGGTTTTTTGTTTGTTTGTTTGTTTGTTTTGTTTCTGCATTCTTATGTTCTATTGCTGATGCTACTTTTTAAATTGTTGTTTTCATGTCACAACATTAAAACACTGTTATTTTCACCGTTGAATGATCATGTATGCTGCCTCCACAGTCTTAAGGCTGCCAATACAGCCTTGAAGTCAATGAATCAATTAATCTATCACTTATTTGTGCATATTTCTTTTCTAGGGGTAAAGTAAAGGCCGTCAGTTTCCTGTTACCGATGGACATGTCCCCCTATTCTGAAAATCAAGGTTCTTTCACATGCCAGCAAAATCAGAACACAAAACAGTTAAGTCCCATTATTGAAAAGGACATGTGAGCTGGTGAATTTTTAAAGGGCCATCCTTGACTCTGAAGATAAACTAGCCTTAAGCCAGGGCCCTCTGAAGGATTATATTTCTGAAAAGCGCTTTGGCAGGACGCCCTCCAAGAATCAGCAAAACAGCCTGTCAACTCATTGGCTGACTGTTCAGCCAGGAAATAATAAAACCTGTGACAGACACTATCAAAGGCTTGTGTAGCCAGTGTTGAAACTCAGTGGTAACAGATGCCTCTTCACTGTACTTTTTTTTTTTTTTTTTGTAAAATCCACAGCTTAGTTCAAGGACTGCATTAAACAGCATTTAATAGAACAGTTGTCACTGTGGTTTTTTCCAGAGAGCTTTTCTATCTTTATTTATTGTTCATTGCCAGAAACAGAGAAGCTTGTAAAGAACACAAGAGAATGTCTGCTTAAGGAGCTGCAATGTGCGTGAACAAAATACTGAATCAAATCTGTCCATCCTTCTTTTAAAAAGTTAAAGATTGTTTGCATCCATTTCTGTTCAGTATCCAATAACACTCTGGCAAATAACTTTCTCAAAAAAGAACAGATTTTAAGAGCTTCATTTTCACTATGTTCACTATAGCAATAGTGCTCAATATAACAATAGTGGTGATGTACCATAGAGGTTGAGAAATAAATTGGAGAGTCTCACCTCTGTCATGAATTCACTAGGTCTTTAAGTAAGCTGCTCTCTCTTAGACTCAGCCTTTGACTTGCAACATAGCAACATTAGAGACCTACGATGCAAGGCTGTTGTAACGACTGCAACAAGAAGACAAAGCCTTTAGGTCACTTGAGAACTCCACACAAAAAGTAAACCTTATAAAGGCTTCTTATATTTACTTGTCATCTCCCTTTATTCTATTCTTGTTATTTGCAAGACTGACTCACTTCATGCAATATCTGTGTTGGCTAAAATGCCTGTTTCACTGCAGAACAATGTCACAAGAGGAGACTCACAAAAAGTGACAAACCAGCAATCTGTGAATGAGGATTTTCATTTCCAGCACCCATGGAAATTGTGTCCTCTGATGTGATGCTGCATAAGAACAATGCATGTTTGGGAGGCACACTCAATTAATCACATATTGTGAATATATGTGTATGCCTTGTATCATGAGGCAGACAGGAATGGGGTAGTGCTGCTGGATGCTGCTAAGAGCTTCTGGGAAAATACTATTGAGAACCTAAGAGGTGATGGGATGGGCATCAGAGATGTTTGGCAAGCCTCCTGCATCCTGTGAATGGACTGAAAGGCAGAGGCAGGAAAAGATTATTGGAGCAATAGCAAAATGCCTGCTATCACAACAGGGAATGTACAGAGGGAAGGCCAGTATATTTCTGCTTAGATCATCCTGGTTTCAAGGCTAGGTGACCAGGAAGCTACATGTCTACAACAAGAGGTCAGCTTTCTAGCACATTTTAGGAGGAGAGTCTCCTGCTCTTTTCTCCCTCCCCTTTCCAACACTGCTAGCAAGTTCCCAATTCACATAAAAGAATATGCTGGTGATTGGTAAGCTGTTGTTATCTCATAGCATTTACATGTTGCTAGGATTGCCTGACACATGCCTGCAAACCTCCACCACCCCCAAGACTTTGGAAGCAGAGCACGGGCAGGGGGAAAGACATTGCATGTGTTTTGACATCTATTCCAGGTAAAACCTGAAAATAATATCACTATTATAGGATTTTGCCAATTTATTGTTGATCAGTGAAATCCTAGGTTGTCAGTGAAATCTCTGCTAGAAATTACATTGACACATAGACAACATCTCCCACCCCATTCCCCCTTCTGCCATGGTGGGGGGCTGGGTGGTGGCAGCAGGGGGTTGTCTGCCATAAGAGGTGAGCTGGCAGGCCTACATCTTTGCCACTTCCCCAAATGGTGAGATGTTCCAGGGAAAGTGGTGCTATCTGGGCTGGTTTTCTTTGGATGAGACAAAAGACTGGTGGTGTCTTTGTAGCATTAAATACAAATATACAGGTACAGCCAAAGAGGCACTCTCTCCAGGACAGCAGGTCTGCCACCCCATATCTGTCGAGCAAGAGGTAGTTCCTCCAGGTAGTTCTGCCGACCCACATCTATATGTCTCCCCCACTTTGTTTTCCCACTGCAAACCCATGGTTTCTTCACACACAGATGTGCCCCTTTGCCTTTCCATTGTCTGAGAAGGATCACTTTCTTTGATCTCTGATACATCTTTGAACAGAGTACTGGGAACCATCTCCTCCCAGTTGGCCTCCTTTGAGGTAATACAAGAATAATCTTTTGTGTTAGGTCCTGATACCAATCCCTTTTAGAATAAAACGTGCTCAGTTATTATAAACTGGAGACATAACAGTATGTCTGAAAGTTACGGAAACATTTCTGCTTGGGGAACTAAAAAATTAGCTATTACTTTTTCTGGGGGGTCATCACATCTCAGCTGAGTGATGGTGACTATATAGGGTTTTCAAGGCAAGAGATGTTTCACAGATGGTTTGCCATTGCCTGTCACTGCATCATGCCCGTGGTATTCTTTGGAGGTCTCTCATCCAAATATGAGCCAAGGCTGACCCAGTTTAGCTTTTGAGATCTGATGAGATGGGCTAGCCTCAGATACCAGAGTCAGGGCAGTTAGTTAATATTTTATGGTTCTTTGGTGTTTAGCATGGCAACATTTTTAGGCCACACTGTAATGAAGATCTCTCTTAAAGGGTATTGTGGATTTTAAAAATCTAATTATATATATATATGGTGGTTTTGATTTATATATGGTGGTTTTGATTTCTGGGCTGCTTGCTTGTAATTTTTATTCTTGCAGCAGTGTTTTGGTTATGTGTGACGTTGGAAGGAGCTGTTCTAATCTCCTTCTAATAAATTGTTACCCTCAGCTGCATTGGGTTGATTGGTTCTTCCGGGATGCCCATTTTTGGTTTGTCATTAGCCAGCTGAGGGGGATTTATACTGTTCCCCAAACTGTTTTTTTTACTACTGTTTTCTTGGCAAAAAGCCGCCCTGCTTACTGGCTGGTGATTATGGTGTGATGTAAGTCTTATTAGTTAGTTATATTTTATAACATTGTTGTTTTCTTTGCAGCAGTCTGTTTTAAAACCGCCTGCCAGCTCAATAAAGTAATATTTTTGCTTATCTTTGAGTTGTGCTGCCTTGTCTGTCACTGTAAAGAAAACACCTTGCTCTGCCTTGAGCCAGAGGGGAGTGTAGGTTGTTACACACACAAAAAAAAAATACAAGTGTACATTTGATGGCTCAAATAAAACATTTATTGTCCAAGAATACACCATGAAATGCCTTCACAGTGACATTCATAAAGATAAGAACTCTTTACCTGCATGTATGAAATCTGACTGAGGAAAACCACTACAGTCAGTGACTTTCACTGAAGGTGAGTTAAACTATTGAATGGCTGTGAATGAAACCAGTATATTCAATGCCCTTTCAAGGCAGAACTAAATGTGTCCCTGATTTCTTTGCCATCTTCCTCAGGGCCTTTTAAAAACTAAAGCATCTGCATGTGGCTCCAGGTTAAAGGGAGGACAGACAGCAGAAAGACTGGCAGACCCTTTCCCAGCTCTTGAAAAAATCCCACCACCACTATTGGCAAGTTGCTTTTCTTTCCAAAATGTCAGATTGTCAGACAAGGATCTAGGACATCCAGGTCTGAATCCCCACTTTGCCACAGAAGTTCACTGGGTGACTTTGGGCCAGTCATCTTCTCTCTGAGCATCACCTTCCTCACAGAGTGATTGGAGGAGGGAAGCATGATGTTGTAAGCCCCTTTGCTTATCTGCAGGAGAGGAGGGAAGGAGGGAAGGAAGGAAGGAAGGAGGGAAGGAAGGAAGGAAGGAAGGAAGGAAGGAAGGAGGGAAGGAGGGAAGGAAGGAAGGAGGGAAGGAAGGAGGGAAGGAAGGAGGGAAGGAAGGAGGGAAGGAGGGAGGGAAGGAGGGAAGGAGGGAAGGAGGGAAGGAAGGAAGGAAGGAAGGAAGGAAGGAAGGAAGGAAGGAAGGAAGGAAGGAAGGAAGGAAGGAAGGAAGGAAGGAAGGAAGGAAGGAAGGAAGGAAGGAAGGAAGGAAGGAAGGAAGCTTCCTACCTGGGGGTGGACATTCTGGGGGAAAGCGATTTGGAAAATCAGACAAATGCATGGAAAGTAAGTGTAATAGCCATGACAGCTAAACAGCCTGCTCAGAATTGTCTCCCTCACAGTTCTGGGAGGCAAACACTGGCAGAAGATTGTTGCCTTCATGTTTGGCTGGTTTGCTACTAGAGCAGTGTCCAAAAGAAGATGCTGATACAGATAAAGGCTTTAGCCAGCAGGGTTAAACTCCACGATCCTGTTTTCTGCAAGGGGCAGAACACCCTGCTCAAATAGCACCCTGGACATTGATCCCGGCTGCTTTATAAATTTTCAAACCCATACTTTGCTCTTACACTGATGATTATATTGGAAACCTGGTGAGAATTGTAAGTTCGGGTAGTTTTATTTATGCATAGACTTGCCTACTGTAAAAATTAAACTTGCTTCTGCTTGCAACTCTGTCTTCTCATTTAATCAATGAATTTTAAATTGCTTTGTTTTTAGCTGGAGAGGTTGGTGAGGCTGATGGAGTTACTTTCTGCTACACCTTCCCTTCACTTGTACTTGGCGTTCTGCCAAAGAGCAATTCATAACCGACCAGAGGGCAAAGAAACACTTTGGATCTCGCTTAATAAGACTTGCTTTGAACAATTAATTGAGGCAATCTACCCCAAACTAATTTGCCCTTAATGGGACACTTTCACATGTGTCAGCTTGAGTCTGGGGCACATTGATATGCACAGGTCTAAGCCAATGTGAAAACAACGTATTTTTCTGGAAGCAAGCCTGGTTTATTGCAGCCAGGGCCAGTTCAAGGTGTTTTGTTATTGCCCCACCCCCAAACACAGTTCAGCCTTCTCCTCCTGGCCCCGTGCTGCCATGCCAATAGTCAGGAGTGAGCTGAACCCTTGCAATGTGTTGGCACCCTCCTAACTGTCCCACTCCAAGCAATCGTTTAGGCAGATAAGCTGGAGAACCAGTCCTGATTACAGTGGCTTTCAGACCTGAGCTGCTTCTCCCACTGTGAGTTCCTTAAATGTGCATACACTGGGGACTGTCCCCTCTAATGTAGGGATGGGTGTGCACATAGGTGTACTGCTATCAGACTGGGGGCTGGGAAGAAATAATCCTAAAAAGTGACCCTATCTAGAATTAGAAAGTTGCTAAGCCATAGTAATTGTAGCATCGCACAAATGCCATGGTGGAGGCTCATAAGAACTGCCTTGCTAGATCAGACTAGGCCATCCACCTAGTCGAGTAGTCTGCTTCCAACATCAGCCCATCAGATGCTTCAGAATGCTCACAAAGAAGGTATGAGTTTTTGTCTTCATTATCTGATATTTCACCTCCATGCATTGAGTCTCTATTTAGCTATCATGCCATTGATAGGTAGGGTTGATAACTCCAGAGAGGGAAATTTCGGGGGTGGAACCTGTTAGGGATTTCTGTTTGAAATTCTATTTCTTTATCTCAAACAGTGTGATGGATCACTGGATCAAATAATCATTGAGAGGCATTTAACATGAAAAAGCAAAAACATATCTATTTCTACAGGGAAAGGGTACTGGGAGGTGAAAATAACAAACGCTATAGAACTACATGCTTACACTAGAAGATCATGTGCTTAATGGAAGACCACTTCCTCCTTCTTCTTGAACTCTCTGCCTTAACAAAGGATGTCACCTGACTAACTGACCAAACAAACAAAACAGGTTTTCCCGCTTCTAGACCTTGATTGACAGCAGTCAGTATCTTCTTCCCAGGTCATGCAGACAACAGGGAATCAGGCACAGTGTTAACCCTATAATGACTGGAACTTTAGAACATTGCAAAGGACATACAAAACAGATACATATTTCCAACAGAACCTATGGAGGATGGGGTTTGGGGAGAGAAGGGAGCTCAGCAAGATATAATGCCATAGAGTCCACCCTCCAAAGCAGACATTTTCTCCAGAGGAACTAATCTCTGTTATCTGAAGAGCAGTTGTAATTTCAGGAGATCCCATAAAAGTGTTCCATAATAGCCACCATCTCAGCGAGTCATAATGAAGATGATTTTGTGTTTTGTGAAGAAGTATTTCATTTTATCCATTTTGAACCTGCCTGCCTCTTTCCATAGCACTGCTGTGCAAGAGACCAGTGGCTACAGTCAGCACAGACATCATGTTGCACTGATGAAATGTCCCCTTGAGCACTGCTATACTGCCTGTATCCACTTTTGCTTTTTGGAAACACTTCATGATACAATAAATGAACACTTTCAATTATTATGGCACACCTAGAGTACAATACCTTCTGCCTCACAAAACGAAAGGTGTCACATTACATACATAAGACAATTCAATACTGTGATCAAGAAACGCCAGAGGCAGTTTCATTATTGCCACAAGAAATTGAAGGAACATCCAGTTTAGATCACATAGTTTTTAAAAGTGTATGCAAAGTCAGAACTTCAAGGGCAGTGGCAAAATATTACGTCACATGACATACTGGTACCATTCAACTTGAACATTCAGGTACTTAAAGTAAACTGCAGAAATTGGATCTGACATTCCTGATCCGGGGTTCCTCTGCTGCTGGTTTGCTTCTTCCTTGCATAAGATGATAGGGATCTTTACTTGACTCCTGGTCACCATGGAGATTTTCATAGGTCTCTGCATCAGGAATCTTGCCTGCAAAGACAAGTTCTTTCTGTGAGTGCTCTTCAACACCACGGGCTTTGCATTAAAAGCTGTAATATGGGGAAACCATTTTAATTCTGCAAATTAAATTAAAATATATATTTACAAGTAGGAGCCCATTATAGTCATGGAGGGGGAACCCCATCTCCCCTCCCACTTTCTCACTGGGCTCGGTGCACCCCTGGGGATCCCCTGAAGCCACCAGGCTCACTGCCTTCCCCACCTACTCTCTGCTCTTAGCAGCTCACCCAGAGCTGCTCCAGGTGGGCTTGCTAAGGCTTTCTTCCCTTCCCTCCCTGCTCTTAGCAGTTAACCTGGAGCTGCTCCAGGAGAGCTTTCTTCCCTCCCACCCCACAGTGTTGTTTGGGCTCATACTTTCCAGGGGGGTTTCCTCCTCACCACTTCGCCAGGCTGTGGAGCCACTGCTGCTGGGCCCTGTGGGGCCCCTGGGCTGCATGGTCACCACCAAGCCCAGTGGGGTTCCAAGGCTACACAGCCACTGCCACCAGGCCCAGCAAGGCTTCCTGGTTGTACTGCTGCTACTCAATCCACTGTGGATCCCCTGGAATGAACGTTGGAGTTAAGTGCATTCTCTATACTTGCACAGAGAACACTACTTCACTTTTTGGAGAATTGCTCCCCCCTCATATAATTTCTAATAGATTTCAACAACAATTTTTATTTATATCCCGCCCTCCCCGCCGGAGCAGGCTCAGGGCGGCTAACAGCATAATTTCATACATTGGTCATACAAATATTAAATAAAACTACATTGACAGTTTAATTAAAATTCTGATTAAAATTCTAAAATTGATAAAATTAATAAAATATGCTAGTGCTATGATTACGTGTACGATGGCGAGTTCTTTAGCAGTTTCCCTCTTAATCAGTGAAGGCCAATCGGAAGAGGGTAGTCTTGCAGGCCCTGCGGAACTGTTCAAGGTCCCGCAGGGCCCGCGTTTCCTCTGGAAGTTGGTTCCATAGGCGTGGAGCCATAGTAGAGAAATCTCGGTTGCGGGTGCTTTGCAGCTTCACCTCTCTCGGCCCGGGAATGTTCAGCAGGTTTTTCCCGGCTGACCTCAGTGCTCTCTGGGGTTCATATGGGGAGAGACGGTCCCTAAGGTAGGCAGGTCCTCGGCCATATAGGTCTTAAAAGGTAATAACCAGCACTTTGTAACGAATCCGGTATACAAGTGGCAGCCAGTGCAGTTCGCGCAGCCCAGGCTGTATGTGCCCCCACATTGGGAGCCCCAACAGCAATCTAGCCGCCGTGTTCTGCACTAGCTGCAGCTTCCCTTGAGACCCTGGAGAGCCGCTGCCAGTCTGAGAAGACAATACTGACTTTGATGGACCAAAGGTCTGATTCAGTATAAGGCAGCTTCATATGTTCATATGTTCATATGTTCCGGATTCGGTACAGAGGCAGCCCCATGTAGAGGGCATTACAGTAATCTAGTCTCGAGGTGACCGTTGCATGAATCACCGTTGCCAGATCTTGGCGCTCTAGGAAGGGAGCCAGCTGCTTTGCCCGCCTAAGATGGAAAAAGGTTGACTTGGCAGTGGCTGCAATCTGGGCCTCCATTGATAGTGAAGGCTCCAGTAAAACTCCAGGCTCCTGACCCGGCACGCCGCTTTCAGCGGCGCTCCGTCGAAGACCAGGAGAGGTATTTCTCCTCCCCGGGCACCCTGATCTAGGCAAAGGACTTCTGTCTTCGCTGGATTCAGTTTCAGCCCACTCTGCCTTAACCAGGTTGCCATAGCCTGCAGAGCCCGGTCTAAGTTCTCTGGGACGCAGTCAGGCCGGCCGTCCATTAGTAGATAGAGCTGGGTGTCATCCGCATATTGGTGGCACCCAAGCCCATATCTCCTGGCAATCTGGGCAAGGGCGCGCATTTAGATATTAAATAACATCGGTGAGAGAACTGCTCCCTGAGGCACTCCACAATCCAGTGTGTGTCTCTGGGACAGCTCGCCTCTGATTGCCACCCTTTGTCCCCGATCTTCAAGGAAGGAGGAAAGCCATTGTAGGGCTGACCCCCTAACCCCCACATCAGCGAGGCGGCGGGTCAGTAGCCGATGGTCGACCGTATCGAATGCAGTCGACAGGTCTAACAGCATCAGCACCACCACACCACCCCAATCCAGATGCCGTTGGAGATCATCCACCAGGGCGACCAGTACTGTCTCCGTCCTGTGACCCGGGCGGAAGCCAGACTGGCAAGGGTCTAGAATGGAAGCATCATCCAGAAAGCCCTGCAACTGCAACGCCACTGCCCTCTCTATAATTTTACCTAAGAACGGTAAATTAGAGACCGGTCGGTAATTTGCCAATTCGGCCGGGTCTGCTGTACTTTTTTTCAGGAGGGGACGGACCAAAGCCTCTTTTAGAGGCGTTGGAAAACGCCCCTCCAAGAGGGATCTATTTATGATGTCCCGTAAAGGACATCTGAGCTCCCTCGGGCAAGACTTAATTAGCCCGGAGGGCTAATTTCAGATTTTCTGCAGACCTAGGGAATTCCTCAAATGAGCAGAAAAATCTCTTGCTTCTGTGTGGCCCTGATTTGCAGATTTAGCAATCTGCAGATCATGGCACAAGTGACTAAGAGTTTAGATAGCCTGTGGCTGAAGATCTGGAGACAAAGAGCATTAAGAACTCTGCTTTCAGCTTAAAATGATGCGGGCCTTTCTCTCCTTCACCTCTTCTCTCTGGGGAGTAAAATCTTGGTTGCTTTCAGTGATTGGCTTGTGTCGTAACTGCACAACAGCATTACGTAAACCCTCTCAAAATATATTAAGCCAGTTTTGAAAATAAAATTTCTGCTTTCCTGTTTAAGAAGCAGATGCTGCATTTCAGAGGCCACACAAGGTCTAGGATCCACCTGATTACACAATCCTTGAATTAGCATCTCTCTCCAAGCTATGTACCAGCTTTCCAATCTATGTATCCATGGTAACAACAACAAAAAAGCCATATGTTACAATGCAGTAAGGATTGAACCAGCTAGGCAAAATGAGTAATTCTTTTCATTCAAAACTGAATATCCATTCTTTCTATCTCTTTCCTGCACAGCCATTATCTTGAATGCACAGAGACCCAAGAGCCAATAACATGGATGTAAACAGGCTGCTGCAGCATATAATAGAGTTGTTATCTTCCATTGCCAAGTCCTTCATTTACTAATCAGCCAGGTCCCTCTTTACAAGGAGACATTGGTGTATCTTGGTCCCACACCCAACAATCATCCGTCTTCCTAATACCTGCCAAGTCCTTCCGTCTTGTCTGATTCCTTCCTTTGAGGTTGGTGTGTGCTTCTATGGGACTGTCGGCATACTTCATTGCAATCATAGGAAGCGTTTCCTCATCAGGATTTGGCTGAATGTCTTGGAAAGGAAAAGAAATTATGTGTAATTTAAAGTCTATCTTTATCAAAGGGAGAATTTGCTTGTTTGCCTAAGTCTACCTTGTGAGCATGGGTTTGGAGATGCCTCAGTTTTGCACTCCTGAAAGGACTGAGCAGCTTCATGGCTTGGATCAGATGCTTTTGTTGGCCTTCCCATGATCTCATTCTCAGTCGCAACCATGTTTCGAATCAGAAAGTAAGTGTGCATTTTTCCTTTGCCTTTCACATCTATTTCTCCTCTTTCCAACATCTCAAAATTCTTATTCTTTAGGCAACTGAAAAATGAAAAAAGGGTATCAGCAGTGGGATATGAAAATGCTTCTGCAGAAAACTATCATGTCAACGTTCTCTTGTGAATGCAAACAGGAAATCCTATAATGGAGACAGTGAGTTAGAGCCAATCAGTTTTCATTCAATCTTGTTCAGTTACTCTCCTTACTACAGCCCCCATGACTTTTGTAATTGCTGATCATCTCCATCAGAGCCTTTTGATTGCCAAAAGGCAAGGAAGGGATCCCCCCTTCCTTGCTCACCAGCTGAAAACCTGATTGTATCCAAACCAGCATTAAGAAGATGCATACTGCTGGATCACTCCTTTGTCCAGAATTCCATTTCCCACAGTGGTCAAATGATCCCAGGAAACTGATAAACTGGAAAGCAGCAGCCCTCACCTAACATTTGCTCCCTAGGCAAATGGCATTCAAGCATATAGCCTGCTTTAAAATGGAGGTTCCATTTCAACATGATTGCTAAGACCAATAATAACTTAACTTCCCTTAATTTGTCAAGAATGCTTTTAGGGCTGTCTATACTAATGGCTACTACCATGTCTTGTGTCAGCAAGTTCTACGAAATAATTATTTGCTTGAGAAGAAACACTGTCTTCTGTCTGTCCAGAATCCAGTATTAAGACAAACCAGGAAAAGCTGACCAGGTCTTTACTACCTGTAGTAGAGCAATTAATGTGCTTCATTTTACGTAAGAGTTGTGATGTAACAATTAGATTGTCAGGCTATTGCTGGGGTGTCTCTTCAATCAAATTCCTATAATTATGAATAGAGATGGATTGGCTTATGAACTAAACTTCATCATGAATTTTGGTTGGTTCGTGGTTCACGAAGCAATGTTCATGAACAGAAGAACTGCCAAGAACTTCTATGGATTTTGGTGCAGTTTGTGGTGGTGTGTAAAAAGCAGAATGCTCTCTGCTCTTCATGAAAAACAGCTGCTTTCTGCTCCCTGCAAAAAGCCACAGGGAGCAGAAAGCAGGGGTTTCAACTTTAAATGACTCACAAACCAATACAAACCGGGTCAGTTCACAAACCAACCTACCAGGTCATATAGGTTTGTGCTTCAGTTCATGGTTCAGCCCAAAAGCACGAACTGAATCAAACTGCAAAAATTAGGTTTCTGCCCATCCCTGCTTATGAAACTTCAAAGTGACTTTCAGCCAATAACTTTTTCTCCACCTAACCACCCTTATGGGGCTGTTGTGAGGATAAAATAAAGGACAAAAGAACTATACACACAACCATGAGATCTTTGGTGGAATGAAGGGGTACAAGTGTTATAGATAGTATCAGTGATGTTTTATATCAGATTGTACTATTCTTCGTCTGGTCTTTTCAAAGTTTCTTTCTTTCATACAAGTACACAAGATCATCATCCCTGCATGCATGCAAGTTAATCTGCTGAAATGTTTCAGTAGGACTTGTTTTCTAATTAACTTGGAAGCAACTTTGTTTTTGGGAAGAAATTCAAGTATTTAGAGAGCTTTTTTAAAAAGATGTTGGTGGAATCACTCACTGGTGTGCACTGGCACTGAGGTGAATTTTGCTTGGGACCCCGTGGCTCTCCATACGGGATGCGATATTCACGCTGTCTCCAAATAAACAGTAACGTGGCATTTTTTCACCAACAACCCCAGCAAGGACAGGTCCTGTGTGAATCCCAACTCTAATCTGAACAAGGGTCAAAGACAAACACCAAATCTTCTTTTAATGTGCAACCTCTTCATAATTTCTAAAACACAAACTAAACTAGCATCCCTGTAGTAATAATTCCATCTGACATAAATGAGCTCTGGTTCATGAAAGTTTCTACTAGAATAAAAATGTGTTCATCTTTGAAGTGCTGCAAGAGTTCTGTTTATTTTCTGTGTTGTGAATTCTGTTAAATAATACTTTGCTAAGCAACATCTTAGGAGCCCCATGGTGCAGAGTGGTAAAGCAGAGTCCTAAGCTCTGCTCACAACCTGAGTTCAATCCCAGAGGAAGCTGGGTTCAGGTAGCCAGCTCAAGGTTGACTTAGCCTTCCATTCTGCTGAGATCAGTAAAATGAGTACCCAGCTTGCTGGGGGGAAAGCCTAGATGACTGGGGAAGACAATGGCAAACCACTCCCCCTTAAAAAGTCTGCCGTGAAAATGTTGTGAAAGCAACGTCACCCCAGAGTCAGAAACAACTGGTGCTTGCACAGGGGACTACCTTTTACCTTTTTAAGTAACATCTTAAATATTGTGGGAGCACTTGGCTTGGGTCCACTGTGATTTCTCATGAAAGCTCATGATGTCTGTTTCATCCAGCATGTTTCTTGGCCCAGAGAGGCTGTTTTCTCACATTGTTCTTTTGGTAGAAGAAAGCTTTAGACTGTACATGCTTCACATGCAAAAGGTCCCAGGGTCAGTTTCTATCATCTTCACTTAACAGATGTCAGGTAGCAGGTGATAGAAAAAAACAGGCTCTGTAGCAGACCCAGGAGAGCCATCACCCATCTAAGTGGACCATATAGTTTGACCAATAGGCTAACTTGATACAGGTAACTTGTCATGCTATCCAAAAGAGGCCTGCAAGAATGTAATCTATTTAGAGCAGGGGTGTCAAACACCTGGCCCACGGGCCAGATCCAGCCCACCCAAGCCTTTGATCAGGCCTGCAGGGCTCTTTTCTCCCTCCTCCTCCCCCTCCTGTCCTTACCCTTTGAAGCTCCCAGGCTCTTACAGTTTCCAGGCTCTTTGAAGCTCCCAGGCTGAGTCTCTTTCAGTTTCAGCCTGGGAGCTTCAAAGGCTCTTTGAAGCACCCTTTGAAGCTTGCAGGCTGAGTCCCTCTTCCTGCTTTTCTTTGCTGACTGCTGCAAGGAAAACATGGATTTTAAGATCCATTCTACATTTTCCTTGCAGCTTTGTCTGTATTCTGCAGTGGTTTCAAATGGAGTAGAGATGGTTACATTTTCAGCTTTCCTATAGCTAGCTGAAAGGCATTCTTCCTAGAGTTGTGTCCTTGCAAACAAGGGTTGATGCCTTCAGCCAGTTTATCTCTCCTGACTAGACCTAATCTAGTGAGCACTCTAATGTGGGAACCCACAGCCAAAGGGGGATATAATACTGGAAAGGTTTTGCCAATCTGAGTAGATTGGGGGGGCGGGGAAGAAGCTTACAATGGCATTTCATTGTTTCCACAGTCAGAACCTTGTGCTTTTTCTTGATATTTTATTTTAAAAATTTCTTTTGCAAAATTCCACTATCCTACCTTTCCAACTTAAACTATCGGAAGAGTTTTAAGCATGTTTGTATTTTAAGTCTAAAAAAAATATCTTTAATTGGGTTTGTCTGTGTCCATTATAAAGTTTATATCTTCATTACCTGTTATTATATTTTATGATACTCATGGCTCGGCCCCACAAACATAAGAACATAAGAGAAGCCATGTTGGATCAGGCCAATGGCCCATCCAGTCCAACACTCTGTGTCACACAGTGGCCAAATATATATATATATATATATATATATATATATATATATATATATATATATATATATATATATATATATATATATATATATATATATATATACACATACACACACACACACACACTGTGGCTAATAGCCACTGATGGACCTCTGCTCCATATTTTTATCCAATCCCCTATTGAAGCTGGCTATGCTTGTAGCCGCCACCACCTCCTGTGGCAGTGAATTCCACATGTTAATCACCCTTTGGGCGAAGAGATACTTCCTTTTATCCGTTTTAACCTGACTGCTCAGCAATTTCATTGAATGCCCACGAGTTCTTGTATTGTGAGAAAGGGAGAAAAGTATTTCTCTCTCTACCCTCTCCATCCCATGCATAATCTTTTAAACCTCTATCTTGTCACCCTACAGTTGACGTTTCTCCAAGCTAAAGAGCCCCAAGCGTTTTAACCTTTCTTCATAGGGAAAGTGTTCCAAACCTTTAATCATTCTAGTTGCCCTTTTCTGCACTTTTTCCAATGCTATAATATCCTTTTTGAGGTGCAGTGACCAGAATTGTACACAGTATTCCAAATGAGACCGCACCATCGATTTATGCAGGGGCATTATGATACTGGCTGATTTGTTTTCAATTCCCTTCCTAATAATTCCCAGCATGGCATTGGCCTTTTTTATTGCAATCCCACAATGTCTTGACATTTTCAGTGAGTTATCTACCATGACCCCAAGATCTCTCTCTCAGTCAGTCTCTGCCAGTTCATACCCTATCAATTTGGATTTGTAGCTGGGATTCTTGGCCCCAATGTGCATTACTTTGCACTTGGTCACACTGAACCTCATCTGCCACGTTGACGCCCACTCACCCAACCTCAACAGATCCCTTTGGAGTGCCTCACAATCCTCTCTGGTTCTCACCACCCTGAACAATTTAGTCATTTTCTGGGAATTATCCCTTCTGAAAACAATGGGGTTTACTGAACTGAAAGACTTTTGAGCAGGGCTTTTTTGGTAGAAAAAGCCCACCAGGAACTTATTTGCATATTAGACCACACCCCCTGACATCATCATTGCTTCACACAGGGCATTTCTGTAGAAAAAGCCCATCAGGAACTTAGTTACATACTAAGCCACACCTCTTGACACTAAGCCATCCGGAACTGCATTCCTGTGTGTTCCTGCTAAAAAAACAAACAAAACCCTGCTCTTGAGTAAATTCCAGACAATTCATTTATTATTTTATATATCATCGAAGATTAGAGATAGATTGTGGTTTTTCGACCACCATAGGATGAATGCTGTCTTTACAGTCATTCCACTTTTGCCTTTCCTAAACAGGTTTTTGCAGTGATTTCTATTAAAACCTGCAAATCCCACTAAATCAAAGATGGCTAGTTGGACAAAATAAACATGCACTCTCTCTCTGCCTCAAATTTGGTGGAAGCACAAGAAAGCTGCCTTGAGTCGTCATAGAATGGGCGGGATATAAAACTAATGTAATAAATAAATAAATAGTTTACTGCAGTATTATAAGTACCTTCTGGACCAGTAGAATACCTTAAATATCAACAGAACAATAATACAAAATTTGCTCCCAAACCAAATCCTTGTTCCCACTTTGACACATAGACAGGGCTTCTGTGTGATCAGGAGGACTCACTATTTACTTGGATGGGAGGTTCAGCTCCACTCCATGCACACAGCTTTCCCTTCCACTGAAATGAACAAGATACCTTGGCAAGGAGTTTTGTGAACACATTCAAGCATATGGGACTATCATGAATTCTGGACTAGGATAACCAATGAGGTCTTTTTCAGATGTTCATTTTGGAAGATGTCACTAGAAGCTACAATCCACCTCATATAAATCACAAATCAATCAGTGCTGATGTTCATTTTCATTTTCTACCTTGGGCTATAATATCTTCTTCCCCAAACAGTAAACAGAACGCAAATGTGTGTTTTACAACTACTTACTTGAATAGGATTTCCTGAAACTGGATTCTTTATGTCTTTTGCTGCAATGATCATTCCCAGAGCAAAGTTGGCAACTCGTTCGGCATGTGTTGATACAGGTACAGGAACACCTCCGACCACCATATAGGCATCCCCGATGGTTTCCACCTTCACGAATAAGCAGACATACCCTAGATTGAATTTTAACTCTGAGCTTCATTGAAATTAAAATGTGTCAGTATTAAAGATTTGCTTGCTCATGTTAATGTTCATAACGATAACATCCATATGTTCACTTTTTTTTGCACATTTTGATTCTGCCTCGCAACCAGAAAACTGGTTCATGGAGTGGCTAACAACATAGTAAAATAATGAAAATCACTATACGACGCAAATCTAATCTGAAGACATAAAATGGCAGAAAAGCATAGAACAGAGTTAAAATTGTAAATTTTTGAGTAGCCTTAAAACAATGGAAAACCAGCAATAAATAAACAGAATTTTTATAATAATGAAACCTAATGAGCAAGAAGGAAAGGGAAAACACACATACTTAAGACTAAACATTCCTCACTTAAATGCATCTGACTATGCACTCCCATCATTCAAAGCCTTCCCTTTCCGTGAATCCACAATGCACTATTGGCAGCTATATAAGTAAGTGACCCCGTAATGCTCAGCTCAGTGCTATGTTTCCTCTGCTTCATTGGAGCAGGAGATGCTTCAGAAGTTCTCAAGTGGCAACATCTTTGTGTTCACAGGAGCACCCATTCGAAAACAGTTCCCTCTATCATAGTAGTATTCTTGGAACTCCCCAATATTTTGTGATTTGCCCCAGACCCCATGTCAGCAGCCATTTTGTGGCTGCCTTTGTTCTTTCCCTGGCAGCCATTTTGTGGTGTCACCTAGTCAATATTCTCAGAATTCCAATAGTGCCCAGAGGACCCATAATATAGACAGACCAAAGCAAAAGACAGAAATTGATTGATATGACAGTTGAAAAGATCTGTATTTTCCTTGATTGTAGCTAAAGGTATACATAGGAAGCAAAGCCCTTGATTTGCCCTCTTACAGTTAAATGGCCTAGTGCAACTCCACTTAGGAATGAACTATTCATTTCTTAGCCTGAACTGTTACTAGACTGGAATTTGTAAATCACTAGAATGTTTAAATTATTTGACTGGGCTCACCTTTATCCTTAACAAGAAAATAAAAGTTTTGATAACATTTTGCACTTCTGCTTCATTTTCTTGCAACATTGGTACCTCCCCTGGTCACAGAGCTGTCAGGTTCTATGCCAGAGTGTAAGGAACACAGAGAGATACAAAAAGAAGGCAAGGAGGTAGGGAAGGTACAACTAACAGGAGTTAGAGAAAACCAGAAATCAGCAAAAAAACAAACAAACAGAAGACTCTGCAGGCAAGTTGGAGGGACAGGCTAAGGTTAGTTTACCAGCCTGTCAGTAATCTCTTCCTGCTTCCTTTTATAGACGTTTCTGGGGAGCTGCCCCAAAAGTAGCCCTCAAATGAACTTCCATTCCAAGGCCTGGTACTGAAGAAGGATTCCTGTTCCCCTCCCCATTCACTGCACAAAGGGCTGCTGTTGTTACACAGTGCATACCTTATAGACATCATGTACTGTGGTCAGCCTGTCAAATCTCAGGTACATGGCGTTTAACATGAGGACTATCTGAATAGGTTCGCAGTGGGCACAAATGTTGGTGAAGGTGACAACATCACTGAATAATATGGTACATTCCTTAAACTCTCCTGCAAGCAGAAAGGATGAAATTAAAAGCCTGTCTTAGTTTTAGGAGATAAAGCTCGCCCAACATTTGAACCTGTTCTGCTCTTAAGGCATTAATTCAATATTCTAACATCTATTTTATTTATAAAGGATGTTTTTTGGGGTGCCTTTCCACTATTTCTTAAATCACAAGACTTGCTTTATTTTATTTCTCCAAAGTGAAGCACATTTAAGTCCCATCAATTTTGTTAGACAAGCCAAAGAACATGCTGAACTCTATACATAAGAATGAAAGAAGAGCTTCAGTTGATCACAATTCCCCTCTTCTCAGAATGCTGAGAATTTCCAGGGGTAAAGCTACATGGTTCTGTTTCCCTTGGATGAAAGAAAGCTCTTTGTAATACTTATTTTATTTATAAATATGCAAGTAAGGTATAAGTGGAGACAAAGAACCATTCTTGCAAAGCAATGCTATTCTGCACCATATTCCTGGGGAGAGAGAGAGAGAGAGAGAGATTGACCCTGCACTCCATCTCTCTCTCTGTCCCCTAATCTCTTTCCTCATCACAAAAAAGTTGTACTTCTCACACATGGGCCTTTATCCCACAGTAAATCTCTGCTGACATATTTCTGTCAAAGGAGCAGGAGTTTCTCTCCTCTCTCCTCCTCCTCCCTTTCCAAGTTTCTCTCCTCCTCCTCATACTGCAACCACAAATGCCTCCACAATACTGCTTCTGTGGGACAGGGAACCACCTCCCAGGAACAGTTTGAGAGGAGAGTCAGGCCAATTTCGCACTCATCTTATGCCACTCTCACATCTGTCTTCTCAGTGCGGCATCCTCCCGATTTCCCACTATTTGCGTCGGTGCTGCAGCAAACATTGCAGTTTTCGCACAGCAAACAGAAACTGGTTTTAAGTGGTTTCTGTTTGCTGCACAAAAACAGCAATGTTTGCTGCAGCCCCAGCGCAAATAGTAGGAAATTGGGAGGATGCCGCACTGAGAAGATGGACGTGAGAGCGGCGTAAGGGTGAGTGTGAAATAACTCAGATAACTCAGAGGTTATCAGTAAAAATCCTTCTGTCCATTAATGTAATTTTCCTTCAGGATCCAACCCATAATTTCCAAGTACATAACTTTGGAGGTATAGTGCCCCAAATCTATAGTTTGAATGAAATGACAACACTGAAACGACACCCAGCTGTCAGTTAGCAAAAGGATGGCAGTCTAGCTCCTCAAAACTCTTCAATGGCCCAAAGTCCCATCCTTAAGTGAGCAATTTCAAGCTGGTTTTTCACAAACTTCTGGCCTTCAAACTCTCTAACTCCCTATCAAGCCTTGAACATTTCTCCACCTATTGCCAAGATTGTAGTTATTCACCTGCCTCAACTCGTTTCCCTTCTTTGAGTTGGTTGGCCACGTGCTTAGGAAGCATGGCATACAGCAGAGCCTCCGTCTTTTTCTTCTCCTCTTCCAAATGCTTGGACAAGATCCGCAGCTCTTCTTTCTTCCTTTCGAGCTGATTGGACAGCTCCATCTCTGCCAGCCGCTGCTGATTGAGAAGGATCAAGTCCCTGGTGACATCATGGGGCGCAATGTCTGCAATGTGCATGTGCCTCTCCTCCAGCTCATGCAGTGTGCGCAGGAGAGGGGAGCAAAGGTAGAGCATGCATTGAACACTCTCCATCCAGATCATCTGTCCTGGTTCAAACAAATGCAGCATCATGTACTCCATTTGTGACATTTATGTAATTTGTATGCATCTGTGTTAAACTGCCTACTGTCCATTGACTTCAGAACCATCTGGAACACTTAACCAACCATGTCATCCTAAACAGAATTCCACCATGCTGAGCCTATTGACTTCATGAACATGAACACTGCAAATGAATCACTTGTTATATGGAAGGTGACATTTCAGATTTTATGGGGGAGAGGATTTTTTTTGGGGGGGCAGGGAAACATTCAGCAAGGACTTTATTGAAAATTCAGCTGTTAAAATAGTAGTTGTAGCTACTGTTCATCTTCAGAATATCTACAGTAAAAGTAAAGATACACATCTGATGCACCCACCCACAGTGCTTTTCTTTAATACAAAATAATTTCTGCCTCTGGGGAAGATGCCCACAAAATACATCTATTTTCATTGTTTTGGACAAAATTGTCATTGTGTGTAGCAATAACCAAGATAGCACTGTGTACACACAAATCAAACAATAATTTATCAATGCAATATGATGACATTTACACAAATCTGTGGAGTTTTAATTCATACGGTATAAATAGATTAGAAATCCGTCAAAGAAAGGATTGTGCAAACAAATTGCTGTATCCGGATTGCTCACATATGGATGTACACAGAACAAAGTATCAGTGTTTCTGCATCAAAAACAAGTGCTTCTAGAACATAAACAGGACTTGGGGAAAATCCCAGTGCTTGTATATATTGGTCCACAAAGTCTTCTTCTTTCTGAATGGCAGCTACAAAGTCAGCCACATTTTGCTGATGGCTTTATCAAAGAGCTGATTTCCACAAATTCACAGCATTCAATTGTTCTATGACATAAATCTGCACACTATCAATCCTTTGGAAAGTGGAAGACTTTTATGTCCCCCTGAAGATTTTTAGATTTACTTTGAAGCTAGCCTGCCTGTCAGAAAGAAGATGACTTTTGACTAACATATACAAGTTTTGGGATTTTCCCCAAGTCCTATTTATATTCTAGAAGCACTTGTTTTCTGGTGCAGAAAGACTGATGTTTTGTTCTGTGTACAAGCATTTATGAGCTATTTATATGCAGTGAATTGTTTGCACAATCCTTTCTTTGACTAATTTCTAATCTATTTATACCATATCAATTAAAACTCCACAATTTTTTTTGTAAACTGGGGGAAGTAGGGTTGCCAGCTCTGAGTTGTAAATTCCTGGAACGTGGGGAGGATGGAGTTCTGGGGCAGAAGGGACCTCAGCACGATATAATGCCATAAAGGCTATAACTATTTTCTTGGGGGGATCAGAGAGCAGATCTCTGTAGTCTGGGGATTGGTTGTGATTCCAGGAGATCTCCAGGCTCCACCTGGAAACAAAAATCCCTGAACACAGAATATTTACATGACAAGGAGAAAGCTTTTTAGCATAGTCTTAGGATTTTCAGTGTTCAGGGATTTTTGTTTGTTTGTTTTGTATACAGGAGTGCTCAGATGGGTGAGCCCCAAGTTGCAGCCTGAAGTGGTCATAGACCTTGGAAACCAGGCCTTTGCTCTCCCCCGCCACACACACACACATTTACCCAGATGGGTCTTCAGTTAGTTCCATTTCTAATTCCTAACACTTCTTCAGAAAACAAACTACCTCTCAGCTCTAACATGGGGCGCTGCCTCCAGGACTCTGGCATCATCTCTCTCTTGGTCCGGAAAACAAACTGGCTGTTGATGAATTTCTGAACACTAGAGATGGTAAATTTCACTTCTGGGCGGATGATGCTGAAGTAATGATCCAGATGGATGCCCAGAGTTTGAAGGCCAGGCACAATCTTTTGGATGCTGACTCCAGCTTGCTTCACTCGGAGCTTAAAAAGAAAATGGGAGCATTTTTCTCAGTCACCAGGAGAACTTCAGATGTATAAACACTTTTTGAATATAGATTGGCTACAACCTTAACTCTGAATGTATCCCTCAACTCAGCCCTCTGCTGCCTTCCATGCATGAAACTCCTTCTCTGAATATTTAGCAGATCCTCCAGTACTTCACAGGTGACAATAAGAATATCTTTGCAGCACCCCTATCTCCATGCCAAGAATCACTGCCTGAGCCATCCAACATTACCACTACTATTTTTGCATAAGTCTTGAATATTAAATACTGAAAATAAGAAGGCACTGTTTACTTATAAAAGGCAATAACCATAAAGAAAACACTAGCTAGGGATTAGTGAGATCAGAATATGATAGGAGTCCCTATTTAGTCCAAAATAGTTAGCAGAAAAAGTGAGCCAGGGTTTTAAATTGTACATTGGAAAAAACTAAAGACTAGCGATATTCTATCAAGACTGGTAAGATATGTATGTTTCTAGGAATACACTTGGTTCACCAACCTCAAGACTACTTTCTGGACTAAGTCAAGTTGCAACCATCATCAAAAGCATCCCCATCTAAAACGCTGTAGTAATCTAATCTAGATGGAATCAAAGCATACTTAACAATGACTGATCTCATTTTTCCAGGTGTAGCACTAGAAAACCTACCAAATTTGGTTGAAGGTGCTGTGTTCAACAGATGAGAGCTAAACATCCAATAGCAGCCCTTTTGGAAGGAGAACAACCTGATGTAATTGGCTATATTTGTCAACCAACGGCATTTCAGTATGCTCTAGAACAACCCTTTATTTTATCACAGCTTTTTCCTTTCAATCTACTTCAGTCTTCTGATTCAGTAGTTGAAGAAATCAGAGGCAGCAGTGAGTTAAGAAGTTTGTTATCCTAGGATCAAGCCAACCATGACACAGCTTGGTGCATTAGGTAACTGAAGTCTGGCTCATGCAAAGGGTATCTACTTGTTACTATTTTGCCTTACCTCTTCATCAAAAACAATATGGAAAGGAAGCCCATTGCAGAATGTCTTTTGGTCTATCCAAAGTTTCTTAGGATACACAGGATGAAATCCTTTCAGAAGTCTTCCTGCAATATGAACAAAGTTGGTAATAACAATCTCATCAAGATTCACTCTTGGAAACAGCAGCACTCATCACGGTCCTTAATTTGCCCCTAGTTTGACTGTTAATTTGTAGGGAATGTGTGAATTCCTAGCATTGGCATTCTCCAGGGTTCGACTTCCCTCTCCGGGATCCCTGGAAGTTAAATATCTGAGTAAGAAATGGATTCAGCTAGTCTCTAAAGCCCTTTCTTGTAAATGTGCATGGACACTAAAAATGTACAGCTATTCTTGTATATTTTGAATGACTGATAACATATATCTTCAGCCAAATAACTATCTTTCTCTTGGCTTTTAAACAGTGGTGAAGAGACCACTGTAGAGACAATGAACACAGCATTCAACAGGTAGAACCTTCAGCAGCTGGAGCAACATGCAACATTGGTAATGGTGGATGGCTTGGCATGAGAATACAGGTGCTACAACCACATCCCTGTTTTCAGGTATGAAACATTGGAGGATCGCTGTATGTTTAAGAAGGAGTTCCATGCATAGAGGGCAGCAAGGAAGAATGGGAAGGGTCACATTGGAGAACAAGAGAATGTTGTGTGAGAGGAAGAATTTGAGGAGTGAAGATAGGGAAGGGATATCAAAGGATTTAAAGGACAGGATGATAAAGGATCTTGAAGAGATTTCAAGGCAATGTCAAGGAGTTTGTGACTGATGCAGAAGGAAATGGAGGCCACTGAATGGATGACACATTGACTGATCAATGGGAGAGAATTATATCTTAATTTTTTTAGATTCAGGCAGAGTAGCCATATTGGTCTGAAGCAGCAGAACCAAATTTGTGTCCAGTAGCACCTTTAAGACCAACAACGTTTTATTCACGGTATAAGCTGACAAAGTGTCCTTGCACATGAAAGCTTATAGCACGAACAAAGCTTTGTTGGTCTTAAAGGTGCCACTGGACTAAAACTTTGTTCTTATATTATTCTGTAAACTTGGCCAATGCAAAACTCAGCTTCTTGCCCTGACCTGGATAGTTCAGTCTAACCTGATCTTGTCAGATCTTGAACGTTAAGCAAGGTCAAACCATTTTCATCCCACTCTCTGTCTAAGGAGCTCAGGGTGGTATATGTCAAAACTCTCCTCCCACATTTTACCCTTCACTGTGAGTAGATTAGAATGAGAGAGACTGGCCCAAGGTCACCCAGTGATCTTCCATGGCAGAGTGGGGGACCTGAGCCTGGTCTCCCAGATACTAGTCGAACCCTCTAATAATGGCGCATACGGTCAGAAACTTGGGGGTGCCTTGACAATGGAGGTCCAGATAGCAGCCCCTGCTAAATCTGCATTTTTCCATCTCAGGTGGGTGAGGCAGTTGGTCCCCTTCCTGGACCGCAGTGACCTGGCAACTGTGATCCATGCAATGGTCACCTCGAGATTGGACTACTGTAATGCCCTCTACTTGGGGCTGCCCCTGTCTCAAACCCAGAAACTTCAGCTAGTGCAAAACGTGGTGGCCAGGCTGCTACTGGGGCTTCCCAAGCGGGAGCACAAACAGCTGGGGCTGCGGGAACTGCACTGGCTGCCAATGGTATACTGGATTCACTACAAGGTAATGGTTATTACCTTTAAAGCTCTATATGGCCAAGGACCTGCCTACCTTAGGGACCGTCTCTCCCCACACGTTCCCCAGAGGTTACTTAGATCCGGATTCCAAAATCTATTAGCAATCCCTGGGATGAGGGAGGCCAAATTAAAGTCCACCAGAGAGAGTCTTCTCGATAGCAGTCCCCTACTGGTGGAATCAACTGCTGGAGGAAGTGAGGGCCTTGCAGGATCTCACCCAATTACGTAAGGCCTGTTAGACCACACTCTTTCAGTTGGCATTTAACTGACACTGAGCCATTGCTACCGTAGGGAAAACTTAAGAAATACTGAATACCATTGGAACTATCTTGAAGGATAATAGCACCAGACTGCTTTTGATTGTTTAATTATGGAATTTTAATTTTTTGTAATCCTTGAGGAATTTTAATTGTTTGTTTGATTTTACGTTGTGAGCCGCCCTGAGCCTGCTTCGGCGAGGAGGGCGGGATATAAATCAAATAAAGTAAAGTAAAAGTTAAGTATAAGTACAGCACATTGGTTAGGGAGTTTTTTATAAGAATGAGAATGAAAGAGGAAAGTTGGGAAGAAGGTTGTAATAGACAAACAAGGGGAGGGAGATGACTATAGCCTACGCTGGAATTTTAGTTGAGGAGCTGAATGGGTAAAGTTCTTGCAACATATGAAATTAGATCATTAGAAGACTTTTCAACAGCTCTGTGAACATTACAGACATTATAGCAATAAGGGACTATATACTCTCTCCAGTGTGGACTCAATATAACTTTCTTCTGCCTAAATTATGCAGATATTGGAGCATACTTGGTTCTTCAAAGTGCTAAATTATTCTGTCAAAGAACAACAATTGGAACCTGGTTATATAAAGTATCAGTCAAGCACTGAAGCCTTTCCAACACTGGACTGTTCAGAATACTGGTGTGGCTTGTGTATAAGAATTATTCCCCTCTCATAGGAAAGAAAGTTCCCTTGTTTCCCAGTTACTAAGATGGCCTCTGGGCAGGCACTTCTGTGAAATTCTGGGCTGGCTTAAAGTACAGTTACCAAGAGGCACCACAAATCTCAAATAAAGGTTCCCATGGGTGATTTTACACTATCTAGACACAACCCAATATAACATGGGAGTAAATTAAATGATTTGCCCAATAAAATGGGTCTCCAAGGCGATGAGGGCCTACAGGCCACATGACCTTTCCTGACTTAAAATAGTCTAAAAGAACCTGTCTGCCATCTCCAAGACTTGGATTAGACCAGCACAAGGGTCCACAGAACCTTCTGTAGTTGGTGGCAATGAACCATCTGGGATTCAACAGACCATTCTGAAGGTAACAGCTTGAGATTATTAATTATGCAGCATAAACATTTAGTGTTTAGCCACAAAATAATACTATACCTTGTACTTTAACTACAGTGTGAAATGGTAGCTTTTTCTAGAAAAGGGAAGGATTTTAAATGCCACATACTTTTTGAATTAAATTGCTTTTTACCTTTCCCTATTGTCACAAGTCCTCTGATTGTTTCCCAGTGACTTTTCTTGACAGGGCAAGTAGAAGCTATACTGGTTTTGTCTCTGATCTTATTCATGGTTCTTTCAAGATCCTGTAGAATAAACCCAACACAGTCACTAAAATGTTTAATATTTTAAAAGTGAGAAATATGCTAAGCACAGGAGCTGCCCAAAGAAATGAATATAATAATAATAATAATGAAAGACACATGTATTTTCAATTCTTTACAATACACTTCAAAACTATTATTCTAATTGCAGTTACTCAAAGGCAAGCTCCATTGAGCTCAGTGATCTTACTTCCCAAGTGTTCATGCTTAGGAATACAATGAACATTTATTCAGACACTTTGGTAACCCATGGTTTGGATTCACTGACATGGCAGTGATATTTACCAACTCCCACCTTAAGCTGTTCCAGGAGCAGTATTTCAAGGAGTGCTAGTGGGAGTGGGGTAAGGACATTGTGCTTCACTTAATATCCTTTCTATCAATGGAGATTTTTCATGGGCTCCAATTCCCCATGAAGGGTCCCCCAGCACTATGGTGCCCACCAACTCCTCTTCGGGTGCCCACAAAGTGTTTTTCGAAAGTGGGAAGAGCCAGGTGGGTCTTTTGCCCAGCAAGGCATCAGACTGGCCATTAGAGAGTTGATTGGCTATGCAAATTTAAAAAAAAACATTGTTTTGTCAGCAGCTGCCACAACACCACAAGGATCTTTACTATGTGGCTGAAGGTAAAGTGTGACAGCCATTTTGTAGTTGTGCCCACCACAGTGTTTCAGAATTCCAAAGATACCCACAAGCTTAAAAAGGCTGGGGATCCCTGTCCTAGTGTATGCATATATTTGGATTTCTAAAAATAATTTTGCAAGTCAGGGACTCTTAACTTGAAATTGTTGGTGTACTCATGCAGTTTCTCCAAGGGGCTAATGGAGCTCCTCAACTGGCCTGAAGGGAAGTGTGGCATTAACTTGGTTCCAGAATCTCCATAACTGTTGACAGTGGCCTTCTGTAGATGTCATGGTGGAACATGAAGGGCTTTTGAAAACCTTGTGCATTTTTTGTTACGTTCTTTATTTTTAATTTTAAAAGTTAATTCGAGATAGCTCTGTTTTCTTTCTGTTGATTGAGGGTGTCAGTATCATAGTTGGGCTAGGGCACTACAATCTTGGGCTGGTTCTTGTTGCTATTGCTTTAAAACTGCCATGATTTATTTATGTGTAACAGACTGAGGTTTGTTATTGTTTTTTAAGAATGCCTCCTAGTGCACTACTCAGACTGAAACCCATCAAGGCTGATGGGACACAGTTAGCACATTGGAGTTTAAGTTGTGCTGTTCCATCTTGGTTTCAATGGCTTGTTTTTAATATTGATCTTGTTTTTATGATTCCATGTTATTGTTTTGACTTGTGAGCCCCCCTGAGCAGGTCTGGAGGGAGGGCATATACACTCTCTAAATGAATAAATAAATAGCACAAATGGGAATGCAAAGCATAAGTTACTATTACATTACATTAGGCCACAGTTGTATTGTATTACATTAGGCCACAGTTTAGTGGATCATTGGATGCAAAGCATGGGTATTTCCTACCCTCATTCTGCTGGACAACAGAAACAAAGCCTTGAGGAATCATTCATCTGGGAGACGAATGGTGCCAGATCCTGTCAAAACCTAGGAACTTGTCTATTTGGAAAACTCAGAGTCTTGAAAAGCTGAAGCCTGTTTCACTAACCAGGATAGCACAGTTGCTAAAGCTCTGGAGTCTCGTGGGAGGAGCCACTACCAAAGAAGGAGAGCACACTCTGCCTTTCCTTAATCCTTTCTGTCTGTCTATCTATCTGCCTAGCCATATTGAGGATGACTCACTTACCCTCCCCTTGACTAATCTGCTTGTTGCTCAAAGAGCAACCCCACACTCCAGCTCCAGGATAGATGAAGATTGGATGAGGATTGGGCCACTGGGGAAGCTGCTAGGCAGTGGCAGTTGCTAAGCAACCAAGTGTGGTTCTGAGAGTAAAAGGCGGGAGAAGGCCCTTTCCAGGCCTATTTTGGCCTTTGAGGGAGAACTCACTGGGGCCAGTCCTGACTAAGGTTTCCAGCTCCAGGTTGGTGAGAAATTCCTCAATGTTTTGTGGGGAGTCAAAGGAAGTCAGAGTTTGGGGAGGGGAGAGGCCTCAGCTGAATATAATGCCATAGAATCCACCTTCCAAAGCAGTTATTTTCTCTAGGGGGAGAGAGCTCTGTTGTCTGGAGTTTGGTCCCCACTGTGGAGAAAGACTGTCCTTTTCCAAGTAAGGCTGCAGGGAGGAGGGAGGAGATGGAAAGCTGAAGTCAGACGGAAAGATAAAGGTAGGTTGATGGTTGTCTGGGAAGGAGATAGGTTGGAAATTTTCTGGAGATTTGACGGTTGGAGCCTGCAGAAAGTGGGGTGGGATGGGACCTCAGGGATGGGACCTCAGACACATACAGTGCCATAGCCTCCACTTTCCAAACCAGCCATTTCCTCCTGGGGAACCATTGTTGTCAATCTCCAGATGAGGGCTGGAGATCACTCAGAATTACAACTGCTCTCTAGATGGCGGAGATCACTGGAGAAAATGGCTGCTTTGCAGTGTGGACTCTGTGTCATTATACTTGCTGAGGTTGCCTCCCTCCTGCTTTGGTTTACACTGTGGAGAAAGACTGTACTTTTCCTAGGTAGAGGCTGCAGGGAGGGAGGAAGAGATGGAAAGCTGTAGTCAGACCAATTCCCCTACAGAAAATGACTACCTTGAGGTGCATACTCTATGGTTCCCCAGGAGGAAATGGCTGGTTTGGAAAGTGGAGGATATGGCACTGTATGTGTCTGAGGTCCCATCCCTAGATTCAGGGCTTTTCTTTTTTAGCAGGAATGCACAAGAATGCAGTTCCAGCTGACTTGGTATCAGGGGGTTTGTCCTAATATGCAAATGAGTTCCTGCATAAGACAACCATGCCAGGTCAAAAAAATAAAGATCACAACACAAGCACACACTGGTGCTAAACACTGCAAGGCCAAATACGGCAGAAGGTGACAACAGTGCACTGCAGACAAAAGGAATGCTGAGCTTCAGTGTCTGCATGATTGTTGTCATGTTGTGACACCATAGCAAATTGATGCTGAGTGCCCAAGGTCAGGGCAGTTACCCACAGCCTCTTTCTAGAGCCCATTCTATTTATTTTCTCAACAGGCCTTATTCCTAGTATTGCCATAATCCAGTTGATTATCTCCACACAGCTGGGCACCTGAGAAATTCTGCCAAGTCATCCAGGTTGCTGAGTTCAGCTACTCAGTCAGGAATTCTTTTTAGCTGCCTCTATTAAAACTCTTGACATAGGACTCCGAATTCTGCCACAAAATGCAATGACTGTTCTCTGGTTTCCTTGTGGCCACTGCAGCTGCCAACAAAGCGCAGTGGCAACAGAGATTCCATATGGTGGGGTTCCCCACACTTTCCCTGTTCCAGTCTTCTGTAGTGGTATGTTAATTGATTTTTTAAAATATAGTTTCAGAGGGTAGCTGTGTTGGTGTGAAGTAGAACAGCTAGATTTGAGTCCAAATCTAGCTGTTCTACCTAGAGGCCAACAAGTTTTTTGGGGTATACACTTTCATGAATCAAACTCCTTCATCAGGTATCTGAGAAAGGGAGCTCTGACTCATGAATGCTCTTACCCCCCAAAATCTTCTTGGCTTCTGAAATACTACTGGATTTGAATCTAGCTGATTTAAAAGAAATAGGGGAAACTCTGTGATGTCATGGGGGAGGGAACGGCTGCCATGGGGGACTGAAGCAGAAAAAATGCTACCAATGTGGACAAGACTGGAAAGGATCTGGATTTCCCCTTCCACATAGTATCCACCCTGGCTTTGCTGCAATCTTTCCAAAAATGTCATAGTAAAGCAGATTTAGCAAAAATTACAGAAAAGCCAGGGGAAAACTGGATCATACACAAATGCACCACAGTACTGTGCAGAAGCACCACACTGCCATGGAAACTCACTGCGTGACCTAGGGCCAGTCACACATACTCAGCCTATCCTACCTCAAAGGGTTGTTGCGAGGATAAAATGGAGGAGAGGAGAACAATGTGGCTTTGGATTCCCACTGAGAAGAAATGTGGGCTATAAATAAACAGGCAAATGAATAAGCACCTTCTGTTAATTGACAAGATAAGCAAGCGGAGAAATTTTAGCAGGCTCTCCTGCTCTGGGCCAGACAGAAATGTTTTGGTTTTACATAATATGCTTTCCATACCGAAGTTTTCATTTAAAAAAATTTAACATAGTACCTCTCTATCAAGCTGCTTTTCAGTCTGCTTTCCAAAACTTGAAAGGCAATGTGAAGAGGAAGCAAATTTATTTCTCCTCTTGTATGAAAATACAGGCTTTTGTGTTACAAGGAATACAATATGTTCTTTTTTCCCTGTTCTTTCTTCTTCTTCT
This sequence comes from Heteronotia binoei, assembly GCF_032191835.1. Lineage (NCBI taxonomy): Eukaryota > Metazoa > Chordata > Lepidosauria > Squamata > Gekkonidae > Heteronotia > Heteronotia binoei. Next base: position 99,570,635 of record NC_083228.1, on the reverse strand, counting down.
GTTTGATTTACTATTTCCATGGAAATCTCAATGTTGAAAAAATCCAAGGCAGCTGCACCGATGATTCCTGAAACAAACGAAGAATCCAAACATTGTACAATCCCTAAATTGTCATCCCTAAAAAAATAAAAAAAAATGCACATCTATTAAATGGCAGAATCCATACATAATGCTTTGGTCCTCTGAGCCACAAACACAGAAGCAACGGTCCCTTCAGAAGTATGTCTGAGTAAGCCATCTTTGGTGAAGACCTTTTGCCATTGGCTTGAATTCAAAGAAGCGTTTACACCGATGGAAGAACTGAACCCCCAGGAAGAACATTTTAGGCTTCAGTGGGAGTGGGAGCTAAGAGAGCTACATTCTGCTGGTGAAAATGCTCCACTGGATCCAAGCCGTTGTCTTTACCCTGTGACATCCCAGTGTCCATGTATTTTAATGAATTTCTCTTTAGAATAGTATTTTAACAGGGTGAGTTTATCTATGTAAAACCTGGTCTGCACATAACAGCAAAATGAAATTGTGACAGAAAAGGCTGTACCACAACTGCGATCATGTAGTCATAAAAACTCCCAACAAATTACAAATCAGGAAACAACTCACTGTCGTAGACTTTTGCATGCTGTAGTCATTTCTCCCTTAAAGGAATGTTTATTTCTCTCAGTACAATGTTATAATAAAGCAAAAAAGAAAAACCTCTGAATTTTTGAAGACCAAGTGAATTTGTGATATTTACTTGTGACCTACCAGTGAAAACAAAGCAATGGATTTTGATCAGAAGGACTGTTGGTTCTCTTCTTCTGAGAGTTTAACTGGAAATACACAGTTTAGGCTGTTATTTCCCAGGACTAAGAGAACAATTTCAAAGCAAGTAAACTGGCAGAAGCTAGAATTAAAGAGGGTTTCCCCTCCCCCCCCCCCCAAGTCATGTCTGCTGCTGCCTGGGCAGCCTTTCACTTGAACCAACAGCAGGGAATGACATCTCATCTCTGCAGGTGCAGAGCATCAACTAGGTCTGACGAGGCATGAAAATTCATGAAAGGCTTCCATCAACATAAAGATGACAAGAAGAGCTTTACAATATAATGAATGTGGAGTTAGTTCCTGTGTTCAGTCTACACATGATGTCTGGGATCCACAACAGACCCCCCTCAAAAAATGTTTAAATGAGACTAAAAAGCAGTTGTTGGGGAAGGGGCCTATATGAACCAGGGCATGTCCCTGAGAAAGGGATCAACTCTTCTGGGGGGAGGAAAGTTGTGATCAGGGAAATAGTTCAAGGAAATTCTTTAAAACCCTCCCCCAATGCTGCAGCCTTGATCTACATCAGTCCCACCCTGTTGCTGTTGTTTTTAAGGCTAAATTAGATACTGGATAAGCCATTGGGACCATGTGACCACATATGGGGTAGTACTCGTCTGGCTATTTAGAATCCTAAAGATTCTGCCCCAATGGCTGCCCTCATGGTTTGGACAACATTGGAGAGGTCTGCTGTAGCCACCTATGCTTTGCACATAGAGACGCCTTATACAGAATCAGACCATTCATCTTTCAAGTCTACTCTGACTGGCAACAGCTCTCCAGGCTGTTGGGCACTTTACTTCATGCCTCTCTCGTATACCTTGACTATACGTAAGAACATAAGAAGAGCCCTGCAGGACCAAACCAGTGGTCCATCCAGTCCAACATTCTGTCTCACACAGTGACCCATCAATTCCCCTGGAGGGCCAACAACATGACATGGGGCTGAGGCCTTCCCCTGATGTTGCCTCCAGACACTGGGATTCAAAAGCTAACTGCCCCTGAATGTGGAGGTTCCTTTTAGCCACCATGACTGTATGAAGACATACAGGATTCCAAGCAGGACTTAAAACAGGTTATTTATTACAAGTGAAACATGTTAAGTGGCTCTAAGATTGACTGAAATGGAGATGATTAATGTGAACAAGATTATATACTGTGGCCAAATTGTGAGTTTGCAGCTCAATGGAACCCATATTTCAAAGGCATACCAGGAGCTAATGAGCAATCTCATCACTAGGCTGTGAGGTGTCAAAGCACTGACACAGTCACCACTTAGTTCCATCTCACCTGTCTGATGTTACATTTGTCACAGGGGTATTAGCAAACATAGCCACCCTGTGAGCTGGGCTCACCTTCTTTACCAAGATGCAGCATTGCTGTGCAAGTAGATTGCAAACTGTTACACTGTAAGTCTTCATGCTTCTTTTCCACATTACTAGTGTGAGTAGCTTCCAATGACGACACATGCTTCAGCCAAAAATCATTCAATCTACATATGCTTTCTTCTACGTTAATTTTTTAAAAAAAATTCTTTACCAAGTGCAGTAACTGGGCTTCATTTTTTTCAAGGAAGAGAATTATTGGGGGGGGGTGTTAATCCTTTCATTCCCTGCCTTCCCCCCCACTCTCCCCACTCTCCCCCCCCAAAAAAAAATACCTCTGAGTTGCTTGTATCTCTGCAGGAAAATAATATGGGTCACCTTAAGTTTTCCCCAGATGGGGTAAAAGCAGTTCAGGGTGACATTTTTCGGAGGAAATATGGGAAGGGAGAACATGCTTAAAGAGGTCTTTCCTTCCCACACCATTCTTCCCCTTGGAAAAGTAATCGCACACAGTAGGGGAAAGGGAGGGAGTCTTAAAAATGTGCACAGAAAAATGTAACATGTAGTTTGATTGTTAGATTAATTGCAAAATCCTGCTGAGCCCATGATGACTATCTTAAATGAAGTATTCAGTAAGTAAATGAAGAATTCTGGTAAGAGGAAAATATGTTAAACTCTGGGCCTTCACTGATCTGATAACTAAAATTTGTACCTTTCAAACATTGCTCTTAAGTAAACACCATACCTGGAACAATATGGCAGAGTCCTCTTCTGTCTGAGTAATAATGCAAATGCATTGACCCATCTTCATTCTTTTCTACCCTAAATGATGGTGCATTCATTTCCTGAAAAACACAGAATATATTAATATCAAACACCCCATATTTTAAAGTTCATTGCTCAATAGCAAGCAGAGCCAACTGCAAGTTTAATTAAACTCAATTTAAACTGGGCTGTGGGGCTCTACAGAATTCACATAAGTGTACTAAATATTATATTCACTGTTTTTTTAAAATGAAAATAATGTATCTCCCAAAGTTGTGCAAGCAAGAGCTATTCCATACTATCATGTTACTTTGTATGGAAGGCACAGTTGTTGACTTTGTATGGAAGGCACAGTTGTGTTCAAGTACATGTGCATATAAATAATAGGTGGTGCTCATTACAGGAACGTATCTATGAGTGACTCAGACAATATGGCAAAATGCATTTCCAGCCCACAGGCCAGAGATATTTTTCCCATGTGATCTCTGAGCCTCATCCCTGCAAAATCCCTTCAAAATACAGATTGATGCAGAGAGCATCATTTCTTCAGGACACAAATGTGAACTGCTGACCATACACAAGGGTCTCTATGAGCTTCTCCCTGACAGTAATATGAAAACCTGAGACCATCATAGCTATTCTGTCTTCCAGTGCTTAAGCCAAAACCCTTAAGAGGCTGAGATCTATGTGAATGAATTACTGCAGACTATACATGCTGAGATCTTACACCCCTTTATAGGCACAAAAGGCAACAGCAATGTGCAACACCAGTCCCACTGATAGAAGGGCAGCATTTAGACTGGCCAGAATTATAATTCCACCCGGTCAATAGCACAGTGTGTTTCTTCAGGTTCAAGCTTCCACTGTAGACCTTAAGGGCCCTGACCTGGAGACCCCACTCTGGATATAGACACAGCAACTCCTGAGTCTTGTTTGGTCTTGATATTACTCTAAACAGCAGGCTTATTTAACAGAAAGACTCAGATACTCTTACCAATATAAGCTATTTGGGGGTCAGTTCACATATGTGCTTATGTGGCTTTGTTCTTCCACACAATCATTCCTGATTGTGCTTGTGTCATGATTGTCTGCCAATCAGAGAATGAATGGTACATAAATATTACATAGATATACTCAGCAGCAATTTTCCTTAATGTGGCAGTTCTCAAGAGAGTCTTTCTGCACCTCATAATGTATCCAGGTATAGCGAAGAGTCATCAGTTGAAAGACCAAGCACATGTGTGCACTACTAGCCTGAGAAGATGGGGCTCACAGATGTTCAGAGCAAGACAATCAGAACTTTACTGAAAGCAGGATAGTCTAGGCTCCAGTTTGAACAAAAATACTCCCTTTGTCATAATTGAAGGGATCATCTGATCAGTTATTTTACAAAAGACAAATTGCTAATTAGCTTAATTTTTATTAAATTAATTTGTGTTCTATGTATTTTGACAGGTTTTTAAGGAGGCCAATTTGTTTTGGCAAGAAGCCATCGATTCCTTCCACCTTGAATGTACAGGCACTTGCAGTGGCCACAGATCTTCCACTCTAGGGTTGCAAGCCTCTAGGTGTGGCCTGGAGTTATCTCAGAATCACAATTGATCTCCAGACTACAAAATCAGTTTCCTGCAACAAATGGATGTTTTGGAGCCATGGCATCACACCCCTGCTGAGTTCCCTCTACTTCTCAAACTCTACTGTCCCCAGGCTCTTCCCCCAAATCTCCAGGAATTCCTCAACCCACAGTTGACAGCCCTACTGAATGCTCTTCTTTCTTTCATTTTCCCTCACATCTAGCTTTCTCCCCCCGCCTCAAAAAAGTGATTTTTGTGGGCTTCTTTATATTAAAAAAAACCCCAATAACAACAGTAGCAGATCTATCACTGTAGTGTGATGCTGCCACAGAGGGGAAATGAAAGATAAAATGGCAGCTGTGACAGCTTTAGAGCTGGTCTGCACAGCAGAAGCAGGATGCTACTGTAAGGAATAAAGTTCACACAAGGTGTGTTACTTTAGAAAAAAGTAGACATCCTTTATTGTTAAGGAACTCCATACTGTGATAAGGAAAAGTGACAGGCATTCTAGCTATCTAAGCTAGGGTGGAGAGAGACGCTGAAAGCACACCTTTCCCTCATGGAGATTAGACAAAGAAGCAGGAAGATAAGGAGAACCAGAAGGAAGGAAGTCCCTGAGAGCAGCAACTGGGTAAAGACAAGAGCAGGACAGATAGGGTACAGAGCAAACTGAGCTATTCACCTTACTTGGTCTGATGTCCCCTCTGGAGTACTGGTGTGCTTGGTACAAAGAGACATTATACAGTCCTTCCAACAACTAGAACTATACAACAATGTTGTATGGAAGCCCCCTCCCAATCCACTGCAGTTGGGGTTGAGCATGGAGTAAAACCTCCATATGGAACCGATCACAGCTGGCTTCAAATCCAACAGAAAGTAAAAAAATTCAATGGCCAATTATTTCAAACCCATACAGAAAGCAACATAGTAGTCTGAAGAAATTAGTATTATAGCATGTGTTACTTGTTCAGATCCAATATACAAACATTTCTGCTGGTTTAAGAGAGCTTATATTCGCTTGCCTGGTAAGAAAGACTCAGATAGCTGTGCAGGGCATCCAGGTTTTCTATGAATTCATAGAGATTTCCTCCCAGTGTTCGCAGCATATGATCATAACCTGACCGCTTGCAGAATTCAAAGAAGTATTCCCCAAATTGTTTCAGAACCATATCTGGAGGAATATCTGGTAAAATGAAAATATATATAAACACCACAGATCTAACAGGCTTTGGTGATACAAGCTCAGTTTTACCCACAAATCTTGGATTCAATCTGATTTAAGGTGCAATTTTGATCTACCAGCCCTTTTGCTATTAGAAGAAGAAGAAGAAGATATTGGATTTATATCCCGCCCTCCACTCCAAAGAGTCTCAGAGCGGCTCACAATCTCCTTTACCTTCCTCCCCCACAACAGACACCCTGTGAGGTGGGTGGGGCTGGAGAGGGCTCTCACAGCAGCTGCCCTTTCAAGGACAACCTCTGCCAGAGCTATGGCTGACCCAAGGCCATGCCAGCAGGTGCAAGTGGAGGAGTGGGGAATCAAACCCGGTTCTCCCAGATAAGAGTCCACACTCTTAACCACTACACCAAACTGGCTCACCAAACTTAATTGCAATGAGAAGGGGATTCTAACATTTAAATCGATAAGAGCATCCAAATAAGTGACACATAAGTTTAAGGTGGGAGTATTTGGATTTAAACCAATCTGCAGCCCAAACTGATTCTCTGAAAAGAATCACAAATCATGGAGGGGAGACAAGTAGTCACAGACTCCAGGATAAAATATCTTATTCGCCACAAGGTATAGATGAAACTCTCTGTCTGAGGCAAGTGATGCTCTATATTCTTAGTGCTTGGGGGGCAACAGTGGGAGGGCTTCTAGTATCCTGGCCCCACTGGTGGACCTCCTAATAGCACCTGGTTTTTTGGCCACTGTGTGACAGAGTGTTGGACTGGATGGGCCATTGGCCTGATCCAACATGGCTTCTCTTATGTTCTTATGTTCTCTTATGTAGGATGTACATCTTCTAACTAAATAAATGAAATGTTATCCTTCAAGACAGGTGTTAAATGCAAGAGCTAAATGTAGGTGCCAAAAATAAGACTTGGTTTCACTGTAGTCAGCTGTAAAATTCCAGCTGATTTCTACTGCAGCATTTGTTGTATTTTCCTCCAGGCCAGCAAAAAGTTCCACAAAGTCCAGATATTGTATTTATTTCAAACAATACATACCCAACATTTTGCATGCCTTGTCAATTAGTTGCATTGTGATCTCATCACTATAAACTTCAAACGTCAAAAATGTATCCTGCACTCCAGTTTGGACTCTGTAACAGAAATAAATGTTTCTCAACATTGTCATACACACCACATTTCTATGGTTCAATCTTCTGTTTTTCACTTTAGGTAGGTGGTTGTCTGAGATAGGACTTCTTCTGTGCTTTTACCCAACACAGTAATTTCTATCCCTTTTGGGTGATTAAAATCAGTATTTTGCGAGATATATTTCAAAGAATAATTGTTTCATACCTAATCATAAATAGAAGTGTAGGGATTTTTTTCCTCTCAGTAGGAGAATATAGATTATCATGACTCTCATAAAATAGATGATGACCTTGAATAAATGGGGCTGGTAGGGCAACACCTTGAAATTCCTACTTTTACAATGGATCCATTGAGCTAAGGGCTGATTTAGATACCTGTTTTTGAAAGGGGCAAGGAATCACAAGATGAATTTTCCTCCTCTGATTCTGGCTGATTCGTGATTCAAGAAGCAATGTTCACAAAATGAAGAACCACCATGAACTTCCACAGATTTTGGTACAGTTTGTGGTGGTTCGTGAACAGCAGAAAGTATCTGCTGTTTATCCCCCCCCCCCCCAACACACACATTTAGCTCTTCACAAAAAGCAGCTATTCAATTTAAATGGCTTGGCTGTTTGGCTTAAATGTCTCAGAGACATTTAAACGAAACAGCTGAGCTGTGATCCCTGATGCTCAACTGTTTGGAAACCCCTGTTTTCTACTCCCAACAAAAAGCCACAAACAGCAGAAAGCAGGGGGCTACATTTCAAACATCTCACAAACCATATGGTCAGTTCATGACCCAACCTCCCAGTTCATATGGGTTCATGGTTCAGTTTGTGGTTTAGCCATGAACCATGAACTGAATTGCAAAAATGTAGTTCATGCCCATCCCTAGAGATGGGCATATATTATATTAAACTGGTATTATGCGGTCATACATAGAGAATTCAGAAAGAGGGCACTAAATGGGCCTGACTGTCATACACCTACTGGCAGTCTGCCCCTTCATTGCATAAAGGATGCAAGTAACTTCTGATGGTTAATGTAGTATGTAGGCATGGTGCATCTTTTGGAAAATGGGGACTTTATTTAAAGTTCATTACAGACTAGGGAATGCCTCTGTTCAGTTTCTCTGAAGCAAACAAAACAGACCAAGAGGAAAAAAGAATAATGCTCTTGTTCCAGTTAATGATTTCTCTTTGGATTTCCAAAGGTGATAAGGCTTCATTCCTCTACGCCTTTTTTAGGCATGACACCAGAAAGTAACATGTCTGTCACAGATGCCTTCAACCAACAAGATGCCATTCTAAATTGTTCTGCATAGCAAACAAGGCAATTGGAGCAGAGCTGCATCCCATTTTTTGACAAGGCAGTCTCTCTCCTTTGTGTGTGTGTCTCCATATTGTGTTAGGATCATTTCCAGTGATGGCAACTCATTCCTCTGCATATCATATTCCTTCTGTCTCTCTAGACTGTTTTGCTGAAGCATTCCTTGCCTAAAGGCACTTGCATCAGGCTCAGTCATAATGAGAACTGGGTGTTCCCAGATGCTCATGATGGGGGAGTAGACCTAGAAAGGCTGTGATTCTCTGATTCTAATCTGATTTGTTGTCTATGCCTTCTTTCTGTCAACTATTCCACTGTAATGGCCATTTTTTCCCTTACAGCCAGTGCTACACTATATATTTGCAAAGTGCTGCTTCACCCAAGAACACTTTCCTAGTGCTTTTTACTGGTGTCTATTAGCAACAGTTAGTAGCCCTGGGCACTGCAGGTGTATTTATACACCCATTCCCTTCCTGGCCAATAGCTCTTCTTCTTCCTAGCACAATTTTGAAGCAAAACTAGTTTCTATTTGTTTTAATTTACAAAATGTCTATCCCACCTTTTTGCCCTAACAAAGGTCACCATGGTTGCTAATAGATATTTATAGCCCAATTTCCCACCCTATGGGGACCCAAAGTTATGCTCATCATTCTCTCATCTTCCATTTTATCCTCACAGCAACAGTCAAGAGAATGACTGGCTAAGATCACCCAGCAAGCGTCCATGACAGAGAGTAAATTCACACGAGTTTCCCATATTTTAGTTCGACACACTAACCACTATGCAACAGTGCTCTAATGACCATGGGGCGGGGGCCAGGGGGACAAAACTCCAGGGCTCCTGACCACCCCAGGGGCCCATGAAGCTTCATCTGAGTGTTGAGTTGTGACTAAATGTGACAGAGAGGGGCCACTTTAATACTTTGCCAGTGAGCCATGGCTTCTCTCAGACTACCATGGGATTTTTTAAGTCTCATCATTGGATCCAGAAGAGGGCTGATTTACATGCTGGTCACTGTATTCTCTTGAAGTATGAAGTTTTGCTAGAAAGCCTTTGAGGGCCTTCCAGCTAAGAAATCTATGATAAAATTTTCTACAGATCCATTACCTTAATTTTTCCCATATTTCTTCACCATATTTTTCAACCACCAAAGACTTCAGGCAGGTATTTATGAAGCCATACTGCAAGAACAAATGTATGAAAAAGAACAAAAAAGATTATATAACTTCATTATAGGACATAGGATCATATTTGTATTTCTGTTTATTGCATGAAATAAAGACTGAGTGTTAAAACAATTTACTATATAACTACAAATGTTTGCCAGATTATTTTGATATCTAGTGATAATTCTCATTTTCCTGTAATTTGTAATATTGTAAATATTTAAATGTAAATCAACTTGAAAATATGAAGTGTTATTTATTTGTGTTCTTTACAGCCCACCTTTCTCACAATTACCTCATCATTCAGTACAATCAACAAAATGAAAGATTCAATAAGCAATGTATTAGGGTTTAGAAGTCTGGAACCAATCAGAAAGAACTGAAGCACAACATAAGCATTTACATGGCATAATAAGCAGTGCAAAAGCAACAACAACAAAAAACCATTAAAAGGATCCTACTAGGGGTGGGCACAAATCAGTTCATGAACTAAAGTTCATCACAAGTGTTGGACAGTTCATGGTTTCAAAATGGTTACATGGAAGGGCAACCAGCACGAACATTTCATGAACTTTTGTGCAGTTTGTAGTGGTTCATGAATGGATACATTTCCGGACAGTTTCCACTGAATTAAATCTTTTACAAAACTTCAAAGTAATGGAGGATAGAATTCTCTAGCCCTACAAAGCTTATCAGGCACTGCTGGGTGCCAATAACAAAGTTCCCATTCTGGTCTATGGGATCAGAAGGTTATATATCAGCTCAGCCTCATAGCCTCTTCTTTGTTGGCCATTGGTAGTTAGAGAGGCAAGGAACTTGTTAAAAGCAGAGGACATTTATTTCTTCCAGACTGTGAATACCTCTTCCCTGCTGGGGTTTAGGTGTTACATGGGCTCATAGCCATGCAAGAGAGATTGGGCCAGATGACAGCTTTGTGTCACCAGTACTCCAGGGAATTGGTGTCAGTGGGCTCAGGAGACCCTGCCAAATCCTCCACCATCACCTCTGCCAAATCTTCTGCCATTGTATACCTGGCATCCCCACCACAGCTGACCTCCCAGTTCACTATTGACAATCAATAGTGGGGCTTCTCCCTGATTGGGCTCTTTGAGGCAGAAGAGCTGGGCTGTGGCTCCTCCTCTTCCTTCACAGCCTCTTCTACCCACTGCTCCCTCTGGCCACTTCTTTTGGAGAGCCCCAGGAACAGATCAGGGGAAGGAGGCTCTGAGACCCCTGGTGATGACCTGCTAGAGCCAGGCTTCAGTGGCATAACTCAGACCCTCATGGTTGATGGGTGTGCTACAGACCTGAGTGTTTCAGCCTAGGTGGGGGGAAAGCACTGTGAGAGTCGTGGGCATGCTTCCCTTGCTCATGTGGTGTGGCTAGGGTGCCTGCCAAGCTGTCATGGAGCTCCTGTTGGACTTCTGGAGATGTCTTTCTGTCATTCAGAATATAGATTCATAGAATCATAGAGTTGGAAAGGCCCCCAGGGTCATCTAGTCCAACCCTCTGTCCAATGCAGGAAATTCACAAATACCTCCCCCTAAATTCACAGGATCTGCATTGCTATCAGTTAGCCATCTACCCTCTGTTTAAAAACCTCCAGGGAAGGAGATCATTACTTTGGAAGCTTGGGTGGGGAGCTGCAAGCATAGGGAAGATGACTGCCTTACTCTCAGTGCTTGGCTGGGGGGAAGGGCCTGCCAGGTGAAGTTTCCCTGTGAGTTTGGTGTCACTGGCTTGTCCCTGGGCTGTTCCATAGCTGTCTTTTTTAGAGACAGCACTGGTGAGGCCATTTTTTGGGATCTGTAACCATAACCCACCCCCAACTTGGAGATATTGTAGAGAAGTGGGCAGGGTAAAGTTCCCTGTGTGTTTAGTGTGTGTAGCTTTCAGCGGGGCAGGGAGATCTTATTCTGTACGCTTTTAAACCTGCACCCACTCAAGTAAAGGCATTCACTCCTCCTTATCCCTTGGTGTCTTACCACCCACCTCTTCCTCTCAACTACCCCTGCACCCTTGGCACTCCACTACTCCCACCACCCATGACATTCACTCAGCCTCCCCAACCTTGCTGCCTTCCCACTCACCCCCAACCCTTGGCATTTACTCATCCCCCCACCCTTGCTGTCTTCTCACTTACCCCACAGCTGAAACATACACTGGCTTCCCCACCCCCACCCCATATGTGTGTGTTTGTGTCCCCATGTCTGTGGTGGCTCAAAGCCTTGAAAGAGGCCCAGAATGGAGATAAGGAAGAATAATTATGGGAGGTGGGTGGCATGACAACGGTCACACAGTTGCTGAAGCTCAGCATTCCTTTTGCTTGCAGTGCATTGTTGCCAGCTTTTCCTGGCATATTCAGCCTTAAGGCTTTTAGCATCAGTAATCAGATCTAGATGAGTAACTGGGAACAGGTCTGCTCGCTTCATCAATAGCCACAGCTCGGGAACAAGGAACTGGCAAAGACTCCTCCACAATCTGCTTGACTCCATGATTCCTTCACAATCTGTTTACCTAGCAACAGATGCAGTAGCACCTTCAAAAAGGATATATTCTGGATATGGGCATTGTTATTTGTTTCCAATGTTTTTGGTCCAGGACATACAAAGTAAAGAGTTCATCCAGCAGTCTGAACAAACAAGAGACTCAATAATTCCGCTAAAGACAGAAGGAGGGAATTTGCCATTTTAAGGACTGTAGGAGCATATTCCCCAGCATGGTGTAGTGATTAAAGTATCAGATTAGAATCTGAAAGACCCCAGTTCAAATTCCAGTTTGTGCCATGGAACCTTGCTTGGTGATCTTGGGCCAGTCACACACTCTTAGCCTGACCTGCCTCACAGGGTTGTTGTGAGAATAAGATGGAGGAGTGGAAAGCAATGCAAGCCACCTTGAGAGAAAGGCAGGATATAAATGAAGTAAATAAATAAATATTCCTTCTGGGTGCCATTTACAGAGTGCTGCAGGGCTACTTGACCCTGTTATGGTATTTCATGAAATAGCATACTTTAGACACTATTCATGGGAAATGAGTGGATTGTGAAGGGAAGAAATGGTTCTAGAAAGGGGCTGCGCCTGAAAGCTTGCCCTGCTCCACCCCCCAAGAGTGAGGGAAGGCATGCCAGGCCAGGCCTGAGTGTCATGTGCCTGGCCAAACCACAGGGCTGGGTGGGGTGAGGTGAGGTCACGCCCAGCCTTTCCCTTGCCAGGCTGGACAGGTGCATCCCTCAATACTGCAAGGATGAGCCATGGAGAGGGTAGGGCTGGCAGCATGTTGAAGGGTGGTTTATCCTTTGCTGTGCTGGGCATGACAAGTCTAAGCCAAGTGCCTCCTTTTGTGCAGCTCATGGCAATGAGGGTTCACGTCTGTCCATCTCATTGGAACAGGGTGGCCGCAGCATGGGGGGTGGCTCCCAGGATGGAGTGGCCTTAGTGGATGGAGTGCCCCGCAGGCCACTGGCCCAATAGGATTTTCCCCTGTGGCCTTAATATCTGGCCCACCCGTATGGAAAATTAATATTTTCCATTAAAATGTCACAACTGATATCTCTTTCAGTTCACTGTTTAACCATTGTTAATAACTGTCTCCTCTGTTGTGTATATATAATTCTGCTGTTGAAGGCTTCCATTCGTGTATCGAATGAAATAGGCTTTAGCCCAGGGAAACTTATGCTTCAATAATCCTGTTAAATGATCTCACAAGGCTCCTTTTAATTTTATATTCAGTACCCACATTTTCTCAGACTTCAGTACCTCCCCCGCCACAAATGCTTAATATAATCAAAAGTCAGCACGTTAATTTTGACATGAACTCTCCAAGGTAAGCACCTACTTTATCAGATCAATTTGGCCCAGCACATTTGTCCAAAAATTCTTGCCCCTTTTTTCAAATCTGCTCTGAGAGAGAGGGAGGGAGTTGAAGTAATCAGCAAGCTTGGCAAATGAACAAATAGCATTTGTTTCTTGCCCAGTTTTGGTCTCTCTCCCTGATTCATCCACCAGTCATTAACCTAATTAACCAATGCTAAGCAGGGCTGCATCTTCCTAAATCTGTTGATGACATTGGTGGACCTCCTGATGGCACTTGGGTTTTTTGGCCACTGTGTGTTTTGGACTGGATGGGCCATTGGCCTGATCCAACATGGCTTCTCTTATGCTTAGAAGGCTGTGACTGTCTCTGTTTAGGATTGCACTGCAAATGCTATGTGGGGAGGTTTAGTTACTCTGACCCCTCCACAGAACTATGCTTCATCTGAGTCACCAAAATAAAGCTGGGATTGGCATGGAAAATGCTATCCTTGCCAAATTCTGTCTTTCCCTTTCCTAATAGTTCTTGCTTTGTTTGAAGCTATGAAGACCTTGGGTCATTGCCTGTTCAGGTGAGCAGAAAACATTTTTCCCTGGCTTTTACTGGTGAGCAGATGTTATTGCTCCCTGCAGTACTGAGTCTCCTACATTAGGAGGAGGAACCCACGGCTGCCTGTCGACAGCAAGAGTTGTTGACCTGATCTGATAGGAGGCTAACTTGGCCACGGAAGCAAGGTGGGACTGCTACAGAAGCCAACGAAACTGAATAAGCTATCGTTTGGTAGCCTTTGTAGAGCACTACGATGTTTGGAGCTGTTCCTCAGAAAACTGTCCCGTGACCACAGTTAGGAGGGACTGCTCCGCCGTCGCATCTGACAAAACGGGCTCCAGTCCTCGAAAGTTCGTGCTGGAAATGAATCACGCTAGTCTTCGACGTGCTCACAGGACTCTTGTGGAGGAACACTCTGGAACAACAACAGGGAACGCCTGAGAAGCCAGGTGTCATTCTTTCCCTTTCTTTCTCTCATGGAAGAGCAGCAGATCTGTCCTCGTACACCTCCTCCCCCCTCCCTGCATTTATAAAATCGGCTGGCACTCCGGGGCCCCCTACCACTCGATTTGCCTTTCAGCCTCCGGTGCTTTAAAGCCCTTCAAGCCTGAAGCTAGAGGGGGTGGGGTGTGTGGAGGGAGAGATCCTTACTCACCATTCTGGCGCATCAAAGAACGCGATCGTGCAGCATCGTTTTCTTCCCTTTGGTCAGGAGGAGCCTCGCTTAAAGTGCCTACATGTCCATCTCTGCTGATATCCTGTCCCTGCTGGAGGCACCAAGCTAGCTACAGGAATCCGAGGACCTGCTCCCTCCTGCAGACGGCGGAGGGCTTTGAAACCATGAAGGAATCGGCAGCTTCCCGGGGAGTTGGCAATCCGGCCGGTGTGTTTACAGCCCACATTCTCCCTGGCCCTTAGAACCCCGCTGCGGTTACATGGCTGGGCGCTCTTGTTTGCTGCAAGGTGACATCGGCCTGCCACGGAATCGCATTTCACTGCCTAGAATCTGACCCAAAGAGTCTGGTTACGCCGGCGCGGGAACAGCGCCTCTCTCTGCGCCAGCATGAGTGCACCGCTGCGAGCAAGCGGTAGAAAGGCGCCGAGAAAGCAGAGGTCGCTGTCCGAGGGTCTTTGGTGCTGAAGTGCCAGTCCGCAATGGGTAGTTAGCTCCCCGCTGCAGGGAAAGCTGTGCGCTAGCCAAAGAAAAAGTATGGCATTTCCTCAGCAGCAGTCCAGTCCAGACGAACCTCAGCACACCTCAGTACTTCTTTGCTCACCTCCCAGCGCTTTCAGTGGAATGGGAGGATCATTTCTCCTTAAATTGGGTGCACTTGCCCAAAGACTTCCTGCTGAAGATCCTGAAAGGTTTGGAAGAATGCCAGATGCCTAAGCAATTGGTTTGCAAACTGACTCAGAGGATCACATTTCTGTCACTGATATTCAGTAGTCGCTAAGCAATTGCATCCATGTAGGACCGACTCCAACAAGTGAGTCAAATGCACAATAGTTTTCTCCAGCAAGTAAAATACCTACAACTTATCAAAATAATTCATTCATCCGTTTCACCTTTTCATCTCCATGTGGAATCATTGTTTGGATGGACTGCAAAAGTGAGGCAAAGCTTGTCATCCAGTTCTGTAATATATAACCCCGTGAATATCTCCAAGCAGGCAGGATACATGAACAAAATAAAAGCTGAATCACAAGAATATGTTTAGTACTTCTGGAGTGTTCAAGAGGTGCTACATAAAATATTTCAGCTATCTTGGCAACAGAGCAAGGCTTATATGCCCTATTGTGCAAGCGCGGATAGAAAAGAGACAGTAGGTTACAGAAGACTACATAACAGATTGACTCCTACCAGCTGTTCCTCTTGATTTCACCCAGTCCCCCTCCTCATTGTAACCCCTGTCCTGTGTGAGTTTTGTACACATGGCCTTCACAATCCCTGGCATTCCTTGTTTCCTCCCTGGAAGGACCCATTGTTCATTCCCTTGGGGGGGGGGGTGATATTTGAACTAGGGACTTTTGGATGTATTCTGATAAAGATTCTGCTCCTCTCCCCGTAAGATACATATCCCATTGCAGTCTTCAGAAACGCCCAATAAAGTTATTTCTACAACTTCCAGTTGCATTGAGACTGACATAAATGTACTGCTTTACATCCTCTGAAGGATGCTAAGATGAAGGAAATCAGTGGGGATTTGAACCTGATTCACCCAGTTCAACACTCTAACCACTACAACTGACTTGTTTTCGATTATGTTCTCATTTGGTCAGAGTCCCAAACCCTGTTAAGTCAGTAAGTCTTTTAAGAATCAGGAGAAAGGGTTGTTGGTAGCATCACAAAAATAGCTGCTGTGGTGATGACACCAGTCATAAAATGGCTACTGTGGGGAACTGGCTCTTGGCTTTGGGGAGAAGAGGATTTCTGCTTTCAGTTTCCAAAGAAAAGACAGGATTTGCTTCTTAGGCAGCCACAGAAAATGTGTGCAAGGCCAGAGCCCAAAGCAAGTCAGTATCTAGGGTCAAACCAAGAGTGTGCAACCTTTCTGGGATGAGATCAATTAATCTGGGAGATGGTAGAGTGTAACTTGAAGCTCCCCCTTTCTCCCTGTTCTATTGGGAACACTTTAGATTTTACCTTCATGAAAAGTGAGTGGGACCCAAGAAACAAATTAGTGGGTGCCATGTTGTCATGTATTTAACACTGATGTCTGCCAGTTATCGTCTGTCAGATTCTTACTTGCAGGATTGGTTATCAAGGATGTAATAATAAGGACAGTGGGAACAAAACTCCCATTCATGTGTGGAGTGAAACCCAGTCTTCCCACATAACCCACTGTTTGATGTTTATCCCTCTATTCCTGAATCTTAGCCCCAGTTGTTAAAAAAGCATGGCATACTGGAATCTAATCAGCCTTGGCTATCAGTCATTGCAATGAGTTCAACAACTGGCCATAGGTACCAGATTTGAAAGACAAAAATGGTTCTTTCTCAGTGCTTTAAAACTGGACTCAGGTTATGGGGAAAGGAAGGAACAGTGGGCCAGGATCTGACCATGGGTGAGAATGCTCTAGACTATCTTTTTAAACAATCTTGATCTGGGTTAGGGCTCAATGGGATCTTGGTATTCAGGCCAGTTTCTTATAGTCTTCCGATTGCATTAAAAATTAAAAATTGCTAATTTTAAAATTAAAAATTACTAATTTTCTGTGCTGGCAAGCGCAGATTTTAGTAACTGAAAGTTACATTTATATAAGCAGAAGAATGATAGGGATCCTTGTGATTAGAAATCACTGCACAAATTAATATGCAAATCAACCCACAACTTGGGTTTTAGGCTCCTGTGAATTCATATTTTACTGTGCAGTTTATATTTTGTCTTCCTTTTTCTCATTGACAGATGATATAAAATGTGCCTTGCTTAAAAACAGAAAAAAAGCCCAAACCAGAAAGCTGCAAAACTAACACCCCACTGGGATGGATTTTTCTTAAGACTCCTTTTCATTTCAGTAATAATCTGGCGGAGAAGATTACTCTTTATATAAAAAATACCAAACAAGATTCTTACAAACCTTAATTAAAAAAAAAAAAAACTACCCTAATTTGTCTACAGATATTTTCCTTTCATCCAAAATATGTCCTTGTCTTACATCCTCATATTCCCAATTCAAAGTTTAAAAAATTAAGACATTAATCTCACATTCTATAGATCCTTCTAATCATACTTTGAAGGATTCATTAGGCATCAAAGTTCTTTTTCACAGAAATGATTTGTTTACATTCTGTTGCTGACAATCTTAATTATTTTGTTACACAAATATGTAAACATGAGGCAGGAGCAAAAATTGGCTAATTGCGATTAAAGCTAGACTATCTGTCTTTGATGTAAATGGCATTTGCAATAGGAAAAATTAATATCACAGTACATATAGTATGGCAGTTGAGATTAATGCCATGTCTTGCATCTTTTATGTCTGTAAAAGGTTCTCCAAACTGGGGGTGCACTCTGTAATTACCAGGTCTCTGCATGGAAAGCATTTACACACAATTTTTAGTTACTGCATCAGACAAAAACTAAAGTGATTAATTTCATTGTATAAGAGAGGGCCAAACAGCAAAAATAATAGCAAAACAGCTGATAGTTAGAGATGCACATGCTATGGGCAAAGCATCCATTCATTGTAGTGGCTCAGAATCTTTCCTAGTATTTCATTTTAATTATATTAGTCCACTGTCTACTAGATCACTGATACATTTTTGCCATGTTTTCAGGAGGCTGTATGTTTGTGATTGCCAGTCCACAAGTCAAGTGTACATTGGGCAGGCACTGATGCACAGTTAACTCTGGGTATGCATGCATTGCAAAGGAGCTGTTCTTCAGATACAGGCCAACCAAAACACATAATGTGCAATGCAAACACACACAGATACGGCCATGAGTGCAGTACTGATGCCTGCAGTGTCACAGAAATATCAGTCCCAGGATCTGCCATATGATATCATTCATGACTGAAGGAGGCATAGACTGCATGTATCTCAGGTTTGCAGGGATACATTCTGAGACCATCTGAGAAGTTAGGATACAAGCACAGTGTTAAATGTTTTGCTTCACTGCCATTTGCATTGTCACAGGATCAAAACCTACATGATCAGAAGTTTCTTAAAAATAAATTTGGAATAATTTTAGGCTATCTTCAATATTTTTTTAAATAAATAGATCTTTTTTAGGAGAGAATATTAATAAGGTACCGTACATTGATGCAATAATGTCTGCAGTTTGGAGATTAAGAATGTCTGCAGTTTTACCACCAGAGGGCATTCTTTTCAAATGTTAGATGCAGCAAATTTTCAGCAAAATAATTATATTCCATGTGTTTGTGTGTGTATTACAATGGAAGATGCCATTTTTCGGTTTTAGTTTAAATTCTGCCCATCAGATCATAGAAGAATTTTAATTTTAATGTAGCTTTCTAGATTTTTGTGATTATACTGTATAGCTTCAATGTAAAATTTTAAGGTTTTTAGGTTTTTAAATGCTTGATTTTAAATGTAATAACTTTGTTCCGATTTTATTGTTTTATTGTTTGTTGTAAGCCGCCCTGAGCCACTTGTGGGAAGGGCGGGATATAAGTTACGGAATAAATAAATAAATAATTTAAGTTTTCTGGTCTCAGATTGTAACACATTTAAACTTGTCACCTTTACTGGTAGGCTATTATACTTCAATAACTAGATAAAGATTTTGATTTAAAAATTTGTAAAGATTTAAGGTACTATTGTAATAATTCAAACCATACTAATTTGCAAATTTTAGTTGGATGCTATACTAATTTCAGTTAATTTTATTCTATAATTAATTAAATCTATGGCTTTGATTGGTTAGCAGCGCCATCCTAAATGGATATACATCCTTCTAAGACTTCAATGGAGTTAGGAGAGTGCAACTCTGTTTAGGATTGCATTGGACCACAGACAACAGGTGATAACTTTTACTCCAGATCAATTAATTCAGAATATATGCCAATCATTCAGAGGTCTCTAGCATAGGTTCCCAACTCCTCGCCACAAAAAATGGGGACAAATATTTTTCTCCACTGTTCTTTAACTACCTTAGTGGTATGTAAGATACTCTAAAAGGAAACTGCTCCATATTGGGTCACTGGATATCCTGCTCACAACAGCTCAGACTTTATGTGATACCAAACAGACAGTACTTAAATGTCATTCAGTAAATCAGAAGGAGATTGAGACTGGGAAGGGCAGCCATGAAGGAGCTAGAAAAGATTACTATGTATGGGTGTGAAAGTTGGACAATGAAGAAAGTTGATTAATTTGAAATGTGGTGTTAGAGGAGAGTTCTATAGATACTGTGGACCACCAAAAAGACAAAGAAGTCTTGGTCAAATTAAGCCTGAACTCCCCCTGAATTAACAGCCCCATGGCGCAGAGTGTTAAAGCTGCAGTACTGCAGTCCTAAGCTCTGCTCACGACCTGAGTTCGATCCCCGGCGGTAGCTGGGTTTTCAGGTAGCCGGCTCGAGGTTGACTCAGCCTTCCATCCTTCCGAGATCAGCTTGCTGGGGGAAAAGTGTAGATGACTGGGGAAGGCAATGGCAAACCACCCTGTAAAAAGTCTGCCATGAAAACGTTGTGAAAGCAACGTCACCCCAGAGTCGGAAATGACTGGTGCTTGCACAGGGGACCTTTCCTTTCCTCTTGGAAGCTGAAACTTAGACTGGCATTCTTTAGTCACATTATGAGAAGACTGAAAAAGACAATGATGCTAGGAGAGGCTGAAGGCAGCAGGGAAAAAAGAAGATCCCGCATGAGATGGATTGACTCAGTCAAGTAAGTCATGGCCCTCAGTTTGCAAGACCTGAGCAAGGCTGATAATGATAGTTTGTTTATTCACAGCCTAAGCCAGCATTTAAAACAGTAAAATCATACAAAATTAAAATTGATTGACCATAAAATCATACATAAAAAGGCATAAAATACTGTTGTAAAACTACAAATATAACGGAACATGGCAGCTACAGCAAACAGATTGGCAAAGTTGTTTAGCCGTTTCCTGACTGAATTGTTAAAGTTTTCGTTATTCTTATGGCAAGCCAGCCAAATTTTGCTAATTTGTATGTAACCTCAGGGTTCTTATTGCCAAGAAGATTCTTAAGAAGTTGCAACTGATAATGATAGAAAGTCTTGGAGGTCATTAACTCATAGGGTTACCATAATCAGAAGCAACGATAATGATTAATGCACACACAGATGTAGCTTGAACTGAGAGCTGAGTGCATGATGAAGACATTGTATGATAACTTTGTTCTGTGCAGATCTTTGCGTGGATCCCCAATACCTTCTTTCCTTAGTTAAACATGTTGATTTGAAGTGCTCCTGAGGAATGCATGTCCTCTGTGTTTTAGCAAATACTTCCATGGATGCACCAGGATTTCCCTCTGTTCTTTCCCCAGGTCATGACTCATTGACCTGTGTTAGAAATTTCTCCAAAACCAGGGGGGGAGGGGAGCTTTTCACTTTGTCAAATGAGGGGCTGCTTTCAGAAGGGAGGCAAGCTTAGATACCAGTGCATGAGTAAACTAACCTTTTGCTCTTCAGATGCAGCCCAAAGTTTCAGCACAATTGAAACACAACTGCACATGCCTTGGCAAAAATTAGAAAGTTGGTGTGCAGAAATGCCTGGGATGTCTGTTTAAATCCAGAAAAGACTAGGACCAAATTCTTTTTCAGCCAGGAAGTGCTCCAGGTGATCGTGGACTACTTGCTCCATCAACTCAGCATCCTTCACAGGATTGTTGTGGATATAAAGTGCAGAAAGGACCAGACAGCAGGTGATGTGAAAGATTGCAGCGTGAGGCTCTGCAGAGCCACCGCAAGTCTAAGACAATACCTGATGGACCAAAGGTCTCGCTCAGAATAAGGCAGCTTCATGTGCTCAGGTGAAGAGAATACCAGATGCGCTCCTTGATCTCCTTGGAGGAAGAGTGGGGGGGAAATGTGAGAGACAGAAAATCATCGCCACCATTTTTAAACTGTTACAGTTTTTTTAGAAACAGTGTTGCTCCAGCCACACTGCTTCAACCAGACTATGCAATAAGCACACCCTACATTTATGCTACTCCAGAGGCGCCAATGCACATGGGAGGAACACTGCACTGTCACATGATCATCATTTTATAGAGGCAGACAGTATCATGAGAGCTATTCATGGCACAACGAATGGTTTTTCTTGCATAAGCATGTATCTCATTTCATTTCATTCTGCTAGGATTAAGTCTTGTTTTTACCCCAATCTGCATTGTAAACAGGAAGACACAGTCATTAAGGTATTCCTTATGAACCAAGCACCCAACTTGACTGCAAGATTGATTGATTGCCTAGTCACACTAACAAAACAAATAATGCTCAGCACTGTATTTGATTTTTGTGCTTTATTTGATTTTTTAAAAAGCATGTCAGTACTCATTTATAAGGTTGCATTAATTACCACCAATTCCTCCCTCAGGACTTGGAAGAGGCCTGGGGGGGAGGGGGGATGGTACTGGCATTCAGTACTTGAAATTTCCATCACAGATACAGCCTTTTCCAAACTAACAGAGGTAGGTTGCCAGCCTACAGGTGAGGCCTAGAGATCTTCCAGAATTAGAATGATCTCCAGACTGCAGTGATCAGTTCTCCTGAAGAAACTGGCTGCTTTGGAGGGTGGTGAACTCTATAGAATTATGCTTCCCTCCACTCACTCTCCCACCCCCAGATTGCAAAGAGCTTCCCTACTCAGAACTGGCAAATTTCGTTACTGTGGAGCCACATGAGTGTGCTTTAGAGTTTCATCTGCTGCAGCTAAGCATGCATTATTTGCCTCATTTGAGTTCCAAGGTTGCCCCCTTGTTAATGTAAACAAAATACATTTTGCAAGATCTGTCGCATAATTCACATTTCAGATTCCCTGCTCACATTTAAGGACAAAACCCCTGCTTCTTCATAAAGAGTCATGATGATCCATTGAGGCCCCAATCTGAGCCCAGAAGCCTTAAGAGATGTGAAAATAGGAAAGGACAGAGGCTGACGCCTTAACTTTTGCAAGCCTATTGATGGCACAGTGACTGAGGCTGCCTGAAATACTTGCCCTGTTTCAGTTGGCCCCTGCTGTTTTTGTCATGTGCTGTAAACTTTTTTAAAATACTACTTTTTCTATTACATTTCTTTTACCTTGTGGTGCAAAACAGTTTTAGGATTTGATGCTGATTCATTTTCTTTTTAACATGATTAACTATTGTCTGCTGTCATAATCAAATGTTTTAATAGTTGAATATGTATTGTTTGACTGTTCTTTTTCTTTCATTCTCCTTGTGAATCAATGACATTCGAACAATGAAAACTGGACAACAAATTGGCTCTTGGGCAAATAGCTGTGAGAAGTACAGGACAAAGATGCAGCTGTGAGTCTGCTGTCATTTCTACAGCTCTCGTAGCCTTTCTTTGACAAAACTGCTCCTTCCTGGCTAAGCAAGTGACACTGGAATGATTAGATAATCATTCCTCTCTTCCCTTTCCCATTCTTTGCTGTCTACCTTATGTTAAAGTTTATATTGAAAGTTCCATGAGCCAGGGTCTTGTCTTCTTGACCTTTGTAAAGTGTCCTGGTCATGCAACATTGCCAGATCCACCCCCAGCCACCAGGGGGTGGGAACTACAGTTGTCAGATCCAGGTTGGGAAACTGCTAGAGTGGGATGGAATCTGAGGTGGATAAAGATATCAATGGGGTACAATGCCACAGAGTCAACCCTCTGAAGTATCCATTTTCTGCAGGGAAGTGATCTCTCTACTCTGGAGATAAGCCATAATTCCAGGGATCTCCAGGTCCCACCTGGAGGCTGGCATTCACATATCCTGATGTAAATAAATAGATCCTGTTTTTCTCTTTCCACACACCTACCTTCTGTTCCTGCATTTATGTGACTGTAATAAAACAAGTTGCTGGGAAGTACTCTTTGTGACGTTGTAATAGTTGCTCCCAATGTCCTAACTGTCCAAGTAATGCATAGTTTAAATATTTCAATCTGCAGCCCCCAATATCAGAGTGGGAAGACAATATTTCCTCCAAATGAGTTCCAGCAAAATGTTCAGATGGAGTACTGACAGCCACTCGGCCTTTATTGGACACATTTAACTCCCAGGACAATTTCAAGCTGGCCAGTGTGACATCTTAAATTCACCTCCATATTACTCATTGTTGACATACAGAGAGATAAACACATTCATCTAACTACCCTTTAAAGCTGCAGCAGTTAAAAAAAAAATCACACTGGAGATTTCTTTCTGATTCTTCAAGTTGTTCCAATGTCCTTACAGGAAGCAACTCATTCAGCTGCATAAACAAACACATACATAAGTAAATTAACATAGAAGATAAACTCTTCTGGACTACTTAAAACACAATTTATTTATTTTTAAAAAAGGGATATGAGGAGGGGAAGAACCTCAGTGTGATATAACAGCACACAATCCTCCCACCAAAGCAGCAATTTTCTCCAGGAGAGATGAGTTGAAATTCTGAGAGATCTCCAGGCCCCACCTGGAGGTTAGCAACCGTAGGAAGGAGACTTGCACTTAAATCCCCTCTCAATGATGAAGCTCAGTCAGTGACCTTTAGCCAGTCTCACTCTTAGCTTAACCTACTCACAGGGTTGTTGTGAGGATAGAACAGATGAGGAACCACATCTGCCACTCTGAACTTCTGGAAGGCAGGGGAAAATATAATGAATGAATAGATAGTACAGCAAGACTCAGTACATAGGTCCATGCAATTGCTTACATTATAGACAAAGTCACTGTAAATTAGCTGACTTGAAATTAGATTTTGAGCATGAATGGCAACATACCAAAACTGTAAACATAAATTTTCAAACAGGTATGAATGCCCATTTGGGTATGAATGCACTTTGAGTGTGATTGCCAATGTGTTAGTTATGAGGCTTTGTGGAATCCTTTGAACATTGTATAGCGGTTTGTTCCCACCTTGATGAAAGTCCATTGTAACAAGTGTTTCAAGTTGGCTGCTTGTTCCCAGGACAGCTGGGACCAGCAGACTTTTCCATCTGTCTTCAAAATATTGATCAACTGGAAATCTCAAGTGCAACGTGAAATGTGAGTGCTACATGGAATAAAAAGATACTACTGTTGAAATGATGAGAATACAGGATCCCATTACAAAATCTATGTCTACAATTTTCATCTGTAGGCATTTGTGAGGACTATTTTGAATGGACTTTTCTGAACAGGTTATTTGTTGAGTGGACTTCTTTAAATTATTCTTGAAATGGATGATTGAAATATTTTGATAAAGTTTAATTCTATTGGTGTTTGAATACATTGAAATCTTATTAGTGATTCTGGTTATGATACCTTTATGTGGTTTGTTGCTATCCTCCAAGTGGATCCTGAAGATTTTCAAGAATTATGACTGATCTCTTGATGACAGGAATCAGTTCCTCTTTAGAAAATGGCTGTTGTGTGGCATTATAACCCTGCTAAGGTCTCTCCCCTCTCCAAATCCCACCTTCCCAAGGCTCCACTTCAAATCCCCAGGAATTTCCAATCTGCAGTTGGCAGCCCTCCTCCAAAGTGACCCAAAGGAACAGATATATGTCACTGGGACAATGACCCTCCTGCCTTATCTGCAAATCACCAAAAACAGAATAGCTGCATAAATAGGTAGATCTCATCACAATTATTAAGACCACAGAAATAAATGTTTTTCTTTTTAGATATCTGGAGACAGTTGTTCACATAAACAGCCCTTTCTCTTCCTTTCGGAGAGCCAGTTTGGTGTAGTGGTTAAGTGCGCGGACTCTTATCTGGGAGAACCAGGTTTGATTCCCCACTCCTCCACTTGCACCTGCTGGCATGACCTTGGGTCCGCCATAGCTCTGGCAGAGGTTGTCCTTGAAAGGGCAGCTGCTGTGAGAGCCCTCTCCAGCCCCACCCACCTCACAGGGTGTCTGTTGTGCGGGAGGAAGGTAAAGGAGATTGTGAGCCGCTCTGAGACTCTTCGGAGTGGAGGGCGGGATATAAATCCAATATCTTATTCTTATTCTTCTTCTACTCAGGAGAAAACAGGTTTTCCAGTTTATCACAAAGACCTGCTAATTGCAACTCAGTATGCCTGTCCACACCAATGTTCCCTCTAAGCTGCACAGTCATGTGAGCAAAAATTCTACTTTATGAGCTACTGGCATTAAAGTTGTGAGCTACTGCATAAATTAGTTTGCTCTGGGACCATCCTTCCTGAGCTAAGACAAAAATCTGGAGGCTAAAAATCTGTGAGCTAGGTCACACTAACTCAGTTTAGAGGGACAAAATAGGAGCCAATTGCACCTCTAAGACCAACTTAGTTTTATTCAGAACGTAAGCTTTCGTGTGCATGCACACTTCTTCAGACGAGGAATGAGGTACAGTAAGCAGAACCACATTGAATCCATTTATATGTGCCTTTCTTCCCAGTGAAGAGCTCCGTGGTGTTAAAGCTGCAGTACTGCAGTCCTAAACTCTGCTCACGACCTGAGTTCGATCCCCAGCAGAAGCTGGGTTTTCAGGTAGCCGGCTTGAGGTAGACTCAGCCTTCCATCCTTCTGAGGTCGGTAAAATGAGTACCCAGCTTGCTGGGGGGAAAGTGTAGATGACTGGGGAAGGCAATGGCAATCCACCCCATAAAAAGTCTGCCATGAAAACTTTGTGAAAGCAATGTCACCCCAGAGTCAGAAATGACTGGTGCTTGCACAGGGGACCTTTCCTGTTTTTTTCCTTCTTCCCAGTCGGAACCCACAGTAGCTCATATAGTTCTTCTTTCCTCCATTTTATTTTCACAACAGCTCTGTGAGTTAAGTTAGACTGAGAAAGTGCAACTATGCTTCATAGCAGAGTGGGGATCTGAACCCAGGTCTTCCAGATCTTAGTTCAACATACCAACCATCACACCACACTACACCAGATACATGAAAGCAGCTTTAATAAGGTCTGCTGATTTTAATTTCAAAAGCTGCCTTTCCCCCCATTTTAAAGTTGTGCACTTGGTTCTTTCAGTACTCTTTGGGATATATTCTCTACTCTGGGTTAAGTCTACAGAAGAATCACACGAACTGAAAGCTGATTCACCACTACAAATCCCCCCCCCAAAAAAAATTTCACAGGCAAGACTCCAGAAACAGAATTGATACAGGATTGTTGTTTCTCATGTTACTTTTCTTTAGGGCTACCTGCAACAGCTGTTCAATTCTCTCACCATTCTTTCAACTATAGTATTATTTATTTTATTGTATTTCTAACCCACCCTTCCCTGCAAGCGGGCTCACTGTTGCTAGGTTTAGGTTTCATATTATTGTTTTAAGTATTTCCCCCCCTTAGCTATGGTAATAAAAGTCATTTGTCAGGCTATGGTTACTATCCTAAAATCTCTCACTGTGGATTCATGGCAGTTAAATTAATGAGATTATTCTGGGTGAAATGACTGGAGGATTTTCAAGTCCAGTCATTGTAACATAAAGCTGCAAAAACAGCTTGTCTTTGGGCACCAGATGTGTTTCTGCAGACACAAGGGTGTTTAAGTGAAAACTTGAGTCAGCACTTAAAAGTGAGATTAACCAGAATGAAGAGGGACAGGAAGTGATTGAGAGAGTTACCTAAAAGTTCTCCATGTGAATCACACACACACACACTCTTGAAAGACACTTCTGATTATGTGTGTGTGTGTGGGGGGGGTGTCACTGATATCTGTGGATTCAATTGCAGCAAACCCCCTTACTGCATGGGTGGCATGGGGACAGGGTGAGGTTTATGCACAAATTAAACAAACTACTACAGCTAACGGCTTTAAATCATGAAGAAAAGTTTGACATTGAGTCATAGCCAACTGTTGGTAGCTCCTTCTATGGGTGTTCTAGGCAAGGTATGAGCATAGGTTGTTTGCCATTGCCTTCCTTCATGTAGCAATCCCACTATTCCTTGGTGGTCTTCCATCCAAGTACTGACCATGGTTGACCCTGCATAGCTCCCAGGCTCTCATGAGCTTGGGCCAAACTGTTTTAACTGGGCTGTTCTCAAATTATGACAGGCCTCTAAATTTAAAAAGATATTAAAAATCACTGAACTTTTAAAAATTTAATTAAGTAATTTAATTACAAATTACCGTACTTCTCTGGTAAGGTTGTGGAACTTCTGAACTTTGACATAGCTTAGAACCTCTTTGTGTCTTAATCCATGGGGATGGCAGAAGATAGGGGAAGGCAGGAAAAACATGTTCCATGAACAAAACAAAACTCTTGGTTCTTTGCATCCAACCCGCCTACATACACACACAGAGAAGACCAAGGGAAATAACTATTTGTTTAAAAATGAAGTAATCATTTCTCACTGTCAATTTAAACATGGTAGTCACAATATTTTATCATTTTCAGTGTCAGGTGACAGAAATATTACACTTCTCATCTGTCAATAATCAAATCAGAGCCTTTGTTCTTCTACCAAGACACTCCTTCCTCAGCTAATTTATTTTTAAACTGGAGTTATGATGTTACAAAACTGCAGAGACTCTTCTCATTTCTTCTGATGCAATACATAATTCTGGAGAGGTTTCCTGTGTGCTTCACAAATTTCTCTTGAAGCCCCAAAGGGTCCTTGCAATTCAAGGATGCTTAATGGTTGGCTTGGTATTTGAAGGCCATTTTTGTTTAACTTACAACTAGTTTCTCTTTAAACTGGTTCTTATGATATTTGGTTATTTTGTATTGCTATTAAATATAACTTTGCAGGAGAGGAATTTTACCTCCCAGGTGGTCCTTTTCCCTCACAGCTCCCACAGCTTTTCCTTTCTCTTTGTCCTTCTGTCTCTCTTCTACCTTCCCAAGTTCTCCCCATCTGCTGTGTTCACTTCATTCATTCCTTCCTTCCCTGAGCCTTTGCTCTTTCTCCTTTCCTCACTCTCCAGAACTCATTCTCTTCTTTTTGCTCGATCATCCCACCCTTTCTCCCCCCCCCCCAAACTCCAAATCTTCCTTCTTGCTTTTCCTGCTTTCCAGTCCCTCCCAATTTGTCTTTCAAAAGAAAACTGCACCAGCTATTTTGGATTATCTAGGTGACCACAGTAGTCTAGGCAGTCTAAAATGGCTGCTAGGATCTTGTGAAATAATTTTGTGAGATCTTACAATTTTTAAAGTTTTAAAATTTTATCCTCCTCTTTTTCTTAATTCAAGGTTTTTCTGTAAACCTGGTTATTCCCTCAGGTTTGCCAAAACAATTTCTGTTACAGGACCTAGCCCCATTTTGCAGATTATTTGAGCCACGTTCTGAGGTCATGTTCAGAATTAAATAAATATGTGGCAAAATTGAGATACTCGTTTTATTTTGTTTCCTTGGCCTGTCAACTCATTTTTTAAATATAAATCTTTAGTGTGATCAATTCATTTTCTTTAGTTTTGTATGGTCCTCAACATCATGTATGCATTCCTCTAATATTGAACACTTTTGTACATGCTAGTTTTACTACATATACAATGATAGATAGAACACTTGAGGGGCTTCATGGAAAACCAGTTCCTTCTTTTGGTTGTTGTAGATTTTCTGGGCTGTGTGGCCGTGGTATTGGCATGGAGAGACCTGACGTTTCGCCAGTAACTGTGATTGGCATCCTCAGAGGTGTAACCCAGAAAACTGGAGTTCTCTCTGGGTCAAATTGAGAAGAAGTTGGTAGGCAGGTAATTTATATCCACTCTGGCAGGTTGGGTAGGGCTGAGTCATTATTCTGTGCGACCTTCCTGGGCTGTGACATGCTAACAGAGGAGCTTACGTGAGGGGGTTCTTTTGTATATGGATTGGCTATTGAAATTCTAATCTTAGCTGTAGTGCTGTTGTAAATTGTTGGGCATTTTGTGTTTTTCAGAACTGGAAGCCATGCCCTATTCATTTTTAAATTTTCTTCTTTCCTGTTGAAATTGTGTTTATGTTTA
Source organism: Heteronotia binoei (assembly GCF_032191835.1). Lineage (NCBI taxonomy): Eukaryota > Metazoa > Chordata > Lepidosauria > Squamata > Gekkonidae > Heteronotia > Heteronotia binoei. The sequence goes on along the minus strand of NC_083228.1, from coordinate 99,541,490 downwards.
TGGATTTCAATGGCTTCTCTGTTCCTTCTGTTCTGATGTCTTCTGAGGCATTTTTACACATTCCTCCACTGAAGACTAAGAAAGGATAACCTAACCCCTCTCCTCAAGGCATTTGGTTGAGGACAGCTATGGTTCCACCTTGGCACTCCTATTCCCCCCTTCCCCATGAGAGAGTGGCACTGTTAGTATTTTAGCGCCATCTGAAGTCAAAGAAGATAAGTAGTGAATCATATTATGATGTTTTGATTGTTTTATTTAAATTTTATTGTTTCATTGATGTTTTATATGACTATGTTGTATACCACCCTGAGCCTGGTTTCCCCAGGAAAGGTGGTTGATAAGTTTAACAAGTAAATAAATTCAGCTTGGTCTTCTGATAAACAGATTCAGTTGAGCATAAATAAAACAGACACTGTAAGTAAGCAAGGCATTGCCAGACAGAAGGTAAAGGAGTTCAAAGGGTTGCAATGGTTGAAAAAAATCATCACATCTCTGGAATGTAAAGTGAACCATGGCTTCTTTTCTGTCTTGCAGTATGCCATCGGGATTTCATAGAGCAATTGATAAAAGGCCTCCCTCACCTCCTCTGCATAATGTGAAAAATTAAACCTTGATAGGAGTCTGGCAGCTCAAAGAGCAACATGAAAGTATTAGCAGGAGCCATGAAATATCCCTAATTAACATAGTATTCTAAATTAAATTAGCACAAAAGTGCTATCACAAGGGAAACTAAGTCACCAACCTGTTTCACAATCACTAGGTAAGGAGATTCTGCAGGTCAAACAGGTGTGTATCTAACCATCCATGGAGTCTGTGGTGTCGGAATTGTCTTATACACATCCCCTTTCTGCTTCAATCCACTGAATCCCTCCCCTGAATTTTGGATTTGGGATTAGAGGACCCTTAGAAACAGCATAGGGGCAATGTGGGGAGAAGCGAATCACTGAAAATCACCATACCATCTTCTGCAAACAAAAATGTCATTCCACCACAGGAAATGGATGGTCAGAAACATTCCTTCTTTCTTGTATCATCCAGTCATGTTTTCCCAGCTGAGGGACTGAAGTTGCTTTGGTTACCCTCCCTCAGTTGGGCCATTCCTTTCCTCAGCCCCCGTTTCACAGATTTTTGAACATGCAAGCTTTGTTCACTTGTGTCATTTTAGAAGGAATTTAAGATTCATAGCATTTACACTGTTTTATTTCCACCTCCTTCAAATGTTAGTGGTATAAAGTAATTTACAGCATGTATATCCTTGTATGTTTGTGCCTCTTTAAACACCTGTTGTGCCAGAGTCTTCTGCACACCTGAACACACATGAAGCTGCCTTATACTGAATCAGACCCCTGGGTCCATCAAAGTCAGTATTGTCTCTTTGGACTGACAGAAGCTTTCCAGGGTCTCATACTGAGGTCATTCACATTACTTACTGCCTGGTCCTTTTTTTCCACTGGAGAATTGGGGATTGAACTTGGGACCTTCTTCATGGCAAGCAGATGTTCTACCACTGAGCCACAGCCCTTCAGGTCTTTGGCATGGGGTAGGGGAAATGAAGAACCAGCTTTTTGTGAGGGCAAAGAGATGCAGACACTAGTCCAACAACAAGCCAACATACAACTGTATGTTTACTGAAAGCATTTCTCTTGGCTCCCATATCACTACAATAAAAGCACTTAGGTTGTTAACAGGAACAAGAGTTCTAAGCCTACCAAGAAGCAGGATCGCCATTTGATTTGGAGAAAAATATCCCCTCTTTAATAGAGACTTAATAGAATATAATTCACTTTCATGTCATGAAAAACTTCAACAGCTCATTTCCATGTATTAAGCATCTATTCAAGAGACAGGACATTTTTCTCCAGGTTAGTCTGTAACACCCTAGTGGACATGGAGAAGCAGTCTCAACATTAACAGCCTGAAACAGGAGATCTCCCCTTTCTTACCAGTCTGGGATGCCTTGCCCTTGCATCTCTAGAGAAAGGAGTGGAGGTTCCTTTTTGTGCCTGTGTCCCCCCAGAGATGTTCTTACCTTTAAGGGTTCTAAGTGGTGTCAAGTGTGCTTGACAGGAGGCCAGAGAGGGCACTGGGCCATGCATTCTTTTGTTTGGCCTGTGGGTGTTCTTGCTGAGGTTTATATATTGCTTGGGGGAGCTGCAGGCATAGTTGGCATCCTAAGTTGGAGCATGGTTTAGAGGCATTCTGAAAGCTCTAAGGAATTTTTCCAGTTACATTAGTGTTGTTGCTGGCTTAACATTACACTGGTACTAGGGGTGGGACTTAGGCTGCAGTAGCTTAGGAAACTGACTGCACCCTATTCCTCCCTTGGCATAATACAGCCCAGTTCTATGCCAGTGTCAGATTTAAAATGATCTGATGCTACTAGGCTTGTCAGCCTCCAGTTGGGACCTGGAAATCCCCCAGAGTTATAACTGATCTCAGTTCTCCTTACAACAGAGGTCAGTTCCCCTGGAGAAAATGGCTGCTTGGGAGGGGAGAATTGTGTGGCATTATACCCCACTGAGATCCTTCCCCTCCCCAAACCCCACTCTCCCCAGACCGACTCCCAAATCTCCAGGAATTCCCCAGCTTAGTGCTGACATATTGGAATTCTCAGTCCTTGTGCTGGCATAAACTGGCAAAGGGCTTAGCTGTGTTTAGCATTGCTGTTATTTAAAATTGATTTGCACTTCATGTAGCCCTATTGAATTGCTCTTCCTGCAAGTAGCCTTCCTGTTCATCCAGACTTCTAATAGCCCAATAAGTGATTAGACTGTAGCTCTAACATGTTTTCCTGTATGGGTATTTCCCCACAAAAACATCCTTTAACCCAAACATTGTGGTGGGAATTAAATAATGAATGAGTCCTTCAGGGGAACATTATGCTGTGACACGTTAGGATAGTCTGATTGTTTATATGCACCACCCTGTCTTGGCAAACTGATCTCTTCTGCATGCATTCTGAGCAAATGAGACATGGTGCCATAGACAAACCTACCATTAGGGACTTTGCAATATGCTGGCAAATGCCATAGTGGATTTTGCAATAGAAGTAGTTGAATAGACTGGACTACATTTACCTGTTCTAGGTTGTATATATATTTCCCAAGATAATTTACAAGAGTTTAGAGAGATACTTGGTCACTGTTTTCATATTTGAACAGGACTTGTGCTTAGAAATTAAGTTCTTGACTGCTCCCTCCTGCTTGAAGCCAGGAAGTGCCTCTTCTGCCCTCTCTATGCTACCTTCTTTCTCTTGGTTCTATTCATCATTGGCATTCTGCCACACAATATGCGCAATATTTGAGTCTGTTCCTCAGTTCCAGCCCTATACATTTCCCCAGGAACATGGTGGCACTTCAAGGCAGAACAGACTGATAGTTACATTCCAATTTGGCCCGAGAATGGTATACAAGGATGCTGTAACTGAGCTGAGTGTTTGTGCAGTGACATAGATGGTATGAAAACAGAAACATCTGTGATAGGTAATCATGGTGATTAGCATGCTAACACCCAGCTCCACCCATGTGTTTCAATGTTACACAGTTTCTCCGGCTAGACTTGTTTCAAAAATGTGTCATGGTATAATGCAATAATTATAGCAACCTTGTGATCTCAAGTGCTTCCTTTCAAGAATGGCAGCAGGCCACCAGAATTGTTCACAGTATGTTGGACACCTGGTAGAACAAGATCTAGCAGAACAAGATGGAAGTTGTTTTTCTCCATCCTGGCTTGGTTCATTCTGACAGAGTGAGTCAATGAAACCAGGACAAGATGTACCAATAAAAATGATGGGCACAGTCCAGCACATAATTAGGAAGCTTGTGCCATCATTTTATACCTGTGCATTCAGAACTAAGCTTCATCAGTGAATTCAATAATCCAAGTACCCATCGGTTTAAGTATTCTGAATTTTTATAGATGGAATAGTACCTTTATTCGCACACTTGACATTTACAGTGTTTTTACCACTACATGTATCAGGACAATAAATAGGGAAGATTTGTTATATAGATTCTTTCCTAGGGAACACTACAATTCTGAATACCTATAAACAGCAATAATATATTTAACATATTTTAGCTCTCTGCAGTAATGCATGCAAGGCAATTAATGTAATATAAAACTATGTTTTAATTTCATAAAAATAAAACCATAAAAGCACAAGGTAAATTTCTCAGGGAGAATTCCACTGTCAAGGTGCCACAGGTGAAAAGACCTTGGAGGATTCCTCACTAGTAGTTACTCTGCTCTTGAGCTTCTGGAATTCACTGCCACAGAAAGTGGTGGCAGCTACAAGCATAGACAGCTTCAAGAGGGGATTGAATAAACATATGGAGCAGAGGTCTATCAGTGGCTATTAGCCACAGGGTATTGATGGAATTCTCTGGGGCAGTGATGCTCTATGTTCCTGAGTGATCAGAGATGCCAGCTTTGTAGATTCGACTCGAGTAAATCAATGCAATTGTATCGCTGGAAATTTAGTCCCATTCAGTGTGTATGTGCCAGATGAAGCATTTGTGGGAAAGAGACTGATAATCGGTTCACCGTTGCGCTAGTTTTCACCTTGGGGACAACAATTGGAAATTATCATCTGTTGCAAGGAACTGTGCACCCAGTCGCCATGTTCTCCACGCAAGCGAAGAGAATGAAGGAATAGAGTGATTGCTCTTTAAATACGGAATTCACTGTGGGCAGTGGAGCAGCATGATTTGATTCGATTCAATATTGTCAAGTTGCAACATTTTGTGCACATGAATTGTTGATGTTGTTCATTCATGCTTATTGTGTATAAATTCATTTTTTATTTTTTGCAGTAATTGGCTGTGAGCCTAGTGCTTTTTCAATTTCCTGTGTTCTTGGGGGGGGGGCAACAGTGGGAGGGCTTCTAGTGTCCTAGCCCCTGATGGACCTCCAGATGGCACCTGGTTTTTTGGCCACTGTGTGACATGGAATGTTGGAATGGATGAGCCATTGGCCTGATCCAACGTGACTTCTCTTATGTTCTCTTATGCTTTCCATGACTCAAGTGATCAATTTCCCCACCAGTTGCTGCGCAGACGCATTTTGACCTGTGGCTCCCTCCATTTTCCCTCATGGCTCCCTGCTCTTGTTTTTTTAGAGTTCTGAAAGCCATGAGGGAACTTGGAGGGAGCCACGGATCAAAACAGCACCTGGTGGGGAATTGATTGCTTGAGCTGGTGAAAGCAAAAGCCCAGGGGTAGAGCAACTGCTAGTGAGGAATCAGTCATTGTCTTATATGGCTACCTGCTTTATTTCTGTCAGCGAAGGCACAAAGAGCAGGACTCTTGATGAACATCTAAAATTAAAGTTCAGTTTTGCATTGGGGGAGGAAGCCCTTCAGATATTATAGCCTCTAGCTATGTAGGGATTTCTTTAATTAGCATTTTGCATCAGGAATGCAAACAAGTTTGGAAGCCAGTGGAGATGGTACAGCACTGGAATTATAAATTCTTAGCAATAGCTCTCTTTCAGAATTTTCATCAGTGTACTCTGTACCAATAGTAGTTTTTAGGACACTCTTCAGAGGCCACTCCATGTACAGTACATGAACCATGCCACCCTAAGAACACTGTCCTGTATCAAATAAAACTGGATCCAGAGTAGTCCTGCTTAGGATTGCTCTCCAAGCATCCTTTCCTGGATGCCGCTATAGCTACAATAATATGAACTATCTCCTCAGAGTAAGCACCATTGAATAACATGGAATATGATTGCCCCCTAGGATATGTTTAATTGTGGCCACGGCCATCTGCCATAGGAAAGAATTCAGCAGGCAAGCTCTGCTTTCCTAGTAACAGAAACTTCTAGCCTTTGGCCAACTGTTAGCAACCCTAGGCTCAGGACCATCCCAGCCCACAAATCTGATTCCTTACAGAAAATGTATTCTAATCCAAAATATGGCATATATCAAAACAAGCATTAGTGCTGTATCTCTGTCTAGCCTGGATTAAGTTTCAACTAAATCTGACTCTTCATTGATTCCAGAAACAGTTTATGATTTGCACTACTTCTTTGGAATCTGTTGGGGGAGAGAAACAGCTAAATAAGGATGGTAGTATGTTCCAAAATTCCAAAGGACTTTTCCTACAGGTTTAATGCAGGTGTTAAATAGCACAGGGAAAGAGCGCAAAGCCCTGTGGAAGCAGAATCATTGAGTAGCAGTCCCCCAACACCATGTTTTACATTCTACCATCTAGGAATGACCAGAGCTACTGCAAAACTGTGCTCCCCAAGTCCCCACTGGCCAAGTTGTCCCACAGATATTGTGATCAACAGTATTTAAAACTACTGAGAGTTTTCAGAGAACCTACAGGAATCCAACCTTTTCTTTCTCCACCACAGACCATTTATTTATTTGTTTGTTTGTGGTATTTCTATCCTGCTCATCCCACTAAAGCAGGCTCAGGGTGGGTAACAAACAGAGTAAGATATAATATATCATTAAAAGATAAGAATATAAAAGATAAAAAATTCTCAGTATAAAACAATATGCATAACAATGTAGGGGTGCTGAATACAAGTAGTTCATATGCACCCTCAGACTCAAAGTAGTAGACGGAAGTCAGACTTTGAACATTATATGTCTAATGACCAGGCTTGATTTACAAACAATTAAGTATGCACTTTGAGCCAAATGAATGTTTTCATTGGTCAGTAGCACTCCTCTGAATAGTACAAACATCCAGTTTTGCAAGCTTGAAGTCCACTTTTTCATGCAAAGTCATATAGTATAGTGGTTAAAGTATTGGTCTAGGATCTGGGTGTTCCATGTTTGAAGCCTCGCCACAGAAGCCTGTTAAGTGACCTTGGGCCAATCTCCCTTTCTCAACCTGATCAACTGAACAGGGTCACTGTGAGGATAAAATGGACTATAAAAGAATTATGTTGCAAGCCAAGTTGGAGGTAAGAGAAAACAAACTCCAGGCGTTTTCAATTTAGATGAATTCATCAAACAACTCATTATATTTAAATTCTATCTGCCTTTGCTACCCTAAGGCAACACTTCTCATAAAAGGACCAGCCTCTAGGCAATTAGCTATATTGGCCTTGACTGTAGGTGATGAGCATGTGCTGTTCAGAAATTACCATTAGAAAAATGTATTTTTGTTGATTTAATGTATTTCTTAGCTTTTTATTTGTTTCTGTCTCCATTAACAACATACAAACACCTTAAATATGTATAACTCACTAAAGACCTTTATTATAAGACTTATAATTCAATTTTAATTCAGAGAAAAATTGCAATATAACAAACTGAAAATCAGAGCTTATATAAGTAGTTAACAGGATTGCCAACTGACCAGAGGACGGGGAATATCCTGTCCCTTGAGCAGAGAATTTATAGGATTTTATTTACTGCCTGATGTTATTTATATCCATGTCATGAAAAGTTTCAGCAGCCCAATAAAGGAACAGGATTTTTTCCCTACAGGAAGTATGCAGTTCTAGCTGTTAAACCATGCCTACAATTCCATGTCTCTTTTCATTAACAAAACTGAATTTTTAAAACATGGATTCTTAGCATTCCAAATTGGTTTGTTTCATAGGGTTTTGTTTCATCACTGCTCTTTTGTTTTCATACTTCTGTTTTGTTGTTATTTTCCATTGATTTCAATGGAAAACCACCATCACTCTTTTCCTGAGTTCTTGCTTTCATGAATTTTCAACCAAATTGGAGAAAATTCAGATGGGATATTGGATTTATATCCCGCCCTCCACTCCAAAGAGTCTCAGAGTGGCTCACAATCTTTTTTACCTTCCTCCCCCACAACAGACACCCTGTGAGGTGGGTGGGGCTGGAGAGGGCTCTCACAGCAGCTGCCCTTTCAAGGACAACCTCTGCCAGAGCTATGGCTGACCCAAGGCCATTTCAGCAGCTGCAAGTGGAGGAGTGGGGAATCAAACGTTCTCCGAGATAAGAGTCTGCCCACTTAACCACTACACCAAACTGGCTCTCTGTATTCACTGACACACACACTGCCATATTTCAGAGAGCCCGAATAAAGCCCCCCCCCCCCAATTTAGGCAAAAAGCCAATGTTAGCATTAAAATCTGTAGGACAATTAATAGGAAAGATTCCAAACAGTATAGCATTCCAGCCACTTAAAGAACAGTAGAATGAGGAAGAAGCAGACTTGACAAGGGAAAGACATTTGGTGGCACAAGGAGGGTAAGACAGGAGGCTCCTGAGGTAGATTTGCTGCATCAGGCAAGCAGGTAAGTGTAGACCACCAGAGGAATTTAGGGACAGCATTAAGAAGAGAGAGGAAGCCAAAATCCAGCCCTACATCCTTCAGGATAGGAATGCCTCTTATATCTATGTAACCCCAGTAGCTACAGTGTGCAATCTATCACCAATCAAGAAGCAGAGAGCCCCCCCCCCATTAGGAAAATGATGGCTGCCTTGTAAAAGTTAGAACAATAGAAACAAAGACTGCAACAATAAGATAAACAAGAACAAAAAAGATAATAATGTTGGAGGTTTTTTGTTATATGCTGTTTAGATAGGGAATTTATTCATTATTATCATAATTATCAAACACCTCATTTTTGTAATTATTATAAACAGGGCTCTTTTTTTAGCAGAATGCACAGGAACGAAGTTCCAGCTGGCTTGGCATCAGGGGAGTATGGCCTAATATGCAAATGAGTTCCTGCTGGTTTTTTTCTACCAAAAAAGCCCTGATCATAATTAATAACAAAAATGCGAAGTCTGGCCCCCAGTATATTTGCTTACTGCCTCTCTCATGCCTCTATTTATTTATTTATTTATTTATTTATTTATTTATGATTTATATCCCGCCCTTCCCACCAAGGTGGCTCAGGGCGGCTCACAACGCATGGAATCCAACATAACAAAATTAAGTTTAGGCATTTACACAATTAAGACATTTAAAATATAAAAACATTAAAACAAGGCAAAGCAAAGCATTAAAACAAAGCAGAAATCTAATAGAGCTACACTTAGTTTCCTATGCCAGACTAGTTGTAGGCCAGCCGGAAGAGGGTTGTCTTACAGGCCCTGCGGAACTGAGCAAGGTCCCGCAGGGCCCTCACCTCTTCCGGCAGCTCTAGAGTTGCCAATTGGTGGTGGTGGGGATTCTGTATCTTTAACAGAGTCTTAGAGGATATTATGAACCAGGTGATATCATTTATCTCCTTGCCAAGAAAGCTTCAACTGCCCATTTTCACAAATTAAGTTTCTCTTAAAGGGACAGGCCATTCCCTCCCCCATTACAGGCAATTTTACCTGCCTCCCAAAAAAGAGGCCATACTGTAGTCCCTGTGGTCAGGCAGCTGTGAGGGGTGGCACTGCTCTATAACCTGTTCTTAAACTGCCTAAAAACTTAGTGTGAAATCCCAGTTAGGAGCCACTCAACGAATCCTGGTTTGTTTCCTGTCTGTCTTCTGACATCACAACCAACTAAGGTTTCCTTAAGTCATGGTTCATTGTTGCACATGCTTCAAACTTGATACTGGCCCAAAACATCTGATATTCTGGCAGATAATATGCATTGCAGGAAGTTCTTCTGCTATTTCTTAATATTACACTCAAACACAAAGTCCCCAACTCCTTACTGACAGAATGGCAACAGTTACATCAACTACATCACCTGGGAGCAAGCCCCATTGAATAAAATTTAACTTTCTTTGTCTTGTTCCCTCTAAACACATTTGCCACAGTTTTCTCTCAGTATTTCCAAAGCCCTGCAATCACATTTGCCAATATCTGAAGGAATAACACAGTTGACTCGAATACATTTTCACACTAGGAAACCCTTTCACAAGTTGAAGCCTCTTTCTATGTAAATTTCATTCGGAGGGTTAGCTCTCCCCATGAAGTACTCTGTCACCAATTTAAACCTGACAATCTATTAACACCTCATTTGTTTTACACTCATACCACCTTCCTCTGTTTTGGTACACAGAAACAAATTATTGCCTTGTCTTTACAATCTCAGCATGAATATTTTTAGGCAAGCAAGAAAACAGAAGTTCAGGCAGCTTGAGACATATATGTGGTTTTTGTATGTACTTGGTGCTATATAATATGAATTAATAAATAAGCTGGACACCTGTGAAGAAGAGGACATTCTATGGGTGTCATAACTCAGGAAAGAAACAGAAGATTTTGACAGAAATGAAGGGTGTTTATTTCTTTTTCTTTATTTCTTATATTTTTTTCATCGCCTTTTCCCTATTCTTCTGCCAATAACTTCAGGAAAGCAGAATGTTCCTTCTGTGTTCTCATTTTATCTTCAGAAGCATCCTATGCTTGTCCTTTAATATGTGAGAAAGGGCAGTTCAGCCTTTTTCAGGGCATGGAAGTAAATAATGACACCTGACAAATAACATCCCATTAGGACTCCATTAAAGGGACAGAACATTTTTTGTCCCAGCTATTGGCAACCTGACCTGTGAGGTAGAATAGACTGAAGACAGTGACTGGTTCAAAGTCCAAGGTGCCTTGGAATCTGAAGTTGAGTCTATCCTATTACTAGCTTTGACTAGCAGAATAAAAAGATCACAATAGGGCCAAATTACATTTGATGTTAAGGGTCAGTTATCTGTTCCCCCAGTGTGTAACCTGTCTGCAAAAATATGTGGTGGGCCACAACAGGAACAAGTGCTGGATAAAAAAGGGGTTAATTATTTCACCTGTGCCAGGTCCCTAACTAAAATGCCCCCCAGTTGAGGTGGGGGGGAGAGACAGCTACCTAAATTATGCCTCTTCTCCAACCAGGGCTTGAAGTGGCACAAAGGCACTATTTCCAAGCAGTAAAGCAGGCTAAGGGAAGAGTTTTAACTCCTACTTCCCCAGTTCTGAAGCTCTGATCCATATCAGGTTGCCTCATGGCTTTTTTGCAACTAAGTTACAATTGAGGAAGCTAATAATGGATCCCCCAACATCTCATATAGTTTGTTCCTTAGATAGAAGGCCTAACTAAAAACAGAGCCCAAATAAGGACATGGCTGCCACAGTCTCCCTCTGGTACCATCAAAGAAATGTGTTATATGGCATCACTGTGTAAGTAATTCCCCTTTCCCAGTCACTTCATACATTTTTTAATGACATCTTATCAGGAAATAAGGTTGTCAAATTTTAAACTGGCCCCTCTGGATTTCCCTTTAATATCACTGTTGGATCTGCAGTCACTTTCAGGGGATCTTATTTAGCTGTTTTCCATGAAAACCTTTGACTGCCTGTTTCTACTATTAAACCTTGATCAAAGGAACACTCTTTCTCCCTTAATCAGTTGACAGCCCCATCACGAAGACAGGAGATACAGGTCAGTTGCAGAGTAGTAGCTGATTTGGTCTGTTGTAGTTGTTAGTTGGTGAGGTGCCATGAGACTTTTGTTTTGATTCAGGTCAGTGACTGTCATGTTGAGCCCTGACTGGATCCTGATTTGTTAGTATACACTCCACTTTTCTTTCCTATACTGCAGTACCCCTTTATGGACTGTGAAGAAACTATTTTTTTGGTTGCTCAGCTTTATTGAGGGAGAGTTAAAGTGGACCTTGGGCTCCTAAGCCTTTCCCTGGACAGAAGGGGAGGGGCCTCAGCATATTATAGAGTCTACCCTTCAAAGCAGCCATTTTCTCCAGGGGAGCTGATATCTGCCAGCTGGAGATCAGTTGTAAAAGTGGGAGATCTCCAGGCCCCACCTTAGCCAGGCTTGTCCCAAATGAGGCCTCAAAGGCTAAAGCAGCCCTGGTAAGGACCATGCCCCTTCCCTCTCCTTTTACTGATGGAAACCAAGGCTCAAAGGCTGTTGTGGACACTGGGGTCATTTGTTTCTTAAAGCTACAGGTGCTGCTTTTTGAATAGAAGAATTGAATTGCTTTTTGAATAGGAGAAGAGAAGCTCTTGGAATCTTAGCTTGTAGAATACAAGGATGCTAGTCTTGTTTCAGTCTTCTTGCTGTTCCTCAGTTTTTTACAACAGTTTAACTCAATAAACTCATACCAAAAAATATAGGCTTCAACCCTGTGTCCAATGATGCATGTTTAAACTAATTAATTTAAATAAAATCAGATTTAATGGACATTCAATGTGGTGCAGTAGTCATTTTTCAGACTATGAGCTGGGATATTCAGGTTCAACCTCCAGAGTGCAAAACAACTTCCTGGGTGACCTTGGGTTAGCATCACATTTTCAGCCTATCATTCTTCACAGGGTTCTGTTAGGGCTGCCAACCTCCAGGTGGTGGCTTGAGATCTCCTGGGATTACAACTGATCTCCAGGAGACAGAGATAAGTTCACCAGAAGAAAATGGCCACTTTGGAAGGTGGACTCTATAGCATTATAGCCCATTGAAGTCCCTTTCCTTCCCAAACCCTGACTTCCTCAGGCTCTATCCTTAAAATCTACAGGTAATTCCCAACCCAGAGCTGGTGACCCTAATTGTTGTATAGAGGACAGAACAACAGTGCATTTTGGGCCTTCATGGCAAAGAAAGGTGGGGGCGGGGCATAAATGAAGACTCATGGGGAACCCACAAGAGGCATCCCTTTTTCCCTTATATGCCTTCTCCTATGATATTTCCCTGCACAGTCTCTTTCCTTATCCAGATTTCTTCTTTTCTTTCTACCCACAGAAGCCAATCTAGCTTCACCTGCACCCCTTTCAGCTTTCCTTCCTTGTATCCCTTTGGCAGCCTCTCCCCAGTAGTCTGACAGAGTTGCAAAAGTTGTACTATGGATGTTGAGTCTGGTGAGTCCACCTGTACCAAGGGACATGGCAGGGGAGAAGGGCACAACCTTCTCCAGGATTGTTTTGCCTACTCAGTCCACTTCTGTTGTCCCCCACAGCTTTGCTTTACAGAAACCAAGGCTTGGAAGGCTCCACAATGTTGTTGTGGTTGCCTAGGAACCCTCCTTAAAGCTATAGATGTTATTCCTATCATTTTAGAAAGTTTTTAAATATCTCAGATCTTTCAGCAAATTCTGAAAATTTGTCTGTCCCTAGCTCCATTGTGTATATCTAATGATCATATAATCCATGGCCTAATTCAGAATTAGATATAGGTTTAGGCCCTCATTAGGAAGCAAGGTATTTTGAACTAAAGTGGATTTATATTGATCAGTATTCAAGATCTCATCTATAATTAAGTGTGCATGATCACATTTACAAGCCTGAATAACTTGCAATACAAATGCATTGCAAGCTGACTTTTTTATGATGGCAAACAAGTTCAGTCTTCTAGCCCATCTATATGACTAAGCTCCAAATGCTGTGAATACCAAGTGTTCATGATAATAGATTCACCTCTTTTAAAGTAGTCTCTGTATATAAAACATCTCCATAACATCAATGAATAGAAATGCAGATGTAGAAAAATCTGCAAATGAAATGTTTGTTGTTCGAATAATTACTGAGCTGTCTAAGAGTACCATCTTGAGCAGAGTTACACCCTTCTAAGTTCACTGGAGTTAATGAGCTAAAGGGTATAACACTGCTTAGAATTTCAGTGTTAGACTTTCAAAACTGTGTTTGCAGCTACAAAAGAAAACTACTAAACTTTTTTTTTTAAAAAAATCAAGCTTGTCCCCCTCCTTCCTTGGGCTGTCTTTCTTATTGTCAAAAAAGATATGGCAAACTGATACTGCAGGTTTTTAGTTTGGTTTGCTCACATATTTATTTATTTAGAAAGTTTCTACGCCATCTCTCCAGAGCATCTGCTCAGGATCAGAGAATCTGCTCAGGATGGCTTATGCAGTAAAATATAAAAGAAGCATAAATCATAATTATAATTAACAGTTAAAAACCCAACATTAAAAATCCAACAAAACATTTAAAAAGTCTCATAAAACAGTTCTCAGGCTTCAAGCGGACTGTAAAAGCAATTTTAAAAGATCATCCCTTAATTAAATCCTGGATAAACAGAAATGTTTTGGTCTGCACCTAAAAGAGTGTAGCATAGGTGCCAGACAAGCCTTGAGGGCAAGTGAATTCCATCAGTGAAGTTCAACCACTGAAAAAGCCCTGTCTCTGGGTGCCACCTGCTTCACCTTGCAAGGCAGGAGTACTGAGAACAGAGTTTTCAAGGAAAATAGTAGCTGGTGGTCTGGACAAGGAGGCAGTAGTCCCTCAAGTATCTTAGCCCCGAGCCATTTAGTATCTTCAAACTAAGAACTGTATTTGATCACTGGTCTGTATCATACTATTGATGGTGCTGAGTTAATTAGCTGGTTAATTAATAAGAGCCCCATGGCGCAGAGTATTAAAACTGCAGTACTGCAGTCCTAAGCTCTGCTCACGACCTGAGTTCGATCCCCGGCGGAAGCTGGTTTTCAGGTAGCCGGCTCAAGGTTGACTTAGCCTTCCATCCTTCCGAGGTCGGTAAAATGAGTACCCAGCTTGCTGGGGGGAAAGTGTAGATGACTGGAGAAGGCAATGGGAAACCACCCCATAAAAAGTCTGCCGTGAAAACGTGAGAGCAACCCAGAGTCGGAAACAACTGGTACTTGCACAGGGGACCTTTCCTTTCCTAATTAATCTTTAAATTATAAATGGGTTGCACAAAAACACCTCTCTTGATTGTCTAGATCAGATAATGGTAACAAATCCAAACAATTTCTTTTCACATTTCCTGTTTTTTAATATCCTAATAACCATTTGGGGAGCCCACTTTCAATTACAGAAGCTGAGAGATAATAGCTCTTATCTGAACTGGAGCTCTGTGTGTGTATGATTTGCCTTTTCCAGATGGACAAAGATCTCTGATCTTCACTATCTGCTTTGACCTACAATATCACTACTCAGGACAGAGTAGAGCCTCTACACATTTGCATTTTCAAAAAGCTGGGTCTGGAGGGAATGGCTTTTTAAAAATCAAGGAGAATCCAAATGGGCTCCAAATACCATCAAAGGTGGAGGAAGAGCTCCTGCCTCCCCCCCCCCCACCCCAACATGTCTTGTGTGGAAACAGCACTGGGGATAATTATTTCCCTATTACTCTTGCTCCTTGTGCACAGAATACTCCACCTGATACAGCAAAGGGGGGAAATTACTCCCTCCGCATACACTGTTTCAGTGTGGGAAAATGTCTAACGGTGTTTCAAAGCCCATTTAGGTTACCTTTTATTTTTTAAAAGCTATTCCCTGCATCTGCAGGGTGGCTGTGGGGAACCTCAGCCCAGCTCTTTAAAAGCCTAAACAAGTAGTTTTGTCCTAAGTATGTTTCTCTTACAGGTAACGATCACGCTGTGAAGACACAAAGTAGTGGCTCTTCTTTGATGAAGGCTAAAAACTTTCTGCCTCCCATATGTTTACATTCTTGACAGGAGTTCAGAGCTTTTAGAAAGTCATGCTCACATCAGCTTGCAAATTATGTTATTTACGAAGTGTCCTTCCTTATTACAGTTTCACTCCCATTTGCGTGACCTGAACATAGCCTCTTACAGTGAAGGGATTGCCTCAAGCTGTATTCTCATTTCTTAAGCATGCATCAAGACTGGCAGTTTGAAAACAAGTTTAAAAATCTATTAATCCTTGTAACGTGATTCTCTCAAAATGCACACCTTCAATTGGTACATGATTTACACTGCAGTCTTGGAGACAGATCAAGACCCATGTTAGTCCGTCTGCAGCAGTAGAAAAGAGCAAGAGTTCAGTAACACTTTAAAGACTAACATTTGTTGCAGGGCAAGAGCTTTCATGAGTCACTGCTCACTTCTTCAGGTACTGCTAGAATGTGAATCCACCTGTCCTAATTATTGGAAAGTGGAATGCTAAAAGGCACCATAAGGTAAATGGCAGTAACAGGTGAATGACAATGGCAGGCACAACTGGATTAGGTGTGATAGGCACGGAAAAATCACTGGTGATGAGACAGGAAAAACTTCACCTGGAGCATTGTGTTCAGTTTTGGCCACCACGTTTTTAGAAGGATATAGACAAACTGGAAAGGGTCTAGAGGAGGGCGATGAAGATGGTGAGGGGTCTGGAGACCAAGTCCTATGAAGAAAGGCTGAAGGAACTGGGCATGTTTAGCCTGGAGAGGAGGCAGCTGAGAGGTGATATGATCATCATCTTCAAGTACTTGAAGGGCTGTCATATAGAGAATGGTGTGGAATTGTTTTCTGACACGCCAGAAGGTAGGACCAGAACCAACAGGTTGAAATTATATCAAAAGAGTTTCCGGCTGAACATTAGCTAGAACTTCCTGTTAGAGTGGTTCCTCATTGGAACAGGCTTCCTCAGGTGGTGGTGGGCTCTCCTTCCTTGGAGGTTTTTAAACAGAGGCTAGATGGCCATCTGACAGCAATGAGGATCATGTGAATTTAGGGGGAAGTATTTGAGTTTCCTGCATCGTACAGGGAGTTGGACTAGATGACCCTGGAGATCCCTTTCAACTCTACGATTCTATGAAACCTAGGCCTCAAAAGTCCAGCCTTGAGCTTCATTATCAGTTGATATTATCAGTTTGCAAGCTATTTCAGGTAAGGTTGCTGGGTCCCCCTGCTACCAGCAGGGGATGGGAGATTAGGATTACCAGATCCAGGATGGGAACCTCTTGGAGATTTGGGGTTGGGCCTGGGGGGGGGGGGGACAAGGACCTCAGTGGGGTACAATACCAGAGTCCATCTTCCAAAACATTCATTTTTTTCAGAGGGCATCGATCTGAAATCTGAAGATAAACTGTAATTCCAGGGATCCCCAGGTCCCACCTGGAGGCTGGCATCTTTAACTCAAGATGCTAAAAATAAATGTTCTCAACTTCCATTTACAGCCTAAGTACATTTTCAGTCCGGGCCAACACCTCTGAAGTTTGCCATGAGCAGCGAGGTCTATGTTTATTTAATCCATGTATACATACCCAATGGGGACTCAAAGTACCTTACATTAATCTCGTTTCCTCCATTTACCCTTTAGACTCTGTGATATAGTTTAGGTTTAGAGTCTTTAACCGACTCAAGGTCACCAAGCAAACTTCCGGGTCTTCCTCCTACTCCTAACCTCTGACCAGAACGCTACCGAATCAACTTTGTCATTATCAGAGGATCACACCAAGCGCTACTGCGACTTCAAAAGCCTAAATCTAAGTTTTTAGTTTATTTAATAAACTAGCACTTTTCAATTCGCCTAATCACTGCCTATTTATAAATACGTGCATACCCAGACCCACGTGGATCCAACGCGAATTTAATTTAAAAAGGAACGCTGCACAAGACGCAAACAGCACGAAGTCCCTCCTCCCCCGCATCGCTATCACGTGTCCACAAAGCGCTCTCGCTCTCTCTCTCTCTCTCTCGCCTCCTTTCCCTTAAACTACAAACTCGCCCGCTCGGCCCCTCCCTCGGGAGACGCAACTGAAAGAAAGAAAACCCTCCTTCGCCTCCTAGTCTCGCAAAAAGGCAGCGGCGCTCTCGCGAGGTTTCCCGAGGCGCCCCCTCCCCTCCCGCGCTTCCACTCCACTCCACTCCCCCTCACCCCTCCTCCCTGCCGGCTGCGCTCCTCCCTTTCCTCTTCCCTCCCCCTCTCGCTTTCTCGCTGCCGCCCCCGCCGGATCTGTCTGTGTCTCTGTGCGAGGGGAGGGGGGGCTTGCTCGGCCCTGCGCACTGAGCGATGTTTGGCCGCCATCGCGGCGGCGGAGGAGGAGGCGAAGGAGGCTGAGGGAGCCACTGCTGCTGCCGCCACCGAGACTGAGAAGCGAGAGTGCCGCCTCCTGGGCCTGCCTCGCCTGGGCTCTTCGCTCGCCGCCGAGAGTGAAGGTCGACGCCGCCTAGAGGGGGCTTCTCCCCGACCCCTTACCCTCTCCCTTCCCCTGCCCCTCAGGAAGGGGGCTCCGCTCCCGCCGGGCCCGAAGATGTCGAACCTGAGCAAGGGAACGGGTAGCCGGAAGGACACCAAGATGCGGATCCGAGCCTTCCCGGTGAGTGTGAGGGAGGAGAGGCTACGTCGCAGGGCCCGGCCCGGCCCGGCCTAGAGGAGATGAGGCGAGCCTCGGCCTGGCCTGGCAAACTGCTTTTCTCTTTCTCCCGACCTGGCCTGTCACTGGCTTTCTCTCAGGAGGCGGCTGGCACACCGACGTTGGGCCGCCATCGAGGGAAGGGAGACTGTCACCGCTGGCGAAGAGGAGGGGGGCACTCGGGCTCTCGTCCTAGGAAGGGAAGAGGGAGGTTGGAGGACCCGCCATCTACTCCCCCCCCCAGCAAGGGGGGGGGATCTGGGGAGAGCTAGGCTTCTCTCAGGCCTTGACAATGGCCTGTCTACTGCTGCTTCAGTGTTTGTTTTGCTTGTGAAAGGACTTCAACTGCGTTTGAAAACCCTTTAAATTCTAGAGAGGGTTTCCTTTGAAAACTGGGGATGGTGTTGTTGAACATGCTGGCTCACCTTTCTGAACTTGTGGGTTTTGTTTTGGATCTCTAGTGTAAAAAAAAAGTGAATATTGTAGGGACTTTATCATCCAAGACCAAACCCCTTCTAGTGGCAACTGATACTTCCTTTTTCCCATCAGGCCATGGGTTTAATAGTCACTGTGGGGTAAGTTGTCATTTGGGAGGAATTTTCCTGATTATTTATATTTCAAATTGCCTTATATCTGTCCAGATTCTGACAGTTGATTTCAGCTGGAGGTTAAAAGCAAATGAGTATAAAGACAGTTCTCAGCAGTGTGACTTACAATATGTAAAGTTCTTTTATAGGTATTTGAATCTGTCATTGATAACCACAATACTTGACTATACATACCTCAGTATACATATCTAAAAGGAGATGCTTAGTTGCACTGTTCGTTTTTAGGCTTCAGCAGAAGTATTTTGTTATGTTTGATTAAGGAAACTAGTGGTAAGTAATTATTGCCTTCACAAAGAAACTCGCTATACCTGTTTACATGAATGAACTATCACTGTCAGCATTTGATCAACCTACATCTTTCAAACTTGGACGATTCTTGTCACTCAGTCTTGTTTAATCAGAATTAGCCCCATTAAAAGAAGTAATGTTTATTTCTAAGTAAACATTGTTGAGATTCAGCAGGTCAGCTGGAAGTTTTCCATAATCTAAATTCATGAAACTCAGCTTCAAAAACACAGTTGCACTGTAGCAGTTGAATGTGTACTTTCAAGACAGACACTTTCTAAACAAGTGCTAGGAGTCATTGTAGATATTTAAATATGACTGTTTGGTTAAATTTGAAATACCTAAAAGCAGTATTAGCTTCCTGAATTATGATGACAATCAACAATGACAATATTGCTTACTGTATTGAAAATGATTTCATTGGAAACAACACCTACAGTGAAAGTTTTTAAAAATTTGGTTAATAATTCTGTTGCAAGCAAAATTTCTCCAGAAAGCTTTTTAAAACATGTGGTTAATGAGATACTTGCATCAGATTCTTTAATACATGTGAGAAGTATACTGTGAGATAAATAAACTTGGTAGTTGGGATAAACATTTTTCATTCTGCATTTTTTTCTTGCACTTTGGCATGTAAAATGTTAGTGGGTGAAGAATGTTCATGCAGCTTTCACAGAACAGAGTATTATTGTTTTTCCCCTGTGAAACTGGTTCTTGTTAGCAGTTGTCATAATGATTTCCTTTTTTATATTGTTTAAGAAATAAGTAAATAGTTGATTAGATTTTTCAGATATACCTTCTTAGAGATAGAATATATGCACAGTGTAGTGTGAGGCTCACCAAAATAGTCATTGTAAACTATGGGCTGTCTTCTGTGTAAAGCTGTCACTCCTTACACTGCTGATGAATTGAAGCTACACTTTTGCTTATAGTTGTGCATGCTGTTGAAAATTATTTCACCATCTGTTAAGGTTGGTTATTCTCAGGCCACATCTGACCTTGGTACAATTCACTCCACCAGTTTCAAAGAAGCAGAATGTGGAAACAAGACTGCCAAGGCCAAAAGCCACATGCAGATATGGTTGCTGACCTGGCAAATGACACTCTTCAGAGAGTCCTTTTATAGTCCTCTTTGAAATGCTTTGACACACCTTCATTCTTGGTGGCTGATACAGCTTCTGAGAGAATATAATGGTGGTGCACTTTAGCCCCAAGCAGTTTAGTTGTAGAAGTTCCATACTTGGGGTTGAAGAAATTGCCAGTAGTGGGTCTGTATGCTAAATCATTGATCATCTTGCATGTGTTCGTTTGAACTGTGTACATCAAGAATAACATTGAAAAATCAAGTCAAATGTTGAAGTGACATATAGATGCAGTACATATTTCACAAGGGTAATTAACTAGTGATCTACACTTGCTGCTTAACAAATCTGTATATGTTATGTAGTAGACTATAAACTAGTACATGGTTCATGCTGAAGTTTGGCTTTTTAAAACTTGCTGATTTCTCAGGTGATTTCTAACTGGCTTCATCAGAAGGAACAACAGCTCACTGGTTGAAACAGCATTTCTACATATGTGGCCCTGGATTAACTTAGCATCCTCACCTAGTTTGATCTAGTTTAATATGGTAATAGTGCTGGGTAGAGATAATTTGAAAAAAAAATTCATGTTAAATGAAACTGCTGTATGTGTGTAGCTATTAAAATTTTAGATTGCACAATTTTGAGTTTACAATTTGAATACACAGTTAGTATGCTGAATGTAAATATCTGGAAAACATAGTCAAATCCTTTGCAGAGTTAACTGAGCATAGCTCTGCATAGGGTTAACTTGTAAGCCAATATCTGCTTACAAAGTTAGTGCCTATCAGAAGAGCTTAATGCCTGTCATTGAAAGAAGTCATGGGCATGATGGCCTACTGTGGAATTCTGAAGTTTGACAAGAATTAGGCTGAGACCATTGGTTTTGTCTGTTTTCAGTCTGTTAAAATGCAGTATGACTGTCTTTTATGATGGTGATGCCACAGTTTCAGAAAAGTTAACTAGTTGGGAGGGACTTAAAAAAATCTAGTTTTGTTCCTGTGAAGAGGAATGCTATATCTCTATAGTAGCTCCCACCAGCAGTGATTCCTACCTATGCTGCCTCTTATTTATTGCCTCTGCATTGGATTAGGTGCAGATAGGAAGAGAGTGCATTAATATCAGTGTTATATAGTGAACTGTTAAACTGTGATTCATTCACCTTTCCTGCTGATCCCAAGGATCAGATTCTCTTGGATTGCTTTCTCCCATTGAAAAAGGGGCCTTCATAAGAGGAAGTACAGTAAGTTAGCCAGCATCATTGCAGATTCTAGTAGTTTAAGGTAGACAAAATGTGGAAGAGCCATATGGCCATTTATTATATAAGAACAGAGAACATTCCTGGATAAGACAGAACCCTTTATCAACCCTTCTAACCTGGGTTTAGGGCTGGTTATGAGGCCAAAACGATCTTCGTTGTCCTGATGGATGACTTGTGCTGGGAGATGAACTGAGGAGACTCTGTTGATTTTCCTGGACTTTTCATTGGCTTTCAATACCATCAGTTATTGTATTATTATGGACCACCTTTTTGGGCTGGGATTGGGAGACACCATTTCATGGTAGCTTTGGTTCTGCCTGCAAGGTAGGTTTCAGGTGGTGTTGGAGAATATGTAGCTATTCAGGTCTTTGGCCTATGGGGTTCTGTGTGCTCTTTAATATCTGCATGAAACTGCTAGGTGAGGTCATCTGGAGATTTGGGCTAGGTTGTCAGTAATGCATGCATAACAGCTCCATTTCACACTTTCAGCTGATCCTGGGGAGGCTATGGAAACTCTGGGCCAGTGCCTACAGGCAATCTTGAAATGGGTGCAGGCTTATAAACTGAAACTTAATCCTGACACGATGGACGTGCTATTGTGGACAGAAGGGTGATGCTGGATTTAAAGTGTCACCCCTTCTGGATGGTGTTGTACTCCCCTTGAAGAAACAGGCTTGTAATCTGGGAGTGTTGTTGGACCAAGGCCTACTGCTGGATAAGCAGGTGGCAGCCGTGGCCAGGAGTGCCTTTTACAAGCTAAAACTGGTTAGCCAGTTGTGGCCTCTAGTCGTTGTGGTGCATGCCCTGGTTACATCTAGATTAGTTTATTATAGAATGCTCTGTGTGGGGCTAACCTTGAAAAGCATTCAGAAATCGCAGTTACAGAATGCTGGAACCAGAATGATGACTGAAGTGGGTCGTAGGGACCATATCATTCCAGTCTTGGCCAATCTACACTGGCTTTCAGTTTGTTTCTGGGTGCAATTCAAGGTACTGGTGCTGACCTCAAAACCATATATGGTTTGGAACCAACATACCTGAAGGCTTGAGTGCCTCCTTATGAACCCAGCTGACCACTGCAGTCATCTTTGGAGGCCCTGCTTTGGGTGCCTCCACTTTCTGACATTAGGCACCAAAGCCTTGGAACTCCCACCCCAGGGAGATTTGTCGGTCCCCTTTTGGTGTCGTTTTCTGCAATCAGGTAAGGCTTTTTTGTTTTGCTTGGTGTTCCCTCAGTGATCCCTCCTTTCCAATCAAATTTTTAAGTGCTGGGGAGGGGCTTTGGTTTTTGTACTTATTTTAACTCTGTTTTAGTTTTAGTATTGTATATTGGAAGTTGTTTTAATACTTTTAAAATGTGATTTTTATCATGTATGTTTAAAATTGTTAGCTGTTTAGGTGGCCCTTGCAAGAACAGAAAGGTGGGATATAAATTCTGTAAATAAATATACAGTCTCCATGTCCATTCCTCAGAGCTGTAGTCAGATTTCATATGTTGGGACTTGGAATCTAGTTATATATTGTGTGGGGTTCCTATAAGTCAAAAGGCAAAAATATTTGAAATGGTTTATACATTTAAATAGCTTTTCCCTTAAAATACTTGGAAACTTGACCAAGTGAGAGGATGGGGAAGCACAAAATCCATTTTCTAAGTATTAAACAATATGTTCACAGTGGTCTGCAGGATGGATGATAACTGTATAACACAGGGGTGGCCAATGGTAGCTCTCCAGATGTTTTTTTAACCTACAACTCCCATCAGCCCCAGCCATTGGCCATGCTGGCTGGGGCTGATGGGAGTTGTAGGCAAAAAACATCTGCAGAGCTACCGCTGGCCACCCCTGGAACAGTATTGTAGCATCTGGCTTTCCCAGCTAGGTCTTCCATTGGACATGGAATTCACTGGATATCTTTTAAAACAAATTTTAATTGATATTTGTACATAAGTGTGCTGCATGTTATATTTGTGAACATATGTCAATTAGTAAAACATTCTATCACTGCTTTATTAACCAGTAAAGTTTATTAAAGGGAGAGGGGAGGGGAGTCCACAAGTACAATCTTATTGGCCTTATAATAGTCTGGAAATATTTTATGTAAGAGGCCTACTCATAGGTGACAACTCTTGTCTTTGTGAACATCAGTGTAGTACCACATTCAGAACACCCTCTAGGCTCTTATTTTAATTGGTTGTCAGCATCCAACGACAAAAATTCTGAAGTATTTTTAACTGTTTTTAGCATTTTCAGTTCCAATAATTCTATACTTCCTCATTTGAAGGGAGCAAAAGCTAGTGCTTAATCTGGCTAATGCCTGAATAAAATTCCATTGCATACTTGTAGAGATTCAGAATGGGCCTTCTCATAAATCATGCAGACAGAGACTGTGCATGTTTACTTAGAAAATGTCCGGCAAGGTAGTTTGCATAGGACTGCACTCAGACAAATCTCAAGATTTGTCTGTTATCTCTGGTGAGTAGGGTAGGATCTCAGTATGTAGCAGAAGGTAACAAGTACTCTGGGGTGTTTTGTGGCTATATTTGGGGAAGGACGGTGGCTCAGTGGTAGAGTATCTGCTTGGTAAGCAGAAGGTCCCAGGTTCAATCCCTGGCATATCCAACTAAAAAAGGGTCCAGGCAAACCTAAAGTTGAGACCCCGGAGAGCCGCTGCCAGTCTGAGTAGACAGTGCTGACTTTGACGCACCAAGGGTCTGATTCAGTATAAGGCGGCTTCATATGTTCATATATCACACAAGCAACAAGCACTGCAATTGTGTTTTTAGAGCATGACCTGCCTATTTGCCTTACTAAGATTTAATAGTTTTAGGGTAAGCTGGCATCTTTGACTTCATTTTTAATAACTTGGTAATTTGTCCCCATGTCTGTACTCACTTTATCATTTGGACATTTCTGGAGTAATCCAGCCTTGTTTTATCATGTAAAAAATTTCTTGAAGAAAATATGATATTGATAAAAATGTAGTACCATCAGCACTGTCAGACCAAGTTATTTAACTGTATTGACTGGTTTTTAATGCTGTTAAATTTAATGTTTTTATATTGTTAAATTTAAAGGTTTTATCTATTATTGTATGTTTTTATGAAATGTTGTTAGCCGCCCTGAGCCTGCTGAGGTGGGGAGGGCAGGATACAAATAATTTTTATTATTATTATTATTATTACCATGTCAAAGTCTAGTTTCTCAGGCCAAGCTGCATGCTATATTTAACAGGTGATTTCCATGGGCACTTTTGGTAATAAATCAGCTGCAAGTTCCATATGGAAATGCATTTCTAAGCTATATAGGGTTCCAGTTCAGATTGGGGCCACAACATGTCAGTAGGTGGACTGCAGCCTTCCCCCTGCAATATTTTCCTGACCCAAAACAGCTCTATTGTGCACTGATTGTTTGCATGTGCATCCACCAAGGGGCAAATAACTACTGGGACCATTTGTGGTTCAAGAAAATGATACAAGGCTGGAGTCTTGAGCTAAATCTGTGAGTGATGCTTTAAAATTGAGTTCTCACAGAGAACTTGCAGTTCATATCAAGCTGCCAGACTCCCAGTTGTATTAGATACAAACTGTAGTTAGAGCCTCAGGAACTGTATATGTATGTTTGTGTCTTCTTAGATGTATACATTATCATTTAGCCCTTGCTGAAGTGAAGTGTTTGTTTCTGCATTGCTTGTATTCATCTTTAGTTTGTTCTTCCGCCTTTCTCTGTTCACCTCATCCCCTTTGATTTCATATTATGACCTATTAGAACAGGAGCTTGTCTTTTTTTTTGTATTATTCTCACAAAAATACCGGGTTTATTTATTTACTTCATTTATACCCTGCCTTTTTGAAATGAGATGAGACCGCTTGCTGGAGCCTGTTTTTGTACTGTAAGGATCTCAAATCAACCCCAGTTGCTAGACCCCCAACAAGGCTCCTCTTCCTCCACTTGAATGTGTTCATTGATGACACTAATAATAATATATCCCAAACAAAGTTTGACGAGCTACTTTACGAAAGAATTCTAACTGCAAGCACAGTTAAGATTTCAGGCTTATTTTGTTGCTTAGATGTGTAAGAAACCATCAGTTTAAAAAAATTCTGCTCTTGTGTTTAACATCTTCACTGCCTTTTGTTCGTTAAGTATATGATCAGATTGTTCAGGGCATAAAGAGGATCTGATGGGGGACCAAACTAAACATGATTTGTTGTATGAATAATTCACATGTGGAGTGAAGAATATGTGTACTACTTTTTGAACCAAAAGGAACAAACAGGTGAAAGGAGCTTAACTCTCTTTCCTCTGTGCTCTGTGGCTTCCAGCAGCTCACCTCATTTCTGGTAGCAGAGTCAGGTTTGAAGGAAAGAGCCTGGAAGGCGAGGCACAGGAAGGGAGGAAGTCTTGCTGTCACCTACATACTGCTCTTGGTGTAAAAAGTATTATTATTATTTGTGTGTGGTGGGGTACATTCTAGCTGGGGAAAGAAAAGTCCAGGTTTATTTATTTACTTAATTCAAAGGTGTTGACTCTAAAGTCTGTTTTTAAGAGCTTGCTTTGAATTCTGTTGCTTCTCTTGATTTTTCCCCTTTTATCAGGATTATAGAAAAGTCCTAAATAACTTGTTAGCTTTGTGACCATTGGCATCTTTAAGACCTTTCATGTGCATATACACTTCTTCAGATATTTGAAAAGGTGTACACAGAAAAGCTTATATGCAGAATGCAACTATTTTTGTCTTAAAGGTGCCACTGGACTCAAACTTTGTTCTGCTGCTTCAGACCAACACGGCCACCCACCTGAAACTATTGTCAGCTTTGTGTTTGCTCTCTGTGGGTTTAATCATTCTAGGGATTTTGTTTTCCTACTATGGAGTGTGGTGAAGGGAAGAGGTGTGGCTGAGAAAAGCTGAGCAAAGATTAGTGAAAAAATGTATTCTCAATCAACTTGCAAGAGTTGGAACGACAAAGTGAGCATGTCATATTTAAATGTTTTATCAATTCTGACTAGGAAGGCAAATGTAGTGCTTTAAGTGTTATAGAAGTGGATTAAATGCACATTTTCTCTCCTGAAAACAAATGTGTTTTGACTGTAGTGAAAATGCACTCAGACCACTTCTGCCAAGCTTATAATACAGTCCTATGTAGAGTTACTCTTAAGCCCGTTGAAACTGCACTGTTAATATGCTGTACTGATTTACTTCCCCCCCAAACCCTATAAAATATATTCATTTTAAAAAAAATGGGAATGCAGAGGATTGAATTCAAAGCCACCCTTGTTCAAGTGGAAGGTAGTTGCATTCACACAAGTAGGAGGATCTGTGATTTCCAGAGTTTTCCACTTGAGCTGTTGCCCCCACAGCTGCACACGATGCTGTTTGTAAAGATCCTGTAACTCCATTGCAGCCCCACTGCTGTGGAATCAACTCCCGGAGGAGGTATGGGCCCTGCGATGTTTAGACCAATTCCGCAGGGGCTGTAAGACCTACCTCTTCAAAATAGCCTTCACCTAATGCCGAGTCAAGAAAGTCTCGCTGGACATATTTTGGTCACTGAATTTTACTAAAGACCTAAGTTATAGCGCCACAATGTTAATTTTAATGTAAGTTGCTAATGTTTTAATGCTGATTTTATAATTGTAATTGTATTTATTATGTATGGTTTTATTTTATTATATTCATATGTTGTGAGCCGCCCTGAGCCTGCCCTGGCGGGGAGGGCGGGATACAAATAAAAAGTATTATTATTATTATTATTATTATTAACTTTTTGGGGTTGTGAGGAAGTCTGCAGAAAACAGAGGCAGGAAAATCTGTTCCTTTCAATTCCTTGGCTCCAGCCCCTTTAATTTATTGAAAATATTAGTATTTCATCTTTCAGATAGAAAGCCCTCATTGCTTCTTAAACAAGTCACCAGTTAAAAGCAATAATTGTACAGCAGGGGTTAAATAACTAAATGTGCGCACGTGCACACACAAACAAAACACCAGCAAGGCATTTAGAAAGAAAAATCAGTAAAATAACCACAAAGAGCAAAAGCAGTAACCAGGTTTTTTTAAAAAATAAATAAATCAGACATCTTTAAATGAGGAGCTCAGCCTTTCCTTCTAGAGGACTGTTTGGCCTGATACCAACATATCATCAGGGAAAGCAAAATATGAGTTTCTCTGTGGAGGGAGTTCTGCATGTGTTGAAATGCCCCATTCATTACGTGGCCACCCAACAGACTTTCACTGGGAGTAATAGATACCTTTCCCCTTTACAAACTGCATTTATGTAAGAAGAATGGGAAATAACACAGAGTAGCAGAATGGCTTTTAGTTTTATTTTGCTTATTTATTATTTTAATTGTAAAGTGCTTAAAGGAAAATTCTAAAGAGGCAGCAGAGAAATCTCATAAATATTTAATAAAATGGCTGAAAAATATAATTTTAACCCATCAGAGAAGTGGTGAAAGGTTGATTATTAAGTCTAAGTTTGTAGATTTAGCATGGATATGTTGAGACATAAACGGAAAAGAAAATGTACAAGACTACAGTCTACATAGCTTCCCCTTTCCCCCTGTATTTAGTAGTGATTATTTTATAATTCTTTCCCATTTGCTGAAGAATTTCCATGCTAGCTCCAGTTTTTCCTTACTATGGTAGCTGTTGTGGAGCCACTTGACACCAGGTGGAAGAACTACTTAATCAGTCATACTTCATGTTGCTGTAGTAGCATAGAAAAGCTGTCAAGTAGAGGCTATTTCAAACTTCCTTTTGTGAAAGAAGTAAAACCTAGACCCCCCCCCCCCCGGAAGTAACTTATGAGTAATAAGCTTCAATTAGATTTTAAACATATGTTAAAGGTAACTTGGAGTAGATTGAGTCTGATAGTTCACCTCAAGAGAAAGGAAAGCAAAAGCTGTAGGTCAGGGTAAAGAAACAGCTCTTCTAAGAGTGGCAAAGATTCAAAGGAGGCATAGGATTGCAGCCTGAAGAGTAAATGGTGCCAGTATTTTTTAAAGGCAGGAGAGAAGCTTAGGAACTCTAGAGTGATTTCCTTTTTTTTTTTTTTGACAAATAATTACATTAGAGCAGGGGTGACCAGCGGTAGCTCTCCAGATGTTTTTTGCCTACAACTCCCATCAGCCCTAGCCATTGGCCATGCTGGCTGGGGCTGATGGGAGTTGTAGGCAAAAAACCATCTGGAGAGCTACCGTTGGCCACCCCTGCATTAGAGCAACTAACATAAGCACCAGAAAATAGAATATATACCAGCAGTCAGTGTAGCTTTATGGGAAATTGTGTGCCTTAGCCTGATTTCCATTGTTAATAAAGCAAATGACTTAAAAGACAAGATAAATTCAGCTGATATCTAGATTCCCTCAAGGTTTGGGTTCTATACGACACATTCATAGTGTTCCTGTACTAAAGAACAAATACACAATTTATTCATAAAGTGCTAATTAATTGGAAAGGTTGGTTATTCTGCCTTCTGTGTTGTTCCAAGTTTTGAATAATGTCCTTCATGTAGTAGTAAATATAGTAAAAGCTGTGTTATCTAGCACCTGGTTAACAAGCATGCTGGGCTGCAGCCTGTTGTGCCCTGCCAAGTGAGAACGGGCAGTGGAAGAGTGGACTCCAGATCCAGTCCATGGGCACCATTGACTTGGTCTGCTGGCAAGTCAGCAGTGTTGATGGCCAGAAACCAGATGAGAAACACTCCCTGCTGCTCCACTGCTTTCTCTTGCATGAGAGCAGGTGAAGGTACAGCAAGGAATGTTTCTCAGCCATAGGCACTGCCTACTCAACAGCTGCATGAATGGGTGGCACCCATAGTTGAGAGCTAGCCGACAAACAATCCCTGCTGTTCTGGTGCTTGCTTTCACATGAAAACACGAGGGTGGAGAAGCAGAGAGTGCTACTTCGTGTGGCCATGGGTGCTGCCTGCCTGTGCTTCTGTGAAGCCAGCATTGCCTATTCCTCCACTGTCCACTTTCATTGAGTTTCAGCAGTGGTAGAGTAGGCAGTGTGTTCCTGTCTGGTCCAGGTCCTGAGTGCTGCAGCAGAACTGTGTGTCCTGGCTGGGTCCGTCCATGGCTGCTGCCTACTTAGTGCTGCTAGGTTGTCAGAGCTTTGTTAATGCGCAATGCCAGTTTCTTTTGAATGCTGATTAAGAAAGAATTTACTTGTAATACCAGATGTTGTGGATGATACCAGTCTGAAAGCAATAGCACAGATACATCAGAATATAGATGAATTAAAAGCAAAAGTGAGATAGCAATGAAGTTTATTGAGGAAAAATGAAGTAGTATTCTGAAGAATGAAAAACTAATAATCTAACTTGAGACTGGGTATTTGAGAGGAGGTGTGGGCTAATAGTGGTTAATAAAATTTCATTGTAAGTAGTGATTGCTATAGTGTTTTATACAGGATCAATAATTCTTTGAATACTTAATGCTTGGTGCTAACAAGAATACCTAAGACCATAGTATCATCTGTATGTCCCATCATTCATGAAGAATGTTTGGAAAGAATAGAGCTAAAATGATGATAAAGTTATTAAAATTGGTTAAAGGAAAAGCTGTTGTGTCAATTTAGTCTATGGAAAGGATTTGGGATTATCGATTTCCCAATTTTTACTCATAACTACCGGAGGGACCGTTCTTGCTATCCATCAGGATAGCAGAATAAGGAATTTGTTAAAACTATAAATATGGGGGTTAAACAGTAGTAAATATCCTAACCATAAGAGCAGTTTATGAGCTGTCAGCAGTGCATCAAACTAATTTAAGAAGTCTGTTGCAGTTTTCAGGGAAATTATGAGAATGTATCTGCTGGGAATGAGTGTATTCTGTGTTAATGAATAGAATAGTTGTAGAAGCAGAGAATCTCACTGGAATCAAAATAATGGATCAAGTGTTTCAAGAAAACCTAACTATATTTATCCTGTAGATAGATCCAAATAGGCAGCCGTGTTGGTCAGAAGTAGTAGAACAAAATAGGAGTCAATTGCACCTTTAAGACAAACTTAGTTTTATTCAGAACATAAGTTTTTGTGTGCATGCACACTTCTTCAGATGAGGAATGAGGTGCAGTAAGCAGAGCCACATATAGCTGGTGGGGTTTGGAATGCCAAGTAGTACAAAGTTAAAAAAACCAATAGCAGAATAGTAAAATTAACAAATTCAGAAAACCTTTGATCTGGGTTGAATTAGAGTGGGAAACCATAAAACAGTAACATGTCAGAATGTGAGAATGCCTGTTAATTATTCTATTGCTAATAAACCTGGGTCAAAAAGAAGGCATTTCTTTCCCAGAAGATTCCCTGTCTGACTAATTTACCTTTTAACATGTAACATAAATATATACATCATTCTAGTTTGCCATTAAGAAAAAAATACATTAAAATATAGTAGAAGATGGGTTTAATATATGTAATGTGATAAGCAGCCAATATCCCTTGTTTGAATATGTCAATACAAAAGCATTATTCTGATACACTATCCTGAAAGAGAAATACATTGGAATACTGTGGGTATATTGCCTTACTTGGTGAAAGTGGTTTTAGCATATGTAATGAGATTAAAAAAAACCAAAACAACATCTCTGTTCAGTCCTGGGGAGGTGTTTGTTCCAAGGTTCATAATAGTTTGTAATTCAGCAATTCCCCTCTCATAAGAACATAAGAGAAGCCATGTTGGATCAGGCCAACGGCCCATCAAGTCCAACACTCTGTGTCACACAGTGGCAAAAAATGTTATATACACACATACACTGTGGCTAATAGCCACTGATGGACCTGTGCTCCATATTTTTATCTAAACCCCTCTTGAAGGTGGCTATACTTGTGGCCGCCACCACCTCCTGTGGCAGTGAATTCCACATGTTAATCACCCTTTGGGTGAAGAAGTACTTCCTTTTATCCGTCTTAACCTGTCTGCTCAGCAATTTCATCGAATGCCCACGAGTTCTTGTATTGTGAGAAAGGGAGAAAAGTACTTCTTTCTCTACTTTCTCCATTCCATGCATTATCTTGTAAACCTCTATCATGTCACCCCGCAGTCGACGTTTCTCCAAGCTAAAGAGTCCCAAGCGTTTCAACCTTTCTTCATAGGGAAAGTGCTCCAGCCCTTTAATCATTCTAGTTGCCCTTCTCTGCACCTTCTCTAAAGCTATAATATCCTTTTTGAGGTGCGGCGACCAGAACTGCACACAGTACTCCAAATGAGACCGCACCATCGATTTATACAGGGGCATTATGATACTGGCTGATTTGTTTTCAATTCCCTTCCTAATAATTCCCAGCATGGCATTGGCCTTTTTTATTGCAAACGCACACTGTCTTGACACTTTCAGTGAGTTATCTATCATGACCCCAAGATCTCTCTCTTGATCAGTCTCTGCCAGTTCACACCCCATCAACTTGTATTTGTAGCTGGGATTCTTGGCCCCAATGTGCATTACTTTGCACTTGGCCACATTGAACCGCATCTGCCACGTTGACGCCCACTCACCCAGCCTCAACAGATCCCTTCGGAGTTCCTCACAATCCTCTCTGGTTCTCAGCACCCTGAACAATTTAGTGTCATCCGCAAACTTGGCCACTTCACTGCTCACTCCCAACTCTAAATCATTTATGAACAAGTTAAAGAGCATGGGACCCAGTACCGAGCCCTGCGGCACCCCACTGCTTACCGTCCTCCACTGCGAAGACTGCCCATTTATACTCACTCTCTGCTTCCTATTACTCAGCCAGTTTTTGATCCACAAGAGGACCTGTCCTTTTACTCCATGATTCTCAAGCTTTCTAAGGAGCCTTTGATGAGGAACTTTATCAAAAGCTTTCTGGAACAACATCTATCGGGTCTCCTTTGTCCACATGTTTGTTCACCCCCTCAAAGAAATGCAACAGGTTAGTGAGGCAAGATCTTCCCTTGCAGAACCCATGCTGAGTCTTCCTCAATAACCCGTGTTCATCAATGTGCCTACTCATTCTGTCCTTGATAATGGTTTCTACCAACTTTCCCGGTATTGAAGTCAGACTGACTGGCCTGTAATTTCCCGGATCTCCTCTGGAACCTTTTTTAAAGATGGGGGTGACATTTGCTACCTTCCAGTCCTCAGGAATGGAGGCAGATTTCAATGAAAGATTACAGATTTTTGTTAGAAGATCCACAAGTTCAACTTTGAGTTCCTTCAGAACTCTCGGATGTATGCCATCCGGACCCGGTGACTTATTAGTTTTTAATTTGTCTATCAGTTGTAGGACCTCCTCATTTGTCACCTCAATCTGACTCAGGTCTTTCAACACCCCTTCCAAAATTAGTGGTTCTGGGGCGGGCAAAAAGTTCTCGTCTTCTACAGTGAAGACGGAGGCAAAAAATTCATTTAGCTTTTCAGCCATTTCCCTATCCTCCTTCAGTAATCCTTTTACCCCATGGTCATCCAAGGGCCCCACTGCCTCCCTGGCTGGTTTCCTACTTCTAATATATTTGAAGAAAGTTTTATTGTTGGTCTTTATGTTTTTTGCAATATGCTCCTCATAGTCCCTTTTTGCCTGCCTGATCACAGTCTTGCATTTGATTTGCCACAGCCTGTGTTCCCTTTTACTAATCTCACTTGGACTGGTTTTCCACCGCTTAAAGGAGTCCTTCTTACCTTTTACAGCTTCCATTACTTTGTTTGTTAACCACGCAGGCCTTTTCTTATGCCTGTTTGTGCCTTTCCTAACTTGTGGTATGTATGTATTTTATCTGAGCTTCTAGGATTATAGTTTTAAATAGCGTCCAAGCTTCCCCAAGGGTTTCGACCGTATGTACCTTTCCTTTCAGTTTCTTCCTCACATGCCTCCTCATCTCAGTGTATTTACCCCTTTTAAAGTTAAACGTGGTTGTGGTGGTCTTTTTGGACAACTCCCTATTTATACAAACGGTGAAACCAATAACATTATGGTCACTGCTCCCAAGCGGCGCAATCACTTTTACATCTCTCACCAAGTCTTGGGCATTACTTAGGACCAAATCCAGGATCGCCCCACCCCTGGTAGGTTCTGAGACCATCTGCTCCATAGCACAGTCATTGAGAGCATCAAGAAACTCAATCTCTTTCTCTCGACCAGAACACATATTGACCCAATCAATCTGCGGGTAGTTAAAATCACCTATTACAACACAGTTTTTACGTTTAGCCGCTATCTTTAAGCCTTCCATCATATTATAATCGTCCTCTCTCTTTTGATTTGGTGGGCGATAACAAACTCCCATAGTTAAATTTCCTTTTGGGCCCTCTATTTCAACCCAAAGCATTTCTAAAAGTGAATCTAATTCTCTGATCTCTGATCTCTCCATTCTGTTCTTGAAGTTCTGAGAGTGGGTTTAGCATCCGTAATGAGATAAAAAACCAATATCCCTGTTCAGTCCTGGGGAGGTGTTTGTTCCAAGTTTCATAATAATTTGTAATTCAGCAATTTCTCTCTCCATTCTGTTCTTGAAGTTCCTTTGCAGTAAAACAGCTACTTTGAGGTCACCCATTGAATGCTTTGGAAGGTTAAAGTGTTCCACCACAGTTTCTAAGTTCTGTAATTCCTGATGTTAGATTTGTGTCCATTTATCCTTTGGCGGAGGGTTTGTCCTGTTCGCCCTATGTAGAGAACTGAAGGGCATTGTTGGCATTTAATGGAATATATAATGTTGGAAGATGAGCAAGTGAATGAGCCTGAGACAGTGTAGTTAATGCTGTTAGGTCCAGTGAGTGTGTTGTCTGGGTGTAAGTGGCAGCAAAGTTGGCTCTTGGGTTTACTGCATCTCTGGTACCAGTGTCCATGCTCAGATGAGATGTTGTATTGTTGTGGGTGAGGAGTTTGTTTATCCTGGTACCTAAATTGGTGTTATACCAGTTGGCAACAATAGTATTTCATAGTGTGGTTTAATCAAGTGTAAATAGGGATGGACATTTTTGCAGAATGGTTTGTCATTCATGGCTGAACATTTAAACTCATGTTTTCTGCTCTTCAGTTCATGAAAATCAATTCACAAACCTCTAGCAGGCCAAAATCCATGACAACCTTTAGTTCATTGACCAGTTCATGCTCATCCCTAGGTATAAATCAGTACTTAGCTAACAATTTTGTTCTAAATGATTTTGTATTACAGAACTGCAGTGAGTTGATGGGAACACACTGCTGTGTTGTATGAGATCAGAAATCTATCTGGTAGGCAGTCTTATCTTTAAATGATAAGATTTTAGAGGGCCTGGAATGACTTTGTCCATGGGGTCGCAAAGAGTCGAACTCGACTGTGTGACTGAACAACAACAACAACTTGTCTTTAAAACCAAACACCCTATATATCCCATACATAACACATGAGAGAGTCTTTACTGTTATTTGAAGCATTTGGGCCTTTGCTTCTCCAAGAGCAAAACAGAGTGATTGCAACCAGCAAGTTCTGATCGCAACACAGCCTATGTAGGGGGCAGAATGGGAGAAGGGAAGCCCTTTTCCTAGCCTTGTTTGGCTTTCAAGCATTAATGCCATATAAGCATTAATATTAATGAGTTAAAACCTTTTGGGGGGCAGAAAGGGCAGCTGTGATTGGGAGTAAGATTCATGGGGAGGATTGAAAATTAGAATTTTCCATGCAAAAATTTGTTCCACATCTCTGTTTCTTGTGATAGATTCCAATACTGTATCAATATATATACAATGTTTGTTTTGTTGATATCGTACTTTATTATTAGGTGCCCCACACTAGCTCATGACATTTCTAAAACGTGATAGTTTTAACAACAATCTTTATTTGTGGAGCAGTCAATAGAGCTGAAACCTTTTTTCCCCTTGCTCTGTTGTAGGATATGTAGTCTTATGTGGCCATTACGATGGTATTTCTGGCAGTTAGGCAGTAGGTTGGAGAACTTTTGATTGAGATTAGTAAAATTTCATAGAAGCATTGGAATCTGTAGGAGAGAACGAATGCATAGTTCCCTGGTCATCTTCTAATTTGCATAAATGTGTAGGTTTCTACCTATTGATTTGGTAGTAGTTTTTGTTTCTTTAGTGGAATCTTGCAGAGAAGTAAAAAAAATATTCATGTTACAGGATGGCTTCAGCATTGAGATGTGACAGTGACTTGATCGGGCAGAAACATTACTTGTCTTGACAAAATTGGCTGTGAGAGGGCTGTTATATACATTCTGTTTTGTTCATAGTTGAGGCACAAGTTGCTCAGTCATATAGAGTTTTACACTGTATTAGGTCATTTAATTTAATTTTGTATTAGTCTCAAAGCATTAAAATTTATGCTGAAATTTTATCTTCTTTGGACATACTTGCAGTAGGGAGATGGAGAAATCTTTTTATATGTACAGACTAAATTGAAATTCTTTTGAATCATCCCAAGTGCAATGATTTATAAACATTAATTCTGACTAATAAAAACCAATTGTGGGTTAGTTACTTAGCCAGCTAAATATTGCTAAAGCAAATGTCAATTATTTAAAGCATTAATTTGAACATTAGTTTATCTTCAAAAGTTAACTTGTGAAACATTGGAATTCTGAGCAGTCATAATACATTGTTATTTATAGCAGACTAATATTTTGCAAGTAAATGTATGTAGTAATCAAGAGTAAACAGGTCTAGGAATTTTTCTCAGAAGCCAAATTGGGAAAGTGGGAGGTTGTTAAAATGGCAGCTGTAAGTTAAAACAGAGCATTGTAAGTCTTTATGGATTTATTATGACATATCCTTTTATATTTACAGATTATATAAGTACAAAAGGGTTATACTTGTAGATTATAGTCCACAAAAGTTTATTTCATAATATGTTGATATTTTTTAAGTGCTATAAGAGTACTTGTTTTGCTGCACTAGACCAGCATTGCTACTTTTCAGAAATAAAAGATAGCTCAGAATTAATATTCAGTTTAGGTTACAGTTGATGTTAATCCTAGTGTGCGTGTGTGTGGGGGGGGGGGGAGAGGTTGCCCAGAGGCATAGAAGTCAAGGATCCTAGGGTCTAAAGTGCAAAAGGGAGACCCTTTAGGAGTCTTTTCGTTGTTGTTTTTTGAAAAGCTGGAAAATCAAGATGAGAGGCAAGCACAGCAAAGGCAGCTAATGATATTAAACACGATTTTTTTTTGGGGGGGGAGTGCACATAGATGTGGAAGTCAAGGATCCTAGAGTCCAAAGTGCAGAAGGGGGGAAATCTAACAGGTGGTCTTGCACAGGAGGGTGTGTGTGGAGAGTTGGAAAACCAAATGAGGGGCTGGCACAACAGGGGCAGCGGATGATGCTAAGCCAAGGGGGGTGCCCAGAGGGATGGAAATCGAGGATCTGGGTGTCCAAAGGGCAAAAGGGGGCAGAAATTGAGAGTACCAAAATCCCACTGTGGGGGGAGTGTGGATCCTCAGCTGAGGAACCCACTGGCTGAGCCCTTCTTGAGCAGAAGAAAAATCCTGAGTAAACACCAATTACCCTGAATTCCATTATTTTCACACTGAGGAATGAATTCCAGTTTTCTTTCCTCTCTGCCTCTAACTCTTTCTTCTAAACTGCCTGCTACAAAGTTAAAACTGCTCTTGTGAGCTGGGAGCAGAATGGGAGCTCTCTTGTTGGCAGCCAGCACTATCTATCAAGCATTGGAGGTCACTGTTAGTGTTTTCAGGGCATCCTCCTTTTGCTTTGACAATTAACAGATTAGTGCCAGCATGAACTGCATGAACTGCTGACACCACATGAACCTCCATGAAAACAATGGAGGTTCGTGAAAGGCTCATCGCAGATTCAATCATACTACCCTTGGCTCACGAACTGTGAACTGGGTGATTTTCATGACAAATTTAGGTTTGTGACAAGCTTTGCCCATCCCTAATGTACACTTTCAAATGCTAAGGACTGAGGGACAGTCATAAAAAAATGTCATGGGGGAGCTGTTGGCAGGAAGGAGAAAGAATTGGGTTAAGCTATGCATTCCTTGAAATGCATGTGGTTTGTGTGTGTATGTCTGTCTTGTTTCTGATTAGAGATGTACAGAAATTTTGAAATCATGGGAGATTTTAGGAAGGGGGGAAACAACATTTTTGGAAAATCTAAAATGCAGGACTTTCTTTCCTATGAAACCTAAATTAATTTTACTAAAACACATTTGTAACTTAGAATATAAGACTGTTTCATTAGCATAATTACGGCATTTAAATATATTAATACCTGGTTTTTACAAGGAAAATTCTGCACGCACCACTATTAAAATGAGAGAGCTGCAAAACTGCTGGACTTTATGCTATTTTAGAAAATTTCACTCATCTTAGTATTATACAACAAAAAAACCTACAATTTTTTTCAGCACCTCTAAAATTTCCTAATTTTTCCAATGAAAAATGGGGGGAGGGAGTCCTTTACATCTCTCTTCCTGCCCCCCCCCCCCCCCACATTTTGCTCAACAGGATCTCCCAGCTCTCAGCAGTGGATTTTCAGGGCATACAGGAAATGCTAAAGAAATGCTAATCTGGGGAAGACCTTTTCACAGGACCTTCTTCCATTTGTGGAAGTTAAGAGGTAACCCAAAGTCTGTGGAGCTTGTGCATGCTGTTTTAGTTTGTTTTTAGGTATCTACTTGACTCCTGTATAGAGTCTGTATAAAAGGTTTTCCACATTTATTTTGGTTCTGACAAAGCAATATGCAAAAGTGGGAAAGAATGCATCCTAGTCACATGGCAGGTTACACTAACTGCTTTGCTTCATAATTTACCTAAGTAAACTTGAATCAGCTGTTCTATTACAAGTGGCTCAAACTTCTATAACTAAACATTAGAACAGTGGCATATTAAAGAACTATAGATGACATAAAGAACTATAGATGACATTAACAACTTGGAGTATGACAATCTTTGAGTATTTTTAATGTGTTCTTTTTAAAAAATCGTAATTCATTAAAGTTTCTAGCCAGTGTAAATTTAAACAAAAGCCATTTTATTTACCTTGCCATGGGTTTTCTAAACTTGGCTGTTGCTGTTAACAGAAATGTGATGCCTACAGTCCTAAGCATACACACTTAGAAATATAACTAAACATTCCAGTGGTAGCATACAGACATAGTGACTGTAATGCCTTAAGCAGGGGTCGGGAACCTTTTTTCTGCCAAGGGCCATATGGGTATTTATAACATCATTCGCGGGCTATAAAAATTATCAACTTAAAAAACAGTGCTCGGCCAAGGGAGAATGATTCAGTCCAGCAAAATTAATGCAAATAATTTTTTTCTATTTGAAGTCTTGTGGGGAGAGCCTAATCTGGCGCGCACACACGCACCCAGCCCGCCACCCTTGGCAAATGCATAGGTCCAGGGCTTTTTTGTAGAAAAAGTCCAGCAGGAACTCAGTAGTATATTAGACCACATCCCCTAATATTAGCATATTAGGTCACACACTCTTTAGCATATTAGGCCACACCATCTGGGATAACCGTGACAGTAACTTTTCCAGGCCCTGCAGCAATTCTGGCTGGCCAGCCAGGCCCCAGGGAGGCTGCCGCACAGTACATCTGGGCCGTATGATCTCTGCCTGGCCCTGGGGAGGCTGCTGCACAGCACGGCTGGGTCCCACAATCCTCGCTGGCCAACCAGACCCCAGAGAGGTTGCCACCTGGCACAGTTTGGCCCAGCAATCCCCGAGGGCCACATACAGCCCTCGGGATGGAGGTTCCCCACCCCTGGCCTAAGGAGAGATTATGTACTTGTATCATTTTTCATTTCAAAATTTGGCAGTACAGTTTTTAATGAGAAATAACAACAGCTTGGTGATGGCTACAATATCCTTTAAAACTTAAAGGATAGCCTTTGACATAACAGCTTGAAATAATTTGAAAGAAAAGAAACCCAAATTGTATTCATGCAAGCAGATTTTGAAATAGGCAGTTGCTTGGATTCAGACTAAATTGGCTGTTTCCACCCATTTCTCATTTCTCCTGCTGATCTTATCATTAGAGCATAAGAGAAGCTATGTTGGATCAGACCCATGGCCCATCCAGTCCAGCAGTCTTTGACATGCAGTGGCCAAAATCCAGGTGCCATCAGGAGGTCCACCAGTGGGACCAGACTCCAAAAGCCCTCCCACTGTTGCCTCCCAAACACCAAGAATATAGTGCATCACTGTCCCAGACATAGTGTTCCATCTGTATATTACAGTTAATAGCCACTGATGGACTTCTGCTCCGTATGTCTATCTAATCTCCTCTTGAAACTGTCTATGCTTGTAGCTGCTCCCACTTCCTGTGGCAGTAAATTCCACAATTAATTACCTCTTTGGGTGAAGAAGTACTTCATTTTATCTGTCCTAAACCTACTGGTGGTTAATGTCAAGTTCTTTTATTGTGAGAAAAGGAGAAAAGTACTTGTCTCTCTACTTTATCCCATGCATAATTTTGTAAACCATTATCATGTCCCCCCTCAGTCATCATTTCTCCAAGCTAAAGAGTCCTAACCTCTTTTTCTTCATCGGGAAAGTGTTCAATCCTCTTAATCATTTTAGATGCCCTTTTATGCGCTTTTTCCAATACTATATCCTTTTTTTTGAGGTGTGGTGACCAGAACTGTACAAAAGTTTTCCAGATGAAGTCACACCAGATTTATACAGGGGTATTACAATACTTGCTGTTTTGTTTTCAGTTCCCTTCCTAATAATTCTCAACATAGCATTTGCTTTTTTAATTGCTGTCACACACCGCATTGACATTTTCAGTGAGTTGTGTACCACAACTCCAAGATCTGTCCTGATCAGTCTCTGCTAGTTCGGATCCCATCAGAGTAAATTTATAGTTAAGATTTTTGGCTTCAGTGTGCATTATTTCGCATTTACCCAGGTTGAACCTCATTTAACATATTGATACTACTCACATACCCACTATAGGCTGCTCCCTGGTTCTCACCACCTGGAACAACTTAGTGTCATCCACAAATTTACCCACTTTACTGCTTATTCCCAACTTCAGATCATTAATTAACAAGTTAAAAAGCACTGGAACCAGTACTGAGCTGACCTCCACTGTCAAAACTACCAATTTATACTCACTTTCTGTTTCCTGTTAATTCTTCTGTGTCTATTCTCCTGAGGAGCAGCATTCCATGGAGATCAACAACTTGTGGTGGGAGGGGTAGACAGGAGAGTTCCATTCTTCCATTGGAAAACTTAGTCTAGATCCAGCCCATAGACTCCAGGAAAAATTACTTACACACTCAATGTTAATGTCCAAAGGTATGTTTTGCTATCTTAGGCTGTTCTGAACAGTTGTACATTATGCCCTCACTCTTTGGAGCCCTTAATAATTCTTGTTTCTTCTTTATGGGATTTATACAATGCATAATGATAGGAGTTTGACAAGGGTCAGCCTGGTTGGAAGCATATGACACTGAACTGTCACTGATAGGGCTGCTGGTACAGTCAAATATATTGACATCTGACAGCCTGATGGTATGCATTGTCATTGAGAAGGGGCAGTTCAAGAAGTGGAGTAGCTCTTTAAATTGAAATATACAGAATATTTTAGTGCTTTCACAGTTTAGATTGGAGGCAGATGCACAAAAAAAGTTTTATCATCTGTTTCATTTTTAAAACAATCATGCTTATTTTTCTGCCAGTTTAATATTCTGGGGCCGTTTCTATCCCACTAAATTCATATTGTATATTCATGTTGTGAAAATTATGTGTTGAGTGTGGCAAAGTTGCTAGTGAAGAATGTGTGTAAAATAGAAGTAATTATGGGTTTGCTAAGTAAAATTTTCAGCATAATGATCAAATGGGGGAGGGTGCCTTAAGGAGCAGCATTATAAGAGAGACAAGTGGACCATCTTTAACTGGAACTGCCTGGAACTGAACTAAAGTCATTTCATATATGAAAAGCAGATATTCTGCCAGTAAACTAGTACAGTGTAGTGGTGGGAAATAGTGGCAATGTTTGGTTGTTTTTACATTTTTAAACTGTTTCCATTTATTTGATGCTTCTCATTGAGTCACTAATTTATTTTCTATCTATTCATGTATAATATAAGTATTGTCCAGTGAAATTGCTCAGGACAGCTAACAAAATAAAAGGCAGTAAAAATAGCACATACCGTTAAACAGTAAAAACACTTAAAAACCCTAACCAGAGCATAACACATTGAACAGCTTAATATGAGGCTTAAAACAGTTCAGAACTAGAAGTAGACTATAAAACTGTGGTAAAAGATCAACCCTTAATTAAAAGACTGGATACAAGGAACACTTACACAAGAAGCATTTTGCTTCCTTCCAGTATTATATGCTAACTAATCACTTCCCATGGCTACGAAAATTTAGGATTTTGTTAAGTCACAGGAGTCACATACAGGCTTTTGCAAAAAATAACTTTTCCTTTCTTAGTTTCTCTATGGTCCTGTGACATAGCTTGGACAAAGGTTCTGGAGCTTCTCCATAGACCAGGCTATTTGATGAGCTTCATGGTTGAGTGGTCATAATAAGCTTGGAACGTAAAATGGTAGCCACTTGCATACACTGAAATACTGGAGATTAGATGAAGCCTTGTGATGGAGGCTGTTTACACAAGCAGCCATTTGTCAACTTTGAGTTGAGAGATGTGTCAACATTCTAATGACATCACAGACTATTATTGGAGGTCCTTGGTTACCATCTTAGAATCTTGAACTTGTATATGAGTGGTGAATACATGTTTAATGAAGCAGTTTTGGTAAAATGATCCAAAAGCCTTGTAATAATTCCTCTCAAAGAATTTAAAGAAAATCTTTATAAAGAAAACAATTAGAGGTAACAGTTTTTTGCAGATCTTAGACTTTAAAAGGAAATAATGTGCTGCCTACAAAACTAAATAAATTTAACCCAAGTTACCAGTGAAGTTCACTGGTATGATGCATTATACAGCCTGAGCTTTCTACTGCTTATAGCACTTAAACTTGCTGATATTAGTTGCTGTGGTGGTATTTTTTTTTTACCAAGTGTCTTATATCTCTGTAAATGGTAGTGGTACTAGAATGTTCTTCTGTTTGAGGGAGGAGTCACAGCTCATTGATGGAGCACATGTTTTGCATGCAAGAGATCCAGTCCCTGGTGCCTCGAGCTAAAGGGACTTCAGAAGCAAGTAGTGGGAAAGACAGTTACTCTGTGATGCTGGTAAGTTCTTGCCAGTCGAAGTAGATAGTACTGAGAAGGTGAACAAATAGTCTGCCTTAGTATAAGACCACTTCATATGCTTTTTGTATGGTGTCAAGTGGAGTATTCATGTCAAACCAACTGACATTGTTTTGCAGTCATGCATTTTTGTTAAAGCTTTCCAGAGTTGTACTACATTGTATCACAGGGGGCAAGGCCATACTGCTTCGAAAGTGTGTTTCAAGTTTTATATCCCACAAAATGTACTAATTTTTGTTACTATACAGTGTTATTAAAATATCATTGTGAAGCTCAGAAGCTTCTTCAGAGATTTAATGTGGTGTTCCAGAATTTGCATAATGCAACTCTAATTGATGGCCAAAAAGTTGTAGGAAGTTCCGCAGTTTTCAGGAACCTTCTTTCCCTTTATTACCTTTGTGGAAGTAGATCTATGAGTTTTATTGTGTTGATTAACTTACTAGAGATCAATTCATCCAGAATATTTACTTGTTATATTTTCATGCATACATATTACATTCAGCCGCTGAATGTTTGAAAAATATAAAATTTTTCCCACTTTTGTTCCCCCTTTCCCAAATTAGCCTGTCTGCAAGGAACTGTAATGTTCAAAATGCATTTGACTGGTAGGTTGGATGTGTTCAGCAATTCAGAAAATCCCAATGTGTTATATGCATGAGCATTACATGTGCTCTGTCTGTAGGCCCACCATATTTTATTTATTAACTTCATTTGTAGCCCAGTTTTCTTACTGAAACTCCGTATGAATTACAAAATATGTAAACGAATTCAGACAGCAAATAAAGAATTCAGTAGGACTGGGTTTACAGAACTGGAAAAACAATGTAAACAAACATCCAAGGCATGATGTACAATACAAATGACTATAAATGTTCAGTGCAAGGAAGTGTGATATTATAATAATCTGTTGATTAAGTAATGTATATCAACTTCTTTAAAAAATCACCAGTTTTTACAAACTAAGATGTTTATTGTTTATTCATAAACAATTGCTCATCAAAAACAATATAAGTTGTGCCTATTACATATTTCAGTGTTTCACAAA
Organism: Heteronotia binoei; assembly: GCF_032191835.1. Classification (NCBI taxonomy): domain Eukaryota; kingdom Metazoa; phylum Chordata; class Lepidosauria; order Squamata; family Gekkonidae; genus Heteronotia; species Heteronotia binoei. The sequence continues at coordinate 99,498,117 of NC_083228.1, read as the reverse complement.
TACATATCATATGACATCTGCATATTCTTGCTTGTCTCCAGTTTTTCTTCTATAGTTTCCTTCTATACTTCCTGCTTATACATTCCTTAGAACTTTTTGATCCTAGAATCATAGAGTTGGAAGGGACCTACAGGGTAATCTAATCCAATCCCCTTTACAATGCAGGAAATTCACAAATACCTCTGACCCTATCCCCAGTGACCAGAAGATGACAAAAAATTGCTTCTTGGCCCCAAAATGGCAATCAGCATTTCCCTGGGCATGTAAAGGGCCATGAGAATGAAGCACTGATGTAACACTTCCTGCCTTCCCTCTCATGAACTGCCTAAATTCACAGAATCAGCATTGCTGTCAGATGGCCCTCTAGCCTTTGTTCAAAAACCTCCGAAGGAGAGCCCACCATCTCCTAAAGAAGCCTGTTCCACTGAGAAACCACTCTGTCAAGAAGTTCTTCCTAATGTTTAGTCAAAAACTCTTTTAATTTAATTTCAACCTGTTGGTTCTGGTTCAACTTTCTGGGGCAATTGAAAACAACTCCAACTCCACAGTATCCTCTACATGACAGTCCTTTCAAGTATTTGAAGATGGTAATTATATCACCTCTCAGTCATCTCCTCTCCAGGCTAAACATATCCAGCTCCTTCAAGCTTTTCTCATAGGACTTGGTCTCCAGGTCCCTCACCATCTTTGTTGCCTTTCTCTGAACATGTTCCAACTTGTCCATATTCTTCTTAAATTGTGGTGCCCAAAACTGAACGCATTGCTCTAGGTGAGGTTTAATAAGAGCAAAGTGGTGCCATCACTTTGGACGATCTTAACACTATACTGTTGATACAGCCCAAAATCACATTTCCCTTTTTAGCTACCGCCTCACACTGCTGACTCATGTTCAGTGTATGGTCCACTAAGACTCCTAGATCCTTTTCACACATACTACTGCCAAGACAAGTCTCCCCCACCCTATAATTAAGCACTTGATTTTTCTTACCTAAATGCAGAACTGTACATTTATCCCTGTTAAAATTCATTTTATTTCTTTTAACACACTTTTCGAGCCTGTCAAGATTATCCTATATCCTCACTCTGTCTTCTACCATATTTGCTACCCCTTCCTATTTTAGTATCATCTGCAAATTTTATAAGAATCCCCTCTATTTCTTCATCCAAATCATTTATAAGGATGTTGAGCAAAACAGGCCCCAGGACAGATTCTTGAGGCACTCCACTTGACTCTCCTCTCCAAGCACTCATTGGGTGCGATCTGTCAGCCAGTTACAGATCCACCTACCAGTAATAGGATTAAAACCACATTTTAATTGTTTGTCAACAAGAATATTATGTGGAACCTTCTCAAAAAAACCCTTACTGAAATCCAAATAAACTGTGTCTACAGCATTCCCTGTGATCCAGCAAGGGTAGTACATTTCTCAAAAAAAAAAAAATAAATGAGATAAGGTTAGTCAGACATGACTTGTCCTTGAAAAACCCATATTGGCTTTTAGTAATCACAGCAGTCCTTCCTAAATGCTCAAGGACTGACTGACTGATAATTTGTTCTAAAACTTTTCCAGGCATAGATGTCAAGCTGACAGGTCAGTAGTTACCCGGATTTTCCTTTTTCCCCTTCTTGAAGAAGAGGGGACAACATTTGCCTGCCTCCAATCTTCTAGCATCTCACCTTTTCTCCAGGAATTCTCAAAACTAATGGACAGAGGCTCAGAAACTATGTCTGCAAGTTCTTTTAGTATCCTTGGATGCAATTCATCTGGCCCTGAGAACTTCATTTCATTTAAATAAACTAGATGTTTATTTACTACTCCTATGACAATTCTAGACTACAAATCCCTTCCCTCATCATATGTTCTGTTTTTGCCATGTTGCGTGCCATTTCCCTCACAAGAGAAGACTGAGGAAAAGAAGGGATTGAGCAGTTCTACCCTCTCTTCATCACTTGTTACAATTTCAGTTTCCCGTCCCTTCAATAGGCCTACCATGTCCTTGCTCTTTTTCTTACTTTGAACATAGAAAATAACCCCTTTTTTTGTTTTTAGCAGCTCGCTCTCTAGCTTAAGTTCATACTGTACTTTAGCTTTACTAACTTTCTCTCTACAAGCACTGGTTATTTGTTTATATTCATCCTTGGTTATAAGGCCCTCCTTCTATGGAAATCCCACCCCTCTTGAACTCTTCCTTCTAATTAAGTATTTCTGGCTATGGAATTTACCCAGCATAAGTTTGTCAAAATTTGCTTTCCTGAAGTCCCATCTTTTCCCTTCCCCAAGACTGTAAATTCCAAAATTACATGGTCACCACTACCCAGGGTGCCCACTACTTTCACCTCGTCAACCAGTTCTTCCCTGTTGGTCAGAATCAAGTCCAAGATAGCAGATCCCTTTGTTTCCCTTTGGACTTTATGAAAAATGAACTTGAGGCCGAGGTGATTGACCTGGAGAAGCAGAGATAGTCAGTTAAGCACTCGGAGAAGACTCTTGGGGACGTATTACATGAGCCCTACTCTGAACATGGCAGCCCCATTGCTGCCAGGGAGCATGAGGGTCGAAAGGGAACAGGGCACCGTGCTGAGGAAAAGGGGAATGTGCCCTCAGTAGGGACTTCTTCTGCAGTTGGTGAGCGGGTGTCCTTTCGCGCCAAGGAACCATCCCTAGGTAGGAAGAGAGGGGGGTGGTCTTGGTAGTTGGTGATTCGATCCTTAGGCGAGTAGACAGGTGGGTGGCAAAACCACATACTGACCGTATGGTGACTTGCCTGCCTGGTGCGAAGGTAGCGGACATTACGCATGTAGTAGATAGGTGATAGACAGTGCTGGGGAGGAGCCAGTGGTCGTGGTGCATGTTGGCACCAACAATGTGGGGAAATGCAGTCGTGAGGTCCTGGAGGAAAAATTTAGGCTGCTAGGCGGGAGACTTAAGGCCAGGACCTCCAAGGTAGCCTTCTCAGATGTGCTACCTGTTCCATGTGCAGGGATGGAAAGACAGGCACAAATTAGAAGTCTCAATGTGTGGATGAGACGATGGTGTAGGGAGGAAGGGTTTAAGTTTTTAGGCACTGGGATGCTTTCTGGAACAAGAGGGAGCTGTACAAAAGAGACTGTCTCCACTCATCCCCAGATGGAACCAGGCTGCTGGTGCTTAAAAACAAAAAGGTGGCAGAGCAGTTTTTAAACTAAATCTTGGGGGGAAACCACAGGAGATGAAACGTCTCTGGTTCGGGAGGACTCATCTCAAAGAGATGAAAGGTCTGCTGTTACTTTTCTACCGTAGAGTTGTCCACTGAGATGGTGACAAACAGTATGGACTGTCTGCCAAAGTCTCGAGGCAGCAGGAGGAAAGTTGTGGGCCTAACTTGCCTGGGAAATTATATATGTTTGTATACAAATGCTAGAAGTGTTCGAAGTAAAATTGGTGAGTTGGAATGTTTAATGTTGGGAGAAAACATAGACGTTGTAGGAATTTCAGAAGCTTGGTGGAATGAGGAGAATAAGTGGGACGCGGTGATTCCTGGATATAACTTATATCGGAAGGATAGGGAGGGAAGGGTTGGAGGTGGGGTGACTCTTTATGTCAGAGAGGGTATACAGTCCAGTAAGACCGAGGTCAGAGAATTAGAGTCCCTTCTAGAAATGCTTTGGGTCGAAATAGAGGGCCCAAAAGGAAATTTAACTATGGGAGTTTATCGCCCACCAAATCAAAAGATAGAGGACGATTATATTATGATGGAAGGATTAAAGATAACAGCTAAACGTAAAAACTGTTTCGTAATAGGTGATTTTAACTACCCGCAGATTGATTGGGTCAATATGTGTTCTGGTTGAGAGAAAGAGATTGAGTTTCTAGATGCTCTCAATGACTGTGCTATGGAGGAGATGGTCTCAGAACCTACCATGGGTGGGGCAGTCCTGGATTTGGTCCTAAGTAATGCCCAAGACGTGGTGAGAGATGTAAAAGTGATCGCGCCGCTTGGGAGCAGTGACCATAACATTATTGATTTCACCGTTTGTATAAATAGAGAGTTGCCCCAAAAGACCAGCACAACCACATTTAACTTTAAAAGGGGTAAATTCTCTGAGATGAGGAGGCATGTGAAGAGGAAACTGATAGGAAAGGTAAATATAGTCAAAATCCTTGGGGAAGCTTGGAGGCTATTTAAAACTACAATCCTAGAAGCTCAGATAAAATATATACCACAAGTTAGGAAAGGCACAAACAAGTATAAGAAAAGGCCTGCATGGTTAACAAACAAAGTCATGGAAGCTGTAAAAGGTAAGAAGGACTCCTTTAAGCAGTGGAAAGCTAGTCCAAGTGTGATTAATAAAAGGGAACGCAGGCTGTGGCAAATCAAATGCAAGACTGTGATCAGGCAGGCAAAAAGGGACTATGAAGAGCATATTGCAAAAAACATAAAGACCAACAATAAAATTTTCTTCAAATATATTAGAAGCAGGAAACCAGCCAGGAAGGCAGTGGGGCCCTTGGATGACCAAGGGGTCAAAGGATTACTGAAGTAGGATAGGGAAATGACTGAGAAGCTGAATGCATTTTTTGCCTCCATCTTCACTGTGGAAGATGGGAAGTGTTTGCCCACTCCAGAACCACTAATTTTGGAAGGGGTGTTGAAAGACCTGAGTCAGATTGAGGTGACGAGAGGAAGTCCTACAACTGATAGATGAATTAAAAACTAGTAAGTCACCAGGTTGGGATGGCATACATCCAAGAGTTCTGAAAGAACTCAAAGTTGAACTTGTGGATCTCCTGACAAAAATATATAATCTTTCATTGAATTCTACCTCCGTTCCTGAGGACTGGAAGGTAGCAAATGTCACCCCATCTTTAAAAAGGGTTCCAGAGGAGATCCGGGAAATTACAGGCCAGTCAGTCTGACTTCAATACCGGGAAAGTTGGTAGAAACCATTATCAAGGACAGAATGAGTAGGCACATTGATGAACACGGGTTATTGAGGAAGACTCAGCATGGGTTCTGTAAGGGAAGATCTTGCCTCACTAACCTGTTACATTTCTTTGAGGCGGTGAACAAACATGTGGACAAAGGAGACCCAATAGATGTTGTTTACCTTGACTTCCAGAAAGCTTTTGATTTCCTCATCAAAGTTCCTCATCAAAGTTCCTCATCAAAGTTCCTCATCAAAGGCTCCTTAGAAAGCTTGAGAGTCATGGAGTAAAAGGACAGGTCCTCTTGTGGATTAAAAACTGGCTAATTAATAGGAAGCAGAGAGTGAGTATAAATGGGCAGTCTTTGCAGTGGAGGACAGTAAGCAGTGGGGTGCCGCAGGGCTCAGTACTGGGTCCCATGCTCTTTAACTTGTTAATAAATGATTTGGAGTTGGGAGTAAGCAGTGAAGTGGCTAAGTTTGCAGATGACACTAAATTGTTCAGGGTGGTAAGAACCAGAGAGGATTGTGAGGCACTCCAAAGGGATCTGTTGAGGCTGGATGAGTCGGTGTCAATGTGGCAGATGAGGTTCAGTGTGGCCAAGTGCAAAGTAATGCACATTGGGGCCAAAAATCCCAGCTACAAATACAAGTTGATGGGGTGTGAACTGGCAGAGACTGACCAAGAGTGAGATCTTGGGGTCGTGGTAGATAACTCACTGAAAATGTCAAGACAGTGTGCGATTGCAATAAAAAGGCCAACGCCATGCTGGGAATTATTAGGAAGGGAATCGAAAACAAATCAGCCAGTATCATAATGCCCCTGTATAAATCGATGGTGCGGTCTCATTTGGAATACTGTGTACAATTCTGGTCACTGCACCTCAAAAAAGATATTATAGCATTGGAAGAAGTGCAGAAAAGGGCAACTAGAATGATTAAGGGTTTGGAACACTTCCCCTAGGAAGAAAGGTTAAATCTCTTGAGGCTCTTTAGCTTGGAGAAACGTCGACTGCGGGGTGACACGATTGAGGTTTACAAGACTATGCATGGGATGGAGAAAGTAGAGAAAGAAGTCCTTTTCTTCCTTTCACACAATATAAGAACTTGTGGGCATTCGATGAAATTGCTGAGCAGTCAGGTTAGAATGGATAAAAGGAACTACTTCTTCACCCAAAGGGTGATTAACATGTTGAATTCACTGCCACAGGAGGTGGTGGCGGCTACAAGCATAGCCAGCTTCAAGAGGGGATTGGATTAAAATATGGAGCAGAGGTCCATCAGTGGCTATTAGCCACAGTGTGTGTATGTATATATATATATATATATATATGTGTGTGTGTGTGTGTGTGTGTGTGTGTATATATATATATATATATATATATGTATACACATGCACACACATAGACATATATTGTGACTCAGAGTGTTGGACTGGGTGAGCCATTGGCCTGATCCAACATGGCTTCTCTTATGTTCTTATTTGTGATATTCTTCTTTCCCTTCCTAAGCCTTTGGCAGGAATAACTCAATGAAAACTGACTGATACATACTTTCAGTTGATAGCCAGCTGTTCTAGTGTTGCATAAATGGGAACTTTTGTTCCTGAATCTTCTCATTATGTTCCTGGCCCTTGTAAAGCTACATACTGACATAACTTTCCATAGTTCACATTTTTGCAGTTACAACTACAAATTGGGGAGCCTCACAGAATACTGTGCAAACAATGTTAAAATTTTCATATAGTCTCTGAATTCTGTTGGGGTTGTAATAACATCCATACAGATTTTAAGCAATTTCCTCTTTACCTTTCTTCGGTAAGTGTTTAGTTAGTTCTCTTAACTAATTCTGTTGTGAATTGGAGATTGTGTACCTCTGATCTCTGTCCCATTTCTTCTCATATCATTTTTTTTTAAAGACTTTGTTGAGTAGATTCTAGTATTGCCAATTTCTCAAATTCCGTCAATTTCATTTAAGCATTGCAGTCCCTTGAGATTCTTTTGATATAGCTTCATATTTATATATAAGAAAATTGTTCTAAGAGAGTTTTCTACTTTACCTCCACAGATAACAACATATGTTTGTCTAAGTTAAAACTGCAGGGCATGTTACTTATCTTCGCATTAGGAAGCTTCCAAACAGTCTAGCTTCAAAGAATCTTCAAAGAATGACAGAAGTGAAACGCTAGGTGCCAGATTCATTCTGTATTAATCCTAAACTCAGAATACTGTGTGTGTCCAGTAAGCTTTTCTGACCCTTGGAGGGGCAAGTACCATCATATGTAAACCATTGTAATAATATACTTCAGAATACAGTGCTTGGAACTGTAGGGCCAATTTGATCCTTCCTTTGGTGCATGATTTTAGCATGCATGTGAGGGTATTTATAATTCATATAAATTCATTTATCAGATTAAGTTCAGTGCAACAAAACCATGAGGATTCAGGATAAGTTGTTGGGGAGGGGAAATTTTGGAGAGGTCTTAATGTTTATCGTCACCATTCTTTCCACCCCTAAGTTTTAATATTTCTCAAAGTGTCAAAATTGTGTTGACTTACTTCACTGATGCAGTTATCATCACTAGCCTGTCTATATTTTTGAAGCACAACTCCCACATAATTTGCTCACTTGAAACTTCATTGAGAATTTGTCATGTTACCACCAAACCCATATTGAACTGTGCGAATTTCCCTAACTTTATTTTATAATCTGATTTAGTGCTGAATGCTGTAAATAGTCATGCCATATTGGCACAAATCATTGGCATACAGAAAATATTTGATCATTGGTTTTCTTTCGTTAATGCCCTGAGTTCAAGAACTTTTAGAGACTGAACAACAAAGGAGGCAATAGGCATCCTTAACTTACACTTCTAGAGAAGATATTTTTTGTACAAATATACCTAATAACTAATATTACCTAATACTTTACCTGTTGAGAAACTATATATTAGATTAATAAGTTTCATAATATGATCACAGGAACCAAGACAAAATATGTGGACTTCTTTTTTCTTTTCATCAGCACATATTTGTTTTGCTGACTCCAAATCCCTGCCCAGTTTCTGAAATTTATGGATCATCTAGTAGTACACATCTGGCCAGTGTTTTATTAATGATTGGAATGCACCTGAGAAAATTTAATAGAAGTTGGCATTAGAATAATAAAATCATAGAATTGGAAGGGACCTCTAGGGTCATCTAGTCCAACCCCCTGCACCATGCAGGAAACTCACAAACACCTCCCCCTAAAATCACAGGATCTTCTTTGCTGTCAGATGGCCATCTAGCCTCTGTTTAAAAACCTCCAAGGAAAGAGAGCCCACCACCTCCCAAGAAAGCCTGTTCCACTGAGGAATCGCTCTAACAGTCAGGAAGTTCTTCCTAACATTGAGCCGGGAACTCTTTTGATTTAATTTCAACCCATTGGTTCTGGTCCTACCTTCCGGGGCCACAGAAAACAATTCCACACCATCCTCTATATGACAGCCCTTCAAGTACTTGAAGTTGGTGATCATATCACCTCTCAGCCACCTCCTTTCCAGGCTAAACATCCCCAGCTCCTTCAACCTTTTCTCATAGGACTTGGTCTCCAGACCCCTCACCATCTTCGTCGCCCTCCTCTGGACCCGTTCCAGCCTGTCTATATCCTTCTTAAAATGTGGTACCCAAAACTGAACACAGTATTCCATATGAGGTCTTACCAGAGCAGAGTAAAGCGATATCATCACATCATGTGATCTGGACTCTATACTTCTGTTGATACAGCCCAAAATTGCATTTGCCTTTTTAGCCACCACATCACATTGTTGACTCATGTTCAGCATATGATCCACTAAGACCCCTAGATCCTTTTCGCACATACTACTGCTAAGTCAAGTCTCCCCCATTCTATAACCATGCATTGGATTTTTCCTACCTAAATGCAGAACTTTACATTTATCCCTATTAAAATTCATTTTATTGGTTTTAGCCCAGTTTTCTAGCCTGTCAAGTTCATCCTATTTTTGTCTTCTGTGTTTGCAACCCCTCCCAATTTGGTATTATCTGCAGATTTAATAAACATTCTCTCTATTCCTTCATCCAAATAATTGATAAAGATGTTGAACAAAACAGGTCCCAGGACAGATCCCTGAGGCACTCCACTCGTCACTCCTCTCCAAGAGGATGAGGAACCATTCACAAGCACTCTTTGGGTGCAATCTGTCAACGTTACTGTGGTAACAGGATCGAAACCACATTTTACCAACTTGTCAACAAGGATAGTATGTGGAACTTTATCAAAAGTCTTACTGAAATCAAGATAAACGATGTCTACAGCTTTCCTCTGATCCAGCAAGGTAGTCACTTTCTCAAAAAAAGAGATCAGGTTAGTCTGACATGACTTGTTCTTGAGAAACATCTGGCTCTTAGTAATCACATCCATTCTTTCTAAATGTTCCAGGACCGACTGTTTGATGATTTGTTCTAAAACTTTTCCAGGTATAGACATCAAGCTGACGGGTCGGTAGTTACCCGGATCCTCTTTTTTCCCCTTCTTGAAGATGGAGACAACACTCGCCCACCTCCAATCTTCCGGCACCTCTTCTGTTCGCCAAGAATTTTCAAGAATAATAGCCAGAGGCTCAGAAATTACATCTGCAAGCTCTTTTAAAACCCTCGGATGCAATTCATCTGGCCCTGAAGACTTAGTTTTATTTAAAGAAACTAGGTGTTTATGTACTACCCCAACACTGATCCTAAGTTGGAACTTCATACCCTCCTTATATGTTCTGTTTTTGCCATGTTGAGCACCGTTTCCCTCAGAAGAGAAGACTGAGTAAAAGTAGGAATTGAGCAGTTCCGCCCTCTCTTCATTACCTGTTACAATTTCACTTTCTTGCCCTCGCAATGGACCTACCATGTCCTTGCTCTTTTTCTTACTCTGAACATAAAAGAACCCTTTTTTGTTGTTTTTAGCATCTTTGGCCAGCCTAAGCTCATACTGAGCTTTAGCTTTCCTAACTTTTTCTCTACAAGCACTGGTGATTTGTTTATATTCATCCTTGGTTATAAGGCCCTCTTTCCCATTCCTAAAGGAGTCTTTTTTATTTCTCAAGTCTTTAGAGAGCTGTTTATGGAGCCACTTCGGCTTCTTTAGGCTTTTTCCATTTTTTCTTCTCATAGGAATCGTCTGTGATTGCACTTTCAGTATTTCGCTTTTAAGAAACTCCCACCCCTCCTGAACCCCCTTCCTCCTATGTATTTCTGACCATGGGATTTTACCCAGCATAGTTTTAAGTTTATCAAAGTTTGCCTTTCTGAAGTCCAACCTATGACTACATATAGCTTTTCCCTTCCCTAAGACTGTAAATTCCAAAATCACATGGTCACTACTGCCCAGGGTGCCCACTGTTTGCACTTCTTCAACCAATTCCTTGTTGATGAGAATCAAATCCAAGATAGCAGATCCCCATGTTTCTTTCTTCACTTTCTGGAAAAGGAAGTTGTCAGCAAGACAAATCTATTTGACTTTTCATTTTTATCAGAGTTGGACTTCCAACAGATGTCCAGGTAATTGAAATCTCCCATGATTACTGTATCCCTTCTCTCGGTGAACTTTGCAGTCTGCTGTAGAAGTTTCTCATCCAAGTCCTCTGCCTGACTTGGTGGTCTGTAGCAGACCCCCACAATAATATCACTGTTGTTTCTTACTCCTTTTATTTTTACCCAGAGACTCTCAACTGAGCTGCCATGCTCAGATTCACATATTTCCTCACAAGTATATACCTCCTTCACATATACTGCGACACCTCCGTCCTTTCTCATTTGCCTGTCCCTTTTAAATATTTTGTACCCTTGAATCCTAGTATTCCAGTTGTGAGTGTCATCCCACCACGTTTCAGTAAGGCCTATTACGTCATAGTCTCCTTCCTTTATTAGGACTTCCAGTTCCTCCTGTTTGTTTCCCATATTCTGTGCATTAATGTAGAGACATCGGAATCCACGTTTTATGCATCCTGAGGGTTTGGTTTCTGTACAAGCCTGCAAGTTAACATTACCTAGCGTATGCGCCACTCTCTGCAAATCTTTAATGTTCTTATCCCCAGTTTCTGGCATCATATGAGGCTTTGAATTATTGTCTCGCTCCCCCATACAATTTAGTTTAAAGCCCTCCTTATTAGGTTAGCAAGGTTGATACCAAGCACCCTTTTCCCTACCGCCGTAAGGTGCAAACCTTCTCCCAATAGAAGACCATCATCTCAAAAGCGTAAGCCATGGTCCAGAAATCCAAATCTTTCCTGATGACACCATCGACATAGCCAGTTATTTATTTGAAGTATTCTTCTTTCTCGTCCTAAGCCACGGCCTTCAACAGGAAGCACTGACGAAAACACAACCTGTATGTCCAGCTCCTTCACCATCTGACCCAGAGCCACATAGTCTTTTCTAATACGTTCAGGGCTATGATGAGCAGTATCATTCGTTCCCACGTTGATCAGCAAGAAAGGATAGTAATCCATGGGCTTGATAAGTCTTCCAGTCCTTTCTGTCACATGCTGAATACGTGCTCCTGGCAGATAGCAGAACTCTCAGGATGACAAGTCCGGTCGGCACACTTTGGGCTCCACCCATCTGAGCAAGGAGTCTCCAATCACCACCACCTTCCTCTTCCTATATTGGGGAGCAGAAGCTCCAGGCTTCTTATCCACAGGATCCTGAGAAGCTTCGTGGAGGCTGGGGAAGTAGGCCTTGTTCCAGTGGTTCAAAATCAGTTACTGTGGGGAGATCCTGGAATCTATTGCTGAGAAAAAGACATTGGATTTATATTCCGCCCTCCACTCAAGAGTCTCAGAGCAGCTCACAATCTCCTTTATCTCCCTCCCCCACAACAGACACCCTGTGAGGTGGGTGGGGCTGAGAGGACTCTCACAGCAGCTGCCCTTTCAAGGACAACCTCTGCCAGAGCTATGGCTGACCCAAGGCCATGCCAGCAGGTGCAAGTGGAGGAGTGGGGAATCAAACCTGGTTCTCCCAGATAAGAGTCCGCACACTTAACCACTACACCAAACTGGCAGCAGGGGCTCAGAACATCTGATTGTCTTTCTCCTTTGGGTTACATTTTTCCAGGAACCCTCCTGCTGTGTTGGGTTCTCTTCTAATTGCTGAGATACCATTTCCTCTCCCTCCTCTTGTCCTTTCAAGAGCGCCTCATGCGTTTTGTCAAGAAAATCCTCACCTTTCTTTATACACTGCAGTGTGGACAATCATGCCTCCAGTCCCTGTATCTTCTCCTCCAGCAGGGCCACTAATTTACACTTACTGCAAGTGTAATTTGTGCTACTCTCAGGTAGAAATACAAACATCCCACAGTGTTTACAAGTCACTGCCTCTGCTCCCTCACCAGCCATACTGCTGCAATCCATTTCAAAATTTTCTTTATCTTCACTTATCTTTAAATCCCACTGCCAACTGCCACTTGGAACTACTTGTGGGTAACTACCCACCTATCTACAGAACCCCCAGGCTAAGAGCCACAGGCCAAGAGCCCTTCGGCTCACGCCTCTGGCAAGGATGAGCCTTGCAAATTAAAGGCTCAAGCCCCCACCCACCTCTGACTCAACAGCCAGAGCAACAGCAGAGGGTGAGGTCAGCAATTGCCCCCAGGCAAACAAGCTCTCCTCACTCAGCAACAGCTACACAAAAGACACACAAAAGCAATCAGAAACCCCTCTCCAGCAGGCGCCAAGCATACACACAGTTACCTCCCTCAGCAACCCTAGGTAATGCTCCCCAGCAGTTTTAGAAAAGCAAATCAAGTCTCACTCACCTTACCAGCAGCTCTGTTCTAGATCCAGGCACCTTCTCCTACTGCAGCTGAGGGCATTCATGGATATTAGTGTTATCACACATAAGACTTGAATAGATCATTTCTGTTTTGCAGATATGGAAAATTAAAGGAAGTGATATCACCAAAATTTCTTGATGGCTACTCAAAATGTAAATGTAGTACATAAAAACTGAACAAACAGGAAGGGCAAAAATGTTGGAATGCAGATACAAATCAGCTTTCCAGCATAGTCAGCAATAGATTAAAAATGTTGGTACAAATGCATTTAAAACTGCTTTTATGTTTTTCACATATGCACACCAAACCATAAAGGAAAGTGTCTGAAAAAGCATTTCAAACCACATTTGGGAAGCTGGTCTTGGTCTCTTCATTCTAGCCGGAATCCTCCTCTTCTTAAAAAATAAAGCATGCAACAAATATGATCACAGAAGCCAAATGGTAGTAATGTTTTCCTTCAAAAATTCACAAAGTCCTGTCACAATCAAATGCATCTTCCTCAGTGTAGAAACTGCTGGAAGTTTTTGTTTCTTAGTTAATCCAGTAACATTTACCGTTTTTCTAATGTTTCCTAAAAGCCACCATCCTCTCAAAAACCCTGCCCTTCCAATATATACTTTAATTATTCATTCAGTTTAGATCAGCATTTAATAAAGATATAGGCAATCTGATGCTAAATTTTCAATACTTTCCTTCTTTATAGATTAGTATGTCCAGTCAACATGCTAGTATTTTCTCTGCTTTATTATGTGTGGCCTCTTGCTAATCAGTGGCCAGATCTGTGGTTTCAGAAGCTTATTTCCATATTAATAAAATATGCTTTGTCTAGCACAGCAGTATCAAACTCATTTGTTATGAGGGCCAGATCTGACATAAATGATAACTTGTTGGGCCGGGCCATATGTGTACCTATTTAAGATTAGATAGCAGAGATATAAACTTTATAAAGGACACAAACACAATTAAAGATTTTTTAAAACTTAAAACAAGCTTAAAACATTAGCACTCATTGGTCTTAAAGGTGCTTTCTTTGTATTTATAATAATAATAATTACTAATAAATTTATTTTTATATCCCACCCTCCCCTGCCAAAGGCCATGGGATCCAGGGAACTGCGCAAAGGAAACTCTGGCTCTTTCCTGCCTTCCCCAGGGGACCAGGATGAGGAGGAGCCTCAACCAATAGAAGGCTTGGCTCAGTAGTTCTGCTGTGCAGTTATGATAGCCTGGCAAAGCAAGCTCTGTCTCCCCCCCCACCAAGGAAGAAACCTCAGCCAATGGAGAAAATAGAGGTTTTGCTTTGTAGCTCCTGTGTGATTGAGGAAGCCTTGCAAAACAAACTGTTACACAAAAGGAAGCAAGAGAGAGGGAGAAAGAAGTAAATGACAGCCAGTTGCTCAGGGGCCTGATAGCAGCTCTCTGGGGGCCTGATTCAGCCCCCAGGCCAGGTGTTTGACACTCCTGTCTAGCATAAAGACCTAGCAGCTGGTACGCATTCATTAACTTTACATGTTTCTTTTGTAGTGTTTCTTCTGTTTACTGAGTTACCATTGTTTACAGCATAGTTCTGCCTTGACTTGCTCACCCAGAGGTTTTTAATAAATTCCCTTCCCTTTCTCCATGTGATACATATAATTTTTGTCCTCATTGATTGATTTGTATGTTTCTGTTAAATGATATATCTTTAAAATCAAAATTTTCAAAATTTTCTTATGAATTCTTGACCATCAATTACTGCTGTATTTGGTTTTTTTGACACACCACATTCTACATACTTGAAAGAGATTTTGAGCTTCTAAATGAGAGCTTAATTACTGCAACAAGTACATGTTATAGACGTAGAATAAATTTTGGAGGGGCGTAACTCTTCTCCCGAAAATATTTTTAATAACCATAACTTATAAATACATAATGACTTTCCAACATTTCTACAGAATTCACGACTATGATACAACCATAGTGTGCCTTTATTTGGCACAGAGGAACTGAGCTGGCAAAAACAAATGCTGGCAGAAATGGACTTAAAAGTGTACTTAAGGTTGGGAACCTTGTTGTTCAGCCATGAGTGTACCATTCACCTCTGTATTTATTTATAAATACTTTCTGTTATAAATAAGTTTCAAAGCAGCTTGTCTAGGCCAAAAACTACAACAGTAAATAGTAAAACACTAATCTGTTTAATATACTCCACAACATCGATTTATCTTGTTCTCAACATGCCAAATCTGTGAATACTTCAATGTGGAGATTGGAAACATAGACAAGATAGCTCATTTTTACATACCTGAAAAACACCCCAGGTTTGCAGAAAAAATTATATATACATTGAGGCGCAACCCCCTCCCCTCCAGCAGCCCCTGTAGCTTTAAGAAATGAATTCCCTCAGTGGCCATAGCTTGGGATCTACAACAATATTACCAGCCTTCACACCTTGGTTTCTGTTAGTAAAAGGCAAGGGGAGGGGTGGGTCCAATGCTCTCTCTAAGTTGTGGAGTCTTGTGAGCAAAATTTCTACTTTTTTGAGCTATTGGCATTAATGTTGTGAACTACTGCATAAATTAGTTTGCTCTGGGGCCATTTTTCCTGAGCTAAGACAAAAATGTGTGAGCTGGAGGCTGAAAAACTGAGCTAGCTCACACTAACTCAGTTTAGAGGGAACACTGGGTGGGTCCTTTACAGGCTTTTTTTGGTTTTTGAGAGAGGACTTGCTGGGGCGAGACTCAGTAGTAATCTCACAGTGCCTTGATACTATGCAGCATGCATGACTTGTCGAGACTGGCTGCTTGTTGCTCTTCAGCAGCACCTCCCCAAGTGGTGTAGTGGTGGTTAGCATTCTTGACTAGGATCTGGGGGAATCAGGTTTGAACTCCCACTCTGCCATGGTAGCTCACAGAGTCACTTAGGGCAAACACATACTTTTAGCCTAACTTACCTCCCAGGGTTTACTGTGAGGATAAAACATAGGAGAGGAGAATGATGTGTGCTGCTTTGACTCCCCATTGTGGAGAAAACAGGATATAAATGAAGTAAATAGCTGAAAATTGGAGGCAAAAATGTAGTTTGGTGTCTAGGAAGAAGAGGAAGCAGGGAAATGTGAGTTTATATGGTTTGTCAGGAGGAGGGGAAAGGGATTACAGGGAAATGAAGTGCCCCCTGAAACCCCACCAATTATTGAGCCCAGCCCAGAGGCTAACATCACACACCTGGGCCATAGTTTTCTCATGTAGAGGCTGGCAGTAACAGGGAGGGAAGGAAACTTGAAAATGGGGGGAATAAAGATAGATGAACTGATGATGGGTAGGAAAGTGAGATAGAAGTAGGAAGGAGAGAAGGTGTAGAGGCTTTCACAGGAAGGAAAGAGGAAATTGTGGGGGGCATGTGCCCCCCACAAGTCCCTGCAGGTCCCTAACTTATACCCATATATTTTAACACACCCAGTAAAATATTACAAAACAGCAGTAATGCTAGATAGAAAAAAATTAAGCTTTATAAATGTGTCTAGAGCCAGGAAACATACTGTAATTAGCAGTGATAGAATCAGTGATGAATACAACTATCAACAGCAAGGTAAAGCTACTAGTACAGACTAAAACATCAAGAGAAGCAACAGCAGCCTTCCAGAATAAATTATTAACCCAGAGTTCAGAAGGTCAGGATTGAAGAGGCCTTTTGGGGCAGAAAGTTCTGTAGTCTGAGGTCCACAGCAGGAAAAACTGAATAATTTGCCAACCTGACTTCATCTAATGCAAGCATGTGAGGTGAGGCATTAAAAGCTGATCTCAAAACATCTGGTTTATATTTGTGGAAGTGATCCTCCAAGTATTCTGACCCTAAATTGTTCAGAACTTTGAAGGTCAGTACCAGATCTTTGAATTGAACCTGGAAACTAATTGACAGCCATCTATTGCAGATGTGCTTGTGACACAAAACAAGACACAGAACCTGAACTTTGAAACTTGTGACTGTATAGAACAAATATTACAGGAAGAGAATGATAGGACTAATAACTGGCTAGATGGAGATTGTCAATATGGGTATCAGCTAGAAATTGGGATATATATATATGAGTTAGCTAGATAAAAATTCCAGCTATGTTTTTAACTGATCTATGTGTTAAGTATTGCCTAACTTCATATAATATTATATATTATAAATCCTTTAAAAACAAACTTGATTTTATATTCTATATAAATAATCTCAGATTCTTTTTCAGTATCCAAATGTGGTTGTATTGAAATACTTTTGTTTATTGCAGTTAATTTTGTAAAATAATTTTTTAAATGGAAGGCTTGCTATTAATGCAAAATTTTCTATTATATTCCGAACAGCTGAAAATAGAGGCTTCCTCTCTCAGTAGTATGTGAAATTGCAAGAGCTTTTATTATTCTTTTAAGTATATTTGAGACATTACTGTGGTCATATGCATATTTCAGAAAGCTGAAAACAAACGATTCTCTTATGACTCAGTTTTATACCTTTTTGTTATACAGTTATATAAATGTATGTATAGTGAACACCTAATGCTACCAGTAAGCTGCTATGATAGTCTATATGTGGGAGCGCTGGTGGTTGTGGTTGAGGAGGGCATTGTGGTGGTACATAAATGTTTCAGAGAATTAGAGCAAGATCTAACACAGGGGTGTCAAACGTCTGGCCCAGGGGCCAGATCAGGCCCCCAAGCAACTGGCTGTCATCTGCTTCCTTCTCCCTCTCTCTCCCTTCCTTCTGTGTAACAGCTTGTTCTGCAAGTCTTCCTCAGTCACACAGGAGCTACAGAGCAATCCTCTATTTTCTCCATTGGCTGTGGCTTCTCCCTTGGTGAGGAAGGGGGGAGGAAGAGCTTGCTTTGTCAGACTATCACAATTGCATAGCAGAGCTACTGAGCCAAGCCTTCTATTGGCTGAGGCTCCTCCTCATCCTGGTTCCCTGGGGAAGGCAGGAAAGAGCCAGAGTTTCCTTTGCCCAGTTCGCTGGATCCCTTGGCAGAAACACAAAGAAAGCACCTTTAAGACCAATGAGTGCTAATGTTTTAAGCATGTTTTACGTTTTAAAAAACCTTTAATTGTATTTGTGTCCTTTATAAAGTTTATATCTCTGCTATCTAATCTGAAATAGGTACACGTATGGCCTGGCCCAACATGGCTTGGCCCGAAAAGTTCTCATGTATGTCAGATCCAGCCCTCTTAACAAATGAGTTTGACGCCCCTGATCTAATATATGGACTTATATCAAGTACAACTGAGCCAGTTTGCTCATGTTTATTATTTGCTTTTTTGTTTCACAGTTAGAACCGAACAAAGCAAGTTATCAGGATGCCCATGATCAGATCCTTTGCATCTCATCTAACTTGGTCTTTATTAACTGATTTGTAAATTACAGCTGAATTTATAGAGTGGCTTGGAAAGTGATGCTTTAAAAGTAGTACTAAACTCCTCTCATTGATAGACTTTTGATAGCTCAATCAGATGTGCAGATTGCCACTTGAAGTTGCAGTCAATGTTATTTGGGGGGAGGGAAGGGCTAGCACTTTTCTGCTTTTATTTATTTATTCATTTATTTTTACAATATGAATGTGACTTTTTTGAGAATAAGCCTATTGAATTAAGCTGGGTTTACAATTGAGTGGACCTGCTTAAGATTGCTCCCTTAGTAACATGTCAGGCCTATTTAACCTGTCAGGAGCAACTACTGATAATTTGGCAAATTGTAGATGATGAAACGGAAGGATAGAAAATTTGGATAACTGCCATACTATCAATAACGCCTGAACTATGGTTTTGTTATTATTTTGCTTTTCCAGATGACCATGGATGAAAAATATGTAAACAGCATTTGGGATCTCCTGAAAAATGCTATCCAAGAGATTCAACGTAAGAACAACAGTGGTCTCAGTTTTGAGGAACTGTATAGGAATGCATATACCATGGTATTACACAAGCATGGAGAGAAACTCTACACTGGACTACGAGAAGTGGTTACTGAGCATCTCATAAACAAGGTATTTGAAGAAAAGTTGAAAGCACATAGCTAATACTTCAGAAGAATAGATGCCTACTTGAGTAATGTGGTTGCTCATATAGATTTATATGCCCAATCTTGGTTAGTGTGAATTCTAGTGCTTTCATTGTTAGCAAAAATTCTAAATTGCTATTCTCATGACTCTTTCCTTTATATATGGGTAAACTGTATTATACATATTTTATAAGGTGCTTGTAACAGAGTCTTTAATAATCATAGAATCATAGAGTTGGAAGGAACCTCCAGGGCCATCTAGACCACAAGGCAGAAAATTCATAGATACTCCCCCACACACGTCCAGTGGCCCTTGTTCCATGTCCAGAAGATGGCAAAAAACCTCCAAGATCCCTGGCCAAACTGGCCTGGAGAAAAAAATACTTCCTGACCCCAAAGTGCCAATCAGCATTTCCCTAGGCTTGTAGGAAAGGGACCATAAGAACTGAGCACTGATGTAGCCCTTCCTCCGTCCCTCTCATGATCTGCCTAAGTTCACAGAAACATCATTGCTGTCTTTGTGGAATTGAAAGTTGCTAATCAGCGCTTTTTTATAGCAGGAACTCCTTTGCATATTAGGCCACACTCCACTGATGCAGCCATTCCTCCTGGAGCTTGTAGTAGACCCTGTAAACTCTTGGAGGATTGGCTACGTTGGGGTGTATGTGGCCTAATATGCAAATAAGTTCCTGCTGCAAAAAAAAGCCCTGTTGCTAATAATGACAACATAGTAAGCTGACACATTTTGGCCAAATTCATATTTAAAAATTAATGTACAGATTTCATGTCAGCCTGTATCCTGAAATTACTTGCCCTTTTCATTCTAATTTTGTAGTGTTAGTAGGAGCATAGGATGAATAAATAAAACAATACGACTTACAGTCAGATCATAGAGTCTCGTTGCCAGTAAGTTTTTGATCATGCGAGGAACCTGAACAAGGATGTTGTATTGATATAATTGAGAGTGAAATGAAGAACAAAAGTTCAGTTGACACAACACTGCTGCTGTCTCCAAATTATCATGGTCAGTTTGTGACTGGATGGGACGTTTGTCTGGTTTGACACCATTTTGTTTTTGAGATGAGATACAGTGACTATTCATTCCACTTTTCTGAAGAACGTTACTGTACGTTAGATAAAGAGCACATACTCAGTGGTCCTATGGCTGACTGTAGCTATATTAGGGAGTAACTCAGTAGATTAAAAACTGAATTAGGCATAAAGAGACAAACTTGGTATTTGCCCCACTGGTTATCCCTGGTACTGGAGATAAATTTCAGTACCAGAGATAACCAATGTGACAAATATCATTGGAAATAAATTTCAGGTAGTGCAAAAAATAAAAAGTCAACAGAAAAGCTATGTTGTACAGAATTTGTCATGATATTGATAGAGAATTTATCAAATGTGGAATTTGAGAGTCTAGAATAGACTGGGAATTCTGTGCTTAGTATTTGCTGCTTAACCTTTTTATTGGAATGGGCATGCTGACTGTGGCGTGCTACCTTAGTGTTTCTCTGTCAACTGGTCATTCATACATATTATGCACAGGAAGTTATTAAAAATATGTGTATAAAGATGTTGGCTTACTTCTCAATCGTCCAAAAAGGCAGTAACAATATACATAGTAATGCATAGGTTCAGTTTACAGATGCTGCACAATAATCTGTGTATGATTTTAAGTAGTAGAAACCATTTTTTAGAATATGGTTACAAAGCAGTAAGAAAGTTCACCTTTAAGTCCAACTAAGTTTTATTCAGAATGTAAGCTTTCGTATGCTCTTAATCAGACTTCGTCTGATGAAGTCTGCTTAAGAGCATACGAAAGCTTACATTCTGAATAAAACTTAGTTGGTCTTAAAGGTGCACTTGTCTACTGCTTTGTTCTATTGCTTCAGACCAACATGGCTGCTTACTGGGATCTATCTACTTAGAATATGGTTGGTATTGTTTTGGGGTTTTTTGTAATGCTGTAGCACAGGTATTGGTTTTCAGTAATCTTTTTTTTATTTGCTGAAATAAAAAAGAAATAAGAAATTTAGTCAATATATTAAAAAGTGAGCACACTTGGCAACAAGCTGTTCTTTTTCAAGCTGATTAGTTGTAATTCAGTTCATAATTGTATCTGCCAGCTTATCAATGCCACAAAAACAAAGGGAGTAACTTGAAATGTGTGTGCAAAATTAACATGCTAAAGTGCATTTTATTATTCTTATTTGCAGTCTGATTTAGACTGAGGAACTGAGTGACTGATATCTGGTGTGTGTTAAGAACAGGGTAGCCTTCCTTTTTTATATGCTTTATTATACAATGTAGAGTACATTCTGCTAAACTGTTTGTTCTGTGAATTGTTCTTGCCATAGAAAGAGTAGGTAGAATGTGGCATGTAGTATATATGGAGGAGCTTTGTATAAAATGCCATGTTGCATATATCCTACCTATATATCCTACCTACCAAAGGCCTGAGCATGTTATGGGAAAGGGCAGAATATAAGCCTACTAAATAAATAAATAAATAAATAAAAATAAATATTTTTCCCTTGCATAGAACAGCTAACATCTTCATATGTCTGTGATAAGAGGCTGGCCTGTGAGATGGGACACATTCAGCAGTAGCTACATCAGTTGCCAGTTGTGCTTGGCAAAAGCAAATCATCACCACATACGTAAAAGTAAAGAAACAGAGACTTTACGTTATGGATACCTGTCTGACTTCTTCTATTAACTTTTGTACCAAAAATGCTGTTGGTATGAACTCTGGTCATCAATAACAAAACAACCAATCCCCCCCCCCCCCCAAAAAAAAATCTCTTGACTGACTCTTCTGGGCAGCCTATTCATCCAAGGGTAAATAGGAGTAATATCTTGAATTGTTGGTTCATGTGAGAATCACAGGAGAGACACCTGCTGTTCTCCTTCCCAAGATCCCTGTGTTTACCACAGTGACTATGGCTACCTGAACAGTAAAAAATACAAGTATTCTGGACTATCACCATTTGATGCTTACTGGAAATAGTGCAGAAGTGTTCCATTTGATATGAGCACAAATTCAAAGCTGTGACAGCTTCTGAATTTTGATGTTGGTGAGACTTCAGTTATTTTTTAAAAAATTGCCTTCCCCTACCTTCTCTTTATGTAAATATTGCATAAATAAGCCGGAGGCCTAGTTGGAGCTACTTAGTGACTAATATGTTGGCCCATGATCGTTGTGAAGTGCTTTTGTATTTAGGTGATCCAGGCATAGAGTTCAAACATGAGAAAGGAAATGGAAAACACTTCCTCTCTGCAAAATCAAACAAAGCAGCAGTCTGTTTAAACAACAATCTCTCTTCCACTTTCTAGTTCCATATTGCAACTCAAATGTGCAATTCCCAGTGGGCAGAGTATGTTGCCAGTGCAAATGCAGACAGGTTCTGTCTAACACAAGAGAGAAGGCAAGGTCCTCAGTGGGAGCAGAAATATCCAATAGAGTTTTTTTTTTAAGTGAATAATAGATAGGCATGAAAACTGGGCGAAAGTTAGATTTCAAGAAACAGTTTAACAGCTATCCTGTTTGTTAGTCTGCCTCTATGCATGTAAAGTAGTAGAGAGCTGACCCTTGTATAGAGATTACACTCAGGCTTTTTGCTCTATGCCATATAAAATATAATGCACAAATGGCCGGCGCGTGGGAATAGGCAAGATAGGTGGCCACCTCAGGCACCACCTCGCCTACAGGGTGCTTTCAAGCACCCCCTCCTACCACTTTGCCACTCTTGGCTTCCTGGATCACAGACCCAGGAAGCTGAGAGTGGTGGGACTGCATGCCAGTGTGTGATCTCCTCCAAGCCCGACTTCCTAGCCAGGCTCGGAGGAGAGCAGCCTCACTCCAAGGACCCGGGACCTGGGCAGACGAAAGAGGCGGCGCAGCCTCACTCTGACCCCCATGGGGGGGCGGGTGCAGGCATGCTCAAATGAAAGAGAAGGACAGCAGTGTGAATGGGAAACAGCCAATTTAGTGACTGTTTTCTTCAATTTCATTTTGTGGATGTCAGGGTGAACAGAACCATTCAGTTCATAGTAGAGAAGCTTCCCCTGCATCAGAAATGAAAGATCTACTTATGGGCTGCTTTCCCTCTGCATTAATTGTGTATAAGTTGTTTAAACCATGGATTCAAGGCAGGGAAAATCATTGTAGTGCCTCTTATATGTGCACATGGATTTCCTGACATGCAGTGCTGACATATTCCTGTGAGTGTTACACTGGACAGGCAAAGGTTGCTGTGCAGTATCACCTGAGCTCAAAGGTAATTCCATAGGGCCTGAAATTACACCAAAAATGCTTCATATCTTATTTAAATGGTATACTTGTTAAAATGCAAAATAAACATTTTTTGTTTCACCACTGGGAGCATATAGGTACAGGAACATAGCCTGGTAGAGTTATTTGACAAGTTAGGAAAGTAGTTGCCCAGTCTGTTGTTAAACATCTCCACACTAGAGTTGATCAGAACTGTAGGCATTGCTTGTGAAAGTTTTCACATGCTACAAAAACCACCTTCATTGCCAATGTTGGCAGTGTGTTTATTTTATTTACAATTTCTATGCCCTACTTTTCTCCCCAGTGGGAACCTCAGTTGGCTTACAACATTCTTGCCTCCATTTATCCTCAGAACAACTCTGTGAGGTTCACTAGGATGAATGTGTTTGGCTCAAGATGACCTGGCAAACATCAGTGTGGGGATTTGAACCTGAGGCTCCCATATCCTGGACAGACACTTTAACCACTGCACCGCTCTGGCAAGCACTTAGGCCCTCCCTTTCCCAAGCACTGCTTCCTGGGGGGTGGGCGGCACTTGAGGAAATTGGTTTTGGCATACCCTATACCTTTGTCAGGATGTGAGATGCAGGGTATGCATCCTGACATCTAATTTATGGGGATATGTATGTGAGATTATTGATAACCTCTGCAAACAATCTCTAACCATAGTTGAAACTATAGCATAGCAATATGATTGAAGTAGAATCTTCAGAGCACTCTGACCTTTTAAAAATCTATATTGAGAAAGTTAACTTGAAGCCTTCTTGTTCTGTTGCAGGTGCGAGAAGATGTGTTAAACTCATTAAATAACAACTTCCTCCAAACATTAAACCAGGCATGGAATGATCATCAGACAGCTATGGTGATGATTAGAGACATTCTGATGTATATGGTGGGTAATGTCTGGTATTGTAACTTATTCTAAAGCTAGAATTATCCGTGTCAACAAAAAGCTCAGGCTCCTTCATGTTGACAGTATATTAAATGTGAGGTGTTGACATTTTTGAACTTTATACACTGTGTTTCATGTCTGTATCTCTGTCAGCATCTGCCATTCTTTATTCAACTGGTACAAGTGAAAGAAGTGCCATTGGAAAGTTAAGGTGGGAGAGAAATTAATAACCTATGTTTTGGCAGTGGCTTCTTACCTTCTTAGAAGTGGAAAACAATTGTGCATATCAACCACTTTGTGGCATTGCTGCATAATATATTGCATTAGGCATGTGGTGAAGGTGTTTGGAAAACTGATGTAGGCCAAATATATGTACCAAGGGTTAATCTACTGAAGAAACTTCTTTTGTTGCAGTAGTAGCAGTCCTTGTTTCTACCCCTACATCACTGGAATATGTTCTTTTGTATTTCTTCTCTTTATCTACCATTTTTAAGATCTCCTGATGATATCCTGCCTTATTGGAGCCTTCTATTTTGCCTTTCCAGTTCATTTTGTGTTTCGTTCTGCTATACTGTAGAGATTCAAGTTCCATTAGCATTCATAAATGAAAAGAACAACATTGAAACATTAACAAACCTGCAAAAGCTAAAAGGGATTTTGCAAAGCAAAATTCAAGGGGGGGGGGGTGATTAAAAGCTCTGCCTTCCCCCAGTTGTTTCTTAAGTATTGGAAGCAGCTCTGTAAACCACAGTGCACTAATTGAGGCATAGCAATCATAGTTAAGAATAAATTTCTTTCCAGTCAGGGAGGCATCAGCTCTGACTATCCAAATAATTATAATTCAAATTGCTTGAAAAGGCTTTCCCCAAATTATTGACCAACTTCTTTGTTAAATTTTTCAGGAGGCAAAAAGCAAGGATGTATGTTGGATAATGGTTAGTCTGTAAGACTTCCTGTTTGGGAGACGGGATCCTAGCTTGCTGTGTCACGGCGGACTGATGTATATGTACTTGGAAGTGCATCTTGTTTTGGAGTAAACATCTCATACTGGCATTTCAGGTGGTTGGCTTGGAGTGGACAGTGTTCTTGACTTGCCTTGATCAGGCTTTGCAAAGTATTTTTGCAAACAGTTAAGCTTTCCAGGAGCTACATCCAGAAGTGGCTGTCATAATTAGAGTGAGGAATACATTGTAACACTTGATGTTGATATTTCCTTGGAACATGTCCCATAAAAACCAGCAGGAACAAAGTCCTCTAAATTTAATTTATTTAAATATTTATACGCCACCTGTGTCCCTGCCAGGTTTTTATAAGAGAACATTGAGCAGCAGTTGGAACAAAGCACTGGGGAGATTTCTCTATCACTGTGCCGTCCCTTTCCCAGTGCCTTCCTAAAAATCTTGCTTATTTCAGTAAGATTTTTTAGGAAGGCACTGTGACGGGATGGTATAGTGATGGTAGAAGTCTAGCATTCTTGTTCCAACTGCTGCTCTAAAAAAAAAAAAATTCTGTGCTGGCCAGGAGGGAAATAGCTCTGTCCCTAAAGTGTGCTGCCTAGCAACCAAGGCCAAGTAGCACGTGTTCTTGTCTCTAAAGGGGATGAAGTTTTTCTTCACTGAGGCAGATGAAAAGGATGGCTGTTCCTTGGAGCAGTGATGAATAAAGACATACTGAGATTGGGGTGTGTGTGATGTGACCAACCCCTTCTCTGTCTTTAAGACTGTCAGTCAGTGACAGATGCTCATAACTACAGTGCTGTTAGATCTCTGATCTCATTGAGCTTTCCGTGATTGATAAGAGGCCCTACATTTGATTGATGGGGTTATCTGTTCTCCCATTCAGAATCCTTAGGGGTACAATATCATCTCTTGTTCCGTGTTATCAACTGTTATCCATTATATTTTTATCTTGCCTTTCTGCCAAATACTCTGTGGGCATACCCACAGAATCTGCTACCCATACATTCAAGTGGGTTTGTATATATATTCCTGTCACTGGGGTAAGGAACATTGTAGATGAGATCCCAGTTGTGTTGCTGAATCATTCAGTAGTTGAGGTCACTGAACATGTGTATTTGTGTGTCTGTTCTTCTGATTAAAGGGTAAATATATTCCACCTTGATGAATTATTCAATTCTTTTGAAGGTATGCTAGGTTATGCAAGTATTTTGACATGTCATCCAAGAAACCGGATTGTTAAATGTAGGAAAACAAATTTAACGTTCTAGCATTACCTTGTGGGGTTTTTTTTAAAGGAGTTCTCTGCTCAATACAGGTGGTACCTAATATTTATTTTACATCTTTATCTTTCCTTTCTACCAAAGAACTCAAGACAACACATTTCTTCATTTGTCCTTTACAACAGCCCTGTGCGGTAGGCAAGACTAAGGACTAAACCGGATGAGGCACTCAGAGCTCCATGCATGAGTTTCCAGTTGTGTATTTTACCTTCACAAGCAACAGTGCATGGAATTCCAGTTCAACCTGGGACTGTGAGAGGAAGGTGTATTTAAGTCTTTACCTCACACATTATTTTTCCAACCTGAAATGGCCCTTTGGACCTGCCTGTGTCAGGTTATGTATATTTACCTAATAAGACCAATTGGCAGCCCTGCATGACCATTCCAGGTCAGGAAAACAGTGTGGAGGGAAAAAAACCTCCTTCCTCTGTGCTACAGTCACAGTCCAAATTAGGGTACTCAGTGTCTGCTTTTTAGAAAAAATGCTTGGGATTCTCAGTGTATCATCTGGTATAAGAACGTAAGAGAAGCCATGTTGGATCAGGCCAGTGGCCCATCCAGTCCAACACTCTGTGTTGCACAGTGACCAAAAACCCAAACGCCATCAGGAGGTCATCAGTGGGGTCAGGACACTAGAACGTGTTTTGGTATTAAAACACATTGGCCGAGATTACCCAGTGAGTTTTGTGAGTTGATATACCTAGCTCTGCCTAGCAAAAGTATATCACTCCACTACATGACTCTAGCTCATAATGTAGGGAACAGATTACATGTAAAGAACATGCAGTAAATCCTGTTGCTTAAGTATTTGAATACTATGAACAGATGTTGTGGCTATGAACAGATTTTTTTTTCATTTAGGAAATTTGTAATGTTTTGGTTTACATTGACATATTTCATCTGCTGTTGTAGTCTTGATGTTATAGGACATGGGAAGAATGTTAGGCATAACTGTAGTGGCCTGGCAGACTCCATGAGATTTTCCTAGAAACAGAGGGCCTACCATTTGCAGCATAATGACATTCTGAGAGTTTTGATTGAGAAATGCGTGCATGATGTTGATCACATTTCTGTTACCTGGCTAATTTCACTCAGATGCAGGATATCATTTAAGGTTATTGCATGAATCACCCTCCTGCCCCCCTGCAGATGAGCAACGAATCTCAGGAGACAATTGGTTGCCTGTCTGTAGCTGAGCTTCAGCTTCACTGTTAATTACTCTCAGCATTCCACTATTAAGGATACATCTACCCATCAATCTCCAATTTTAACATATTTATTCCCTTCACAGTTTCCCCCCTGGAATTAAAATCAAACAAATGGTAACCATGTAAACTAAGTCTGTTATTCCTGTTTGGTGCTTGAATCTATTAAACATCTTCATTACATTCTATGCTAATTTACTGCTCACCCTCTACTTATATATGTGGATTGGTAACTTCCATTTCATTGTATCTGAAGAAGTGTGCTTGCACATGAAAGCATATACCTTGAATAAAAGTTTGTTCATCTGAAGAGTGCTGCTGGACTCAAACTTAGTTCTGCTGCTTGAGGCCAATGTAACTGCTCACCTGAATCTGTCTTTCAAATGATAAGGCAGTGGCTGCATAGATGTCAAAGCTTGAATGTGTTTCCCTTACACATAACAATCAAGGCAAAAAAATCAGAGTAGTCCTCAGTAGTCATAATTCATAAAACATTTATTTTACTTGCCACAAAATAAGTTTATCGAGTTTCAGTTTTATATCACTGCACAAAATATATATTCACTTTTTAAAAAACCCTCCTATCCTTGATTAATTACTGTGATTCCTGCTATGTTTTATTTCTCTTAACATAACTACTAAATTTATAGTTCAGCCAGGTTTGTTGGGGAGGAGAGTGGGGATCCCTCCCCCAAGCAAAATCTCTGAAAAGACCAAGTATGTTTACGCAGGTCAAAGCATCAGACTCTTTAGACCGGTGGTTCTCTCTCTGACTTGTGGAGAGCCAAATTTGTTACTTCCATCTCTTATGGGCCATCCTCCTCCGCACTCTTATTGCCCAACAGTACAGTGAAGAATCTGAGTGTGAGTGAGAGTTTGGGTTTTCTCCTTGCCCTCCCTTCTGCTCCTATTCAGGTAGACCCTTCTCCTCCTTGCCTTCTCTTCTGGTCTTATTCTAGTAGACTTTACCACTCAAACTTTGCCCTTTTTTTTGCTATCCACAATTTGAGCTATGGATACAGGTTGTATGTATGCATGTGAGCTGCTACATACATCCTCTTTTCCCTAACCTTAAGCCAGTCAAGAGTTTTGGGTCTCTGTATGGACAAGCAGCCTGGTGCCCTGAGTGAGTTTGTTGAACACAGACTGAGATATTTAGAAGGGGAAAAGATCTTTATTTACTATCTGAACATAACCGAGGTGTTATAGAACTAAGAAAAGGGGAAAAAACTGAGACTATGTTGTACAAGTTTCTGGTATTACCTTGACTGTCCTTTCAGAGGAATAGACACAATTGCTACTGGAACTTTGAAACAGGAGCTGTTTTTTTGTGACCTGTCCTGGAATTGGATGAGTTCCCATTTGTGCTGCCCCACACCTTTCCCCAATCATACCAGGGTGCATGTCCTCAACTTTTATTGCCTTAACTTAGGATATCCAAATAGCAATCTGTCTTGCTTTTTCCTATCAAGTGGGCAGATAGTCATCTCCATCCTACCCATTTGTCTCCATAAAGAGAAATCATCTCCCCTCAGCCTTCAATCCAAGTTGCTTATGGCTTCATACCCAAGAAAGATGGTAACCTATGGAGGCCATTGCTTCTTGTACATTAATCAAGGTATCCTGCGTTCTTTTAGCATAACACCATCAATCAAAAAAGCCATGTTAATACTTTATTTCCTGTCTGCCACACCACTGAACACAGTATAGTAATATACAATATAACTTAATATTAAAAATATGACTATAATCATCTTAATTAGGAGCTGTACAGTTTCCTCTCTCCACCGTTACTGAACCTTAGCCAGCCCTTTTGTATCTGGAGTGAGAAGAAGGGCTTTCTTTCACTTCTCAGAATGTGGGACAAGGCTCCTGGAGGACAGTAAGCTGGCCATGGATAAATGGGACTAAAATCATTGCCGCTTTCCTGTAGCCAGCTCGCTTTTTTTCTAGATGACTGCCATTGTAGTGGCTGCATGTTCTCTTCCTGGGTGCTGTGTTCAGAGTTTGCAGAGAAGAATGAAGAGCTGTTGGAGAGGATGAGCCCTTTACCTCCGTTTTTGTTATGAGGCCCACAGATCACTTCTCAAATCACTGTAGCAGCAGCTGTTTCAAAGTAGGAAGTACTTTTCATGCAGAAAACCTACCAAGTGATGGGATTGCTGACTGTGTCTGAGAGTGTGTGCCACAATGGAGGACCAGTGCTCAGAAGAGCCACAGATGGCATGTCAAAGGACCACTGTCCAAACCACCAACCATCACTAATTCAGAGTATCTTTGAAACTATGTGGTTGTGTGAAATATAAATTTGTTTATATTTTCTCTTTAATGTTAGGACCGTGTATATGTTCAGCAAAATAATGTGGAGAATGTCTACAATCTGGGATTAATAATCTTTCGAGATCAAGTTGTACGTTATGGGTGTATTAGGGATCATCTACGGCAGACATTGTTGGATATGATTGCAAGGGAGCGAAAAGGAGAGGTTGTAGACAGGTAAGACAACAAAATGGTTACGGTCTCTGCTGTATTTTTTTAATTCCTGTTGCTGCTTTGTGCTTATTGATTTTGTAGTGCTTAATCTATATCTTTTGCCATTACAGATTTTTATATGGGTAGTTTTCCTTGTTGGCTATTTTCAGGTCAAAGTAAAACTTTATTTTTTTCTGGCCTACAGTTTGCCCATTTTAAAGATTATGAAGTTAAGACTGCATGCATCTGCTGTGTGCTGTTCTCCCCATCCTGGGACACTAGATTTTTCTCCAGTTTCAACAATCCTTTGGTTGTGAACAGTTTATCCATATTGCTAAATTTTCAGAGCATTGCTATTCAGTTAATTCAAAAATGATTATTTTCTGCTTCATGTAAAGTGTCTTCCAAGAATAATAAGATATAAAACATATCAAACAGTAACATAATACAACATGGCAAAAGTACAGTAATTCAAAAATAACTGTCACTTAAAAAGCCAAATAAATGTAATCAACTCCCTGGCAGAACCAGTGATAGAAACTATTATTTGTGTACCTTCAGGAAGTGGTAGTAGTAGCATAAAAAATGAACACACATTTGATATCCCCAGATTGTGTAGTTCCTATTTAGGTTTCCTATTTTATTATAACAGATATTTCATAGACAAAATGTAATAGGATTAGATCCTATCAGCATTTCTGCTTGCACAACTCTGGGAAAGAACTGGCTATGTCAAGGATCCCATATGGTCAAAAAGCCACATGAATCCAGCAAGCCTGAATCATGAAGAGGAAATGAAGCATGACTGCCTCTCTTAACTCTTGCGCCAGCAGAAAAGTTGGATCCAGCCAAGGCAGTCAAAACTTTGTTACCTGCCACTTGATTATGTTGAATGCTCAGTTAACCAAACATCACATAGCAGACAATCTCACCCCCCTCAGCCACCAAATCCCACATCTGTAGAAGTATGCATGATGCATTCCTGCATCTCCAGGTGAACAGTTTGATTCCCAAGAGTAGGCTGCCTTGGTCATGGAACTCCTGCCCCATTCTATGACCCTCTTCTGTCAGAGGGTGAAGACATTTTTGGTGCAATCAGATGAGCAGGTTGCTGCGGTAAGCTCTAAGCTTTTAAAAAGCTGCTTGATTTTGTGCTGGCATCATAGCGATGCAGGCCCATGATTGGTCATCCACATTGCTAACACACTGCAACCATTTACCCATGGCTGGGTTTTTTTCTCTCCAAAATTCCTGCTGTGCATGCACAGAAGCAGACAAGTACACACACACTCCTGTCTAGTTCTATGGGGGCACTGAAGCTCACATCAGAGTGGG
This sequence comes from Heteronotia binoei, assembly GCF_032191835.1. Taxonomy (NCBI): domain Eukaryota; kingdom Metazoa; phylum Chordata; class Lepidosauria; order Squamata; family Gekkonidae; genus Heteronotia; species Heteronotia binoei. Next base: position 99,466,929 of record NC_083228.1, on the reverse strand, counting down.
GTTGGGGGGGGGGGGGAAGGATGTGCCAGAAACAGAGTGGAACAATCACACCACTCATGTATTTCTATGGCACTCGGGGTGATCAGATGGCTGGAAACCCACTATGGAAGTGCTTCATTGTGGAAGCCACTGCTTCTCACCCTACATTTTAATTTGTCTTATGTTTTATATATGTATTTTAGTTTATGTTTTAATTGGTTTTGTGTTATACTTTTATAATGCTTTGTTGTTAATTATTAGTCACTGTTAATTATTAGCCAATTATTATCTGGCCCTAATTGGCCAGAATGGTGGGATATAAATTTCGTAAATAGAATAATAAATTCTGCTGTCTCTTGGTGGACTTCTGTCAGTTGAAGTTGTCAGCTGGTGTTATCCTTTGGTGTTTCTTTTTCCCTTGGCCTATCTCAGGGTGTTGAGAGTCAGCTCTGCCAGAGGACTCTTGAGCCGCAGGCTTGCTTCTCTGCTCATTACATGGGATGGCTCCATAGCTTGGGGGAAGGGGAAGGATTCCAAAAGTCATGGGGGCTTGTCACCAAGGTATTCCCAATGGGGTTGGATTAGTCATTGCAGATTCCTTTGAGTAAGGAGCAGAACAGAGCAGGAAGCTTGAGTATCTAGCATATTGGATGAACCAGCAGCCCCCATTTCCCACGAATGCCAGGTAACAAAGCTTTTTACTGCGCTTATTTGATTGCTATTGACTAAGCATACTGATTTATAACCAGACAGGTATTGTACTTTTTCATTCTGTCTGGTTAGATACAGAGGAAGTTAGTTGTAGAAAGTACTGGATTTTTGTTGGTGTGACTGCATATCTGTACTGAAGACACTGAGCAAGACTGTTTGTGTGGATTAAGTGCCTCAGACTTACCAGAAGCGTAGTTTAGTTGTTAGGGTTTGTAGAATCTTTCGGGCTCAAGTGCCGTGTTCTACTGGAGAAAGTTTTTCTTCCAGACGTTTCGTTCTCAGCTGCGGAGAACATCCTCAGTGGCGTTGCAGCCGGAGCAGGCGCTCTGACCTTCTTGGCTGCTGTGCATTAAGTGTGGCCAGGGCTGCTGGAGAGCTGCTATTTCTAGGCTGGAGGGGGTGTGGTGAAAGGGCAATAGGTTTAGTTGTTGTTGGGCAAATTGCTGCTTTTCATGTAATAAAAATTAAATGTGCAATGGCAGTTGGTCACATTTTTATCCTGTTCTTCCTCCAGTGTTCTCAGTTGTGTATATGGTTCTGTCTGCCTGTTGTATCTTCTAAGCAGCCCTGTGATGCTGAGTGTGACTGGGTGATAAAAATTCATAATTGGCCATATTGCAGAGCTAAAATTGCTGAAGAATGTAATATAGGAGTATGCTATCACTCATGGGCTCAGTACATAAGTCTGCAGCTGGAACTGGATCCCAAACAGATGACTCTCTGTGCCAAGTTTCCTAAGGCTTTTTTCCCCTTCCATCAGTACTTCAGCTTGTTGAGTGTAACCTATCAATGCATTTGAAGACTAACTGTCCTGAATAGAGATGTATATATAATTCCATCTGCCCCAAAACATCCACTTCAGTTTATTTGTTGCGGTCCAGAGGGTCATTGTGATATGGTTGTATGAACATGTCTAGCTGCAGACCTGTATCCTTTTTTATTGTGTATATGGAAAGCTGCACCTCAGCCATAATATCAGCACATTTCTGGGCATTCCAGGTGTCATATTGTCTCACAGTGATTGATTGTTGTAAAGTCAGTCAATATTATCTACATGTTGGAGGGTGAAGCTAAATGAGAATAGCTTGCTGAAAGTTCCCTAGAGCAATCTTAGGAGATGAGGGAGTTGAATCAAACTAATAGCACTCAAGCTCCTGTTATTACATTGGTTCTCTTAATTGTTGAAAATCACAACAGTTGTCAAATTCAGATTGGCAGGCAGAATCCTGTCAGTATACAGAGTCATTTATTACACTCTGCAAATGCCCTGTCAAAAGATTGCCTCTTGAAAACTAGTGGTGGTATACATTTCTGTATCTACATTAAAGTGTGCCTGTTTAAGTGACCCCCTTGTGAATGGGTATTACCAGATAACAAACAAGTGGATACTTAGGATGTCTCTGTAGTGGGTCAGCCAGGGCTCAGCGATAGCAAGGATTCCTTAGGAGAAGAGGAGCCCTGTGTTGCCAGGCTTGAGTTAACAGAAGATGACCAGCAGGAAAATGAATTGCATACTTGTCAGGATTCACAGCCAGCAGCTGGTATAGAGCCATTGACACCTTCCAGGTCTCATTCAGCAGGTGAACCTCAGTAAGCCATTCCCAGCCCACCAGTATCACCTACACCTTAAGAGTGCCACAGATAGAGGCTGAGAACAGAGCTGCAGACAAGATGGCAAAGTGCAGGCCTCCTGGCCCGATGCCAGCTGCTTGCTGATAACAAAGATGAGTAGTTGCAGGAGTGCTTCTGAGATGCTGGCTGCAAACATGACCCTTAGGTACAGGGCTATAAAAATCAGCCAAGAGAATGCCTTGCCTGACTTCTGGCACCTGATACTCAGAGCCTGCAAGCCAGTGCAGTCTCTTCAGCTGAATTTTAACAGCACAAAAACCACTAAGTCACAATGCTGTGTGGTGTAAATGCTTCCTTGATCATTCAGCATTTACTGGGTTCAACCTTTTGACTTTAAGAAAAATGAGAAGTGTATTCTTTTCCAACTCTAAAGGGAAATCAGAAGGTTGTTTATATATTCTAGGTCCAGAGGGGAATTTTCCCAGCCAATAATCTACATATTTTAGCTAAAACTAATCTAACTAAATGCAAGAATGTAAAGTACAGGAATACGATTCATACACAAATTACACTGGCATATTTTAGAGCTATTAAAAATAAATAAGTATACATGACATTTCTGGTGGTGGTGGAAAGTGCTTCAAGTTACAACTGAGTTATGGTTACCCCATTGGGTTTTCAAGGCAAGAGACTTTCATGGGTGGTTTGCCATTGTCTGCCTCTGTCACAACCCTGGCCTTCCTTTGTGGTTCCCCATCCAAATACTGATTAGAGCCTGCTCTGCTTAGCTTCCAAGATTGGGATAGCCTGGGCTATCCAGGTCAGGGCATGACAGTCCTATTCTACCAAAATTAAATCTAATGAATCGGCTCTAATTAATTTACCAAAAGTATATGTAGAAAAGGTCTTCTCAATGAATCGAGACCTAAGAAGTTCATATGGCACATAGTTCTGGGAGTTTACATAGAGTATCTGTGGAAAAACAAGTTTCTGCTTGTTTATTTCATGGTGTTCTTCTGACCATATAGGTAATTATTTTCCAAATTGTAGTATGGGTTGCTAATTTCAGTGTTAGGCTTCTGATTCCTTGGATTTGTGTGGGCAGATATATTCATAAGAAATTACTTTCCATGTTATCAGAACTGGTTGATACTAGCTAAATAAACTTATTCAGGATGCTAACCATGCATCAGAACAACAGAAATGAAATATTCTTCTTTGGTGTTTTTGTTGCAGAAAGTCATAAGAAGATTCAGTGAGCTGTTACTGATTCAGGCTAGCATACTAATGAATGAATATCAGAATACATACATTTTACTTATCATGCATGATTTGCATTAAATTCAATGACAGAAGTATATTCTTCAGTCTTGAGGAAATAATGAAGAATGTTGTGTTCTCAGTCATCTTGGTTTTGTTCTTTTTTGATACTTGTCATTAATGAGACCACTCTATTTTTAATTTATTATTTAGATTTAAGTAAAATGGAAGGAAACTTTTCAAAGCAGTTGGCAATTCCAACTAACTAGTAGTCGTAGTTTTACTAGTCAAAAAACCCAACAACCTTTTGAAGTAGGTCTTAGATATGGAGGTGTTCATTAATATAACAAAAACATTGGTCACATTTTTTTTAACTAAGTGAGCCCGTAAACAGAAGGGAGTGTACATATGAAGTTGCCTTCTACTGACTCAGACCCTCGGTCCATCAAAGTCAGTATTGTCTACTCAGACTGGCAGCGGCTCTCCAGGGTCTCAAGATGAGGTTTTTCACACCCATTTGCCTGGACCATTTTTTGGAGACGCCAGGGATTGAACCTGGGACCTTCTGCTTACCAAGCAGATGCTCTACCACTGAGCCACCGTCCCTCCCCAAATCATACTTCTTAGTGAATGTCTTTGGGAATTCTGTTTCTTCTAAGAGAAATTTAATCTTTAAATCTGTTTTAATATTTTGACAGGGGAGCCATCAGAAATGCTTGCCAGATGTTAATGATTTTAGGTCTTGAAGGAAGATCAGTCTATGAAGAAGATTTTGAAGCTCCTTTCTTAGAGATGTCAGCAGAATTTTTTCAGGTACATTATAGCTTGCAAATATGTCTGTATGTTTCAAACATCTTTGCAGTCTGTTATTGTTTTGCTAGGATAATTTACTTAGATTCATTTATCTGAAGTAATTGCATCCTACCTTCACACAACGAGCTCAGTAAGGATTACAACAATATTAGTACCTCCTAGGGCTTTTTTAATAGAAAAAGCTCAGCAGGAACTCATTTGCATATTAGGCCTTACCCCCAGACATCACCATTGTTTCACACTGGGCTTTTTTGAAGGAAAAGCCCAGCAGAAACTCATTTGCATATTAAGCCACACTCCCTGTTTCAAAGTCAGCAGGAACTGTGTTCTTGCTCAAAGAAAAATTTCTTGTATATCCAGAGATTGACTTTTTGTTAAAGTTTCACAGTCATCAATCCAGGATTTGAAAAAGAAGCTATGTTATCTAACATGTAACTACATGAATCATACGAACAGGAGTAATAAATATAATAAATGAACAAAAACTATCTTGTGTGTATATATTTTATTACAGATGGAAAGCCAGAAATTTTTAGCAGAAAATAGTGCTTCAGTTTATATTAAAAAAGTAGAAGCTAGAATTAATGAAGAAATAGAACGTGTGATGCACTGCCTTGATAAATCAACTGAAGAGCCAATTGTAAAAGTTGTTGAGAGGGAGCTTATTTCCAAGCATATGAAAACAATAGTGGAAATGGAAAACTCAGGACTGGTTCATATGCTGAAAAATGGGAAAACTGAAGGTAAGTTTGGGTGATGCCTCTGCAGTCTTAGTAATGCATCATTGTGCAGCTTGGTTTTGAAGGATGGGCAGAGATAGAAAGCATATGGCACTTGGCTTTTCCTCTCCCCTCACCATCTACATTCTGTCCAAAACTGTCAAGAGTCTAATTATTGGTGACTCATTGGGCTTCTGATATCTCCTGCAGGTTCATTACATGGTAAGACATTCCAGTTGTATTGGCTCTTCTCAAATAAGAACTTCTAGTAGAGTTTTTCATCAGTTGGTGAAGATTTACAGAAGTTCTGTATTTTGACATGTGAAATGCATTACAGCTCAAAAAAATATGGAAATCATCTTTCAGCATGCTTTATCCTGATTCTATGAGATGCCATACTGTAGATTTCCTGCATATTTCGTAAAAGGCATGTTCTTCAGTACAATTTTGTGACTAATTTGGCTTCATGGAACCTGACTCAATTCAAATATAGAGGCTGTACTGTACAAGAAAATTGCAACCTACTTTCCAGGCCATGGGAAATATTCTGAAGACAGAGTATGTGAAGCCTGTTGAGCGTAGAAATACTAGGTGGTAGTGTTATTAAAGATATAACCTGCCTGATAGGTTAGTTGAACTCAGTTGCATCTCATTCCATCTATTCCACTCAAAAAAGTTGCACATCCCCCAAACTTAAATAATAAAAAGTTTCCTTGGACCCTGGCTAAAAATTTCACAGATGAAAGGATTTTTATCCACAGATCATGAATTACTTGCCTCTGTCCTCCTGCTGCAGCCACACACACACAAATGCCTCATGAAATGTAGCTGCCGGGGGACATGGACCTCCAGGTACAGCTGGGAGAATGGTCAGAGGACTGCTGGGAGTGGTAGAATTTGCAATAATTGCCTCCCTTTCTGTGGAAATTTTAGCCAGGGGAAGGCTATTAGCATCAAGTTTACTTAACAGCAGTCAGATTTTAGCTGAAGATTCAAACTGTACTAATCTTATATACATTTACCTAGAATAAGGTGATCACTGGAGTTATACTCCATTTAGCTCTTATCATGAATTTAATGTATTTGATCTTCAATAAGAGAGTTCAGCATATACTCTATCCCTTTCTCAGTATAAGCAGCAGAGCTGTATATATTGATAGAACTATATTCTAATATATTAAAACATCATATACTTTTGTTTAAAAAGAAGTTACAGAAGAAAGTACAGAAGTTTATGCTCAGAAGTAGAAGGGTGTATAATCTCATGATGTGTTTCACATTGCAGTGGGGATTAGGAATGTGACAAATCTGGTATTCTGCTTATCTGCAAAGTTTTATGACAATATGTGTTAGTAGTAGATTTCTTTCTCTGTTACAGATCTTGCTTGTATGTACAAGTTGTTCAGTAGAGTGCCGAATGGTTTAAAGACTATGTGCGAGTGTATGAGCTCCTACCTTAGGGAACAAGGTAAAGCGCTTGTATCTGAAGAGGGTGAAGGAAAGAACCCAGTTGACTACATTCAGGTAGCTAATATCTTCTTACACTGTTCATTTCACCCCTCCCTTGGTATTCCAAAAACAATTAAGAGAATTTCCAGTGCTGTTCTAGTAGCTTTTCACAGCAGAGACAAACAAGGAGAAAAATTTGGGTGTAATGTGTTCCTGCAGTGTTTAAAAATGATCAAGGTTTCAAACAGTTTGATCACTGACCAGTGAGTTATATTAATGGAAATATTCAAAACAAACTGATTTTTCAGTAAAATAATTATTCATTTCTTGTTTAGTAAGTAAAAACTATCTAGTGCCAAATGAATTATTCTAATGCAGCAGTTTTTGATTCTGGATCATGTAGCAAAAGTCAGTTAATGTTATAATCTTTGTACATGCCATGGGAAAAAAACAAGATGTTTTATTTGTTTTTGCTCAAGGGTTTACTGGATTTGAAGAGTCGGTTTGACCGTTTTCTCCAAGAATCTTTCAACAATGATAGGCTTTTCAAACAAACTATTGCAGGAGATTTTGAGTATTTCCTCAACCTCAACTCTAGATCTCCAGAATATCTCTCATTATTTATAGATGACAAATTGAAAAAAGGTGTCAAAGGAGTAAGTATAATTTCAGCTCAAACTGTATTAATCTCTGTATGTATGTGAGGTGCTTTAAACTAGGGGTGTGCACAAAAACATCAGGATCTTTTGGATTTGGATATATTGGACATCAAAATATTTGGAATGCCTGAAAATACATACATTCTAATACTGGTATGGCATTCAGATTTTTTTTCAGAAATCCCGTACTTTTTCCTGCTCCATTATACCCTGCTTGGACCATTATAGTCAATGGGAAATCTATCTGGGAGTATCTAAGGGTTGGGGGGGGGAACTTGTGTTTTTTAGGCACCGAAATTTTTAGAGGCACCGAAATTTCATCATAGATTCTGGTGCCTCTCCTCAAAAGACCTACTTTGACACATTCTCCCAAGTTTCAAGAAGATTGGACTAAGGAGTCCAATTCTGTGGGCCCCTAAAGAAGGTGCACCCATCTTTTGTTGTTTCCAGTGGTTGGAAGAGGGGAAGCTAAAAAACAGGGGCCAGTGTCAGAGTCCCTGCAGTAGAAACTGAAGGGGGGATTTTTCAAAGCTCAGCAGAACCAGTGCATGTACAGAGTATGCAGCAGAACCAATTCCACTGTGGCAGTGCCAGTTCAGCAGATCCAAGATGCGGCAGATGCAAGTCCAACACAGCCAGCATGTGTACAGAGTGCCCAGTAGAACCAGTGCCTATACAAAGTGTGCAGCTGTACCATTGCATGTACAGAGTGCCCAAAGAAGATGCCCTTATTCTCTATTATGTACAATGGAGGAAAAAAAGAAAGCATTTAAGGGAAGGCTCTTGGTTTTGCTGGGCACTAGCACATTGCACTGGTACTTGTTGGCACTCTGTAGATGCACTGTTATGCTGGGCTTGGAACACCCACTCCCCCAGTGCTTGGATTTGTTGAGCTGGCATTACCACAGTGGCATTGGTTTTGATGAGCACTCTGTACATGCATTGGCTGTGCTAGGCCTGCAACCCCCTCCTTTTTGGATATGTTGAGCTGGCATTACCACAGTAGCACTGATCCTGCAGAAATGCACCCCCTTCAGTTTCTGCTGCAGAGATTCTCTGGTTTGACATCAGTCCCTGCTCTTCTTTAAAAATTATGTGTTTGTGCGCGCACGTGGAAGTCATAGCGGCCTTTGGTGATTGACCCTATTGGGGGCATGGAGGATATTTAGATAGGTGGCTTAATAAAGCCTGGCCCTGCCTCCTGGCTCTGGAACTTCAAGGAGGTCTCCAATCCAAGTACTTGCCAGAGTTGACCCTACTTAGTTTCTGAGATCTGATGAAATTGGGCTTGCCTGGGCTATCCAGGTCAGGGCAATCCCTGCTTTTTTGCTGTTTTTTTCCCTTCACTGGAAATAGAGGATGGGGACACCTTCCTTGGGAACCTATTGAATTGGACCATCTGGTCCGATCTTTTTGAAATTTGGGGGTCTTTTAAGTAGAGACACTAGAAGCAACACTGAAAATTTAGTGCCTTTACCTAAAAAAACAGACCCCTGCATAGCCCCACATAGATTCCCCAATATAGCCTACAGAGATCATTAACTATAATTGTCGCCATAGGCTATAAGGGAACAGAAGGCATTTAAAGAAGTTGAAGTTCCTTTAGATGAATTCATGAAGCTGCAACTTCACCTGTTCAAATCCCCAATTCTGCCATGGAAGATTGCTGGGTGACCCTGGGCCAGTCACATACTCTCAGCCTCACCTACCTCACATGGTTGTTGTGAGGATAAAATGGAGGCAAGGAGAACAATAATAATGTAAGCTGCTTTGGATACTCACTGGGGAGAAAGGTGGGGTATACATAAATTAAAAACATCTGGGTTTGCCCATTGTTTGTTCCAGTTTTCTGTCCTATGATAGGCTATGAAAGTACTTTCCTGGCATCACACAAAGTTAAGCTCAAGCTGAGAAACCACAGTGAATGAATACATCTTGGTTGCTTCCAGATTGAGAATTAATTCCAAAGAGGTAGCAGGGTTAAGTTCCTGCAGCAAAAATCGCAAGACCAATTTCACACTAGACTTTTAATCCTGGTTTAGCCCTGTTCCCAAACTGATATTCTACACTAGAATCAGAGAAACCAACTCTGTGGCTCTATGATTCTATGCTTCTAGTGTAGAATGTCAGCTTGGGGATAGGGCTAAACCAGGATTAAAGGTCTAGTGTGAAAATGGTCCAAGGCTCTTGCGGAATCATAAAGAATAACAAATGTTTGTTCTAATTTAAACTGTTGTGAACTAGAGTCCACTTAATCAGATGCATGTAGTGGAATTGTCACTAGGCTTCCATATGTGCATGTGTGTTCACAAACACAACTGGCACACAGTCATAAGTGCTAGAATAAAAACTTAGTTGTATTTCAGGTGCTGCAAGATGCTTGTTTATGTCAATTAGCCCTTTGCAGGAAAGACATTTAATGTCTGTTGATCTAATCTGCACCATACTTAATTAAGAGAATGAATAGTCTACTGTATAATACAGGACTCTTCGAAAGCCTTTCACGTGGAGCACCTAAGTACCTCTGACTTGGTTATCATTTGTCATCCTTTAGTTTTGCTGCTTCACATTTAAGAGTCACTACATGTCCATTGGTCTTCTTGATGTTCCATAGTACATGTGAAGTATAGATGACTCCCCTCCAAATACTTGAGAAGACCCAAAAGATGAGAACTAAGGAGCTGCAGTTGGTTGCAGGTCCCTGGCATATGTCCTCTAGGGGCATGTTTGAAGATGTATGTCTCTCTTCTATACTTCATACATTTAAGAACATAGGAAGAGCCCTGGTGGATCAAACCAATGGTCTGTCTACTTCAGTATCTCCCCCCCCCCCCCCTCTAAACTGGCTGACCAAGAATCTTGGAAGACCAGTATGCAGACCTGGAGGTGAAAGCCTCTCCTCTGTTGTCCTCCAGAAACTGGTATTAAGAAGTATGCTGCTTTTGAAGATGAAGTTTCATTTAGCTGTACATTTGTTTCCATGAATTTGTCTAATCTTTTTAAAACCACCCATAACAGTAAGTTCCACAAGCTAATTTTGGGTGTGAAAAAGTGCTTTCCTTTGTCCATCCTGAATCTTGTGCCCATCAACTTTATTGGGAGAAAAAGTTTTCTATCTTACGTTTCTGTATGCCTTGAACCATACAGAAAAATGGGGGGAAATAGAACTTTTACTTCCTCACAAGTTCTAGAATTTTGGAGCATCCAATAAAATTGATAGACAGTGGATTTATCAGAGCACAAATTGGTATAATCACTGTAAGCAGTGATTGTCACATAGAATAGAGAGCTGCTGTCAGCATTAGTTCTTCGTCATGACACTAGTAATCAGCTTGACATTACTGGTTTGAAATATAGTTGCTTCTTTTGTTTTTGTTTACAGTTAACAGAACAAGAAGTAGAGACTATATTGGATAAGGCAATGGTTCTGTTTCGGTTCATGCAAGAAAAAGATGTATTTGAACGATACTACAAGCAGCACTTGGCAAGGAGGCTTCTGACAAACAAAAGTGTTTCAGATGATTCTGAGAAAAATATGATATCTAAGTTGAAGGTAATGTCTGGTCTTCACTCTTGTCCTTTCCATTGTTCTTGGAATTGGTTTGTTTTTTTCAGACCATACAACTAGCAGTTACAGCAGCAATATGATACTGCAGTTGAATTTATTATTTCTCAGTGAGCATGAAGTCTTCTTAAAGTTGGAGAAATGATAGCCATTTTTCTAAACTCTTAAGGTTCAATACTAAATATTTGTTCACTGCAGCTGAGAATAATGTGATAATCTTCACATACCATTTTGAAAACCTTAATGCTACAGTGTTTTGGAGTAGCAATTCACTTTCCCACCAATCTTGTGAGCTGTTCTAGGAAAAAATGGAAAAGGGATAGAAGGTAGTGATATAGGCAATGTCATACTTCAATATTCAGAGGATTCCAAGGAGGAATCCTACTGGTGGAGGGGAAGAGATACCTCCGTTGCCTGTTTCCAGAAGTGGATGAGGTGTGCATGTCCATGACCTTATGGGTCCTCAAAAAGTCATCCTGTGGAGAGAGAAGCACCTTGTCTCCAAAGCTGTCTTCTCTTCCTCTTTCCTCAGCTTCATAGATATGATTGTTTAGATGGTACAACTGGATATGAAATGGAATTTCAAGGATGCAAATACTCCAAACAAATGCTCTAAAACTATTGAGGGGGGGATCTCTGCCCCGAAAGAGCTGCATTGGTGCCCAACATGCCCAATGTGATGACATCATCCGGAAGTGATGTCATCACACTAGGCCTGTCATGTGGGGAACACTCTAGCATTCAAGTAAAAACTCTATGTGTCATAGAACCATCCCCTGCCGGCACTCAGGTTTGGGGTAAGGTTTCCAATATAGCTCTTACTCTTTTACAGAGCCAGTGTGGTATACAAAGTAGAATAGTGGATTCGGACTGACCAAGGTTTAAATCACCATTTAACCATGAAGCTCATTGGTTGATATGGGGACAGTCATACATCCTCGGCCTAGCCTGTTTTGTAGATGGCTTGGGGTAAAAAAAGAACAGGAAGAACTTTGTGTACTGTCTTTTCCTCCATGGAGGAAAGTCAGTATAAAAATGTATTCATATCTTTGCTTCAATGCAGCATGAGAATTAATTTGACTGAGAGAGAAGTTGATGATGTAATTAATTGGTAGGTAAAAATTATGACATACCTTTGCATTATGAATCATGTATTTTGGGATTCCTGTTGATCTCTAAAACAAAGCATTTCTTTAGGGTAGGCTGTGATTACTTTTTTTTTTAACCAGTATCTTCTGGAAGAAAATTTTTTAAAGTCCTCTATACTTCATGATGGTTTGATTTTTAGATACCTGGCTAGCATAATTTGTATATAATTATGGAGTTAAAATTATAAATATCTTTTTGCAGACTGAATGTGGATGTCAATTCACATCTAAACTGGAAGGAATGTTCAGAGATATGAGCATCTCAAACACAACAATGGATGAATTTAGGCAACATCTACAGGCTACAGGGGTAAGAAATGAATATACTTTTTTATTTTAGCTGTACAAGACATACCGCCCCTGAAGGCAGAATCTTATGACTCTTCTACATTTTACTCAATCATTCTAATGTTTATTCCAAATGGTTCTTCCAAATATTAAATGAAGCAGTATTTCAACTTCTGCTATAGTAATTACCTCAATCTAAGCCACTGTTCTATCATATTGGAAAAGTGTGTAATACTCAGGGCTGTAATCAATACTTAAATGAGCAGTAGACTATTTCTCAACTGCCTAGAGTGAGTTACCATTTGCTACTCTAGGAAGTAACAGTGGCAAATTCAAGTTGTACATGTAGCTATTAAAATGCTGCCTCCATCTGTATGTGTAGTTAAAACATAAGATGAATCCTACTGGATCAGATAGATAGATAGATAGATAGATAGATAGATAGATAGATAGATAGATAGATAGATAGATAGATAGATAGATAGATAGATAGATAGATAGATAGATAATTTTATTTATATCCCGCCCTCCCCGCCGGAGCAGGCTCAGGGCGGCTAACAACATCATTCAATTTCCCTTATACAAAAGACAAGGTTACATTAACATTAAACATTAAAAAATTCTGATAAGTTTAAAATCACTTAATTAAATTGATAAAAGTGCTAATGCTAATTGTGCTTTTATAATGGACGTAATCATTAGCAATTTCTTTCTTCGTCAGCGAAAGCCAGTCGGAAGAGGAAGGTTTTCTTCCTCCCTGGTGTCCCAATATCCTGCTTCACACATTGGTCCATCAGTTGTTCATGGAGAACCCACAAGAAGATGACAGCCTTCCCTAGTTCCGTGCAGTTGATATTATATTTCAGTAGGAGAATGGTGACTGAAGGACTGGGTATAGAATCTAAATGGGGAAAAGTGTGTTTTTGGCAGTAAAGGGGCAGCATCACACATAAATCTGGGCAAGGAGTTATTGGGAGGAGAAGGAAAATGCAAAGTTCATTAAGAACATTTTTGGATAGCCAGGGTGGAGGAACAGTGGTTATCGGCACAGCTACATCTGACAGCACTGGAAAAGAGATTAAGGGATAGTCATGGAGGACTTTGAAGGTAAGAGCAAGACATTTGTTGTAGGTCTGAGTGCATATATGAAACCACTATAGGGATTATGAAGGGTTTTGCATATGTACAATGAGAAAAATGGTTTTAATGGCAGAGTTATGGATAGAGATAGGAAGGCTGAGGACTAGCTGTGAAGGGCAAAGAAGAAAATACTGTAGTTCGGGGTGGCCAAACTTGCTTAATGTTAGAGCCACATAGAGTAAGCGTCAGATGTTTGAGAGCTATAAGACATGAATGTCAGATGTTTGAAAGCAGGAAGGAAGGACGCAAAACAAATATATGGGGGAGGGAAAGAAAGCAACTTTAAATGCATTCTTCAAGTTGCTGGCTTGCTTGGCTTAGAAAAGTGATTCAAAAGAGAGCAATTCCTTCTCCAAGTTGGCTGACCGGGCGGGCGGCTTCGAGAGCCACACAATATGTGTGAAAGAGCCACATGTGGCTCCTGAGCCACAGTTTGGCCACCCCTGCTGTAGTGGGTCAAGGTGAGAGGTCAGAATGTGAACCAGTACTGTTAAGGCAACAAAGAAGAAATACCATATTTGCTTGATATTCCATATTTGCTTGATAGTCACCTCGAGACTAGACTACTGTAATGCCCTCTACGTGGGGCTGCCCTTGTGCCAAACTCGGAAGTTGCAGCTAGTGCAGAATGCTGCGGCCAGGCTGCTACTGGGACTACCTCGGTGGGAACATGTGCGGCCTGGGCTGAAGGAACTGCACTGGCTTCCAATTATATTCCGAGTTCGCTATAAGGTGCTGGTTATCACCTTTAAAGCCCTATATGGCCGAGGCCCTGCCTACCTTAGGGACCGCCTCTCCCCACACGTTCCCCAGAGAGCACTAAGATCTAGTTCTCAAAGCCTTCTAAGGATCCCTGGACCAAAAGAGGCCAAACTAAGAGTAACAAGAGAGCAGGCCTTTTCTGTAATGGCCCCCCACTGGTGGAACCAATTGCCGGAGGAAGTGCGAGCCCTGCGGGACTTTAATCAATTCTGCAGGGCTTGCAAAACCACTCTCTTTCTGCAAGCATATGAGGAACCCTGAAAGCGATATCTCGCCATCGAAATACGTCAACTGAATATAGCACCTTAACTTAATTTTAGCTGTAATTTAATGTAACTGTTTTAACTGTATGTATTAATTGTATTTTAAAATTGTTTTATAAATCATGGTATACCATGTCATGTTAGCCGCCCTGAGCCTGCTCCGGCGGGAAGGGCGGGATATAAATAAAAGTTTATTATTATTATATGTTGTAAATATGAAAGGGGAGGGAAAGGAGAAGTCAAAGCCAGTGTGCTCTGTTCTAACAGGACGGTATTCCACATTATTGGTGTATACAGAGAGCATATGAAGAAAACAAGGATTCTTCTATATTTGAAACATATATTTTACTAATAGTTGATTTTTACTTGTTGGTAACTAGTCATAATACTTGATAATTTTTGATGAACTTGTATTTTCCCTACGCCATTTCCCCTTCTGTATCCCACTTTTTCCTGAAAAACTTAAAAAACAACTTTAGTCAACAAAGTGATTAGGGAATAGAGGCAGTTAAGTCAGGAAAATATATCAATATAGATTTTGCAGTCATTGTGCTTTGATCATTGTGCTGTTTTTCCTTTTGCTTTGTAGAGCTAGTAGGTCTTAATCAAAGAGGACTTTCTTGTTATCTCACACCCAGAATTTGAAGCCTTGATCTCTGAAGGAGAAAATGAGTCAAGCTCATTAGATAGTGCTAATGGTAGCTGTCCCTCTCAAAGCTCGAGAGCCAGTTTGATGTATGATTAAGTGTGTGGACTCTTATCTGGGAGAACTAGGTTTGATTCCCCACTCCTCCATATGTACCTGCTGATGTGACCTTGGGTCAGTCACAAGTTCCCACAGAGCTCTTCTTCTCTAGCAGTTTCTGTTAGAGCTCTCTCAGTTCCACCTACCTCACAGGGTGTCTGTTGTGGGGTGGGGAAGGGAAAGGAGATGGTAAGCCACTCTAAGACTCCTTGGGTAGTAAAGGGCGGGATATAAATCCAATCTCTTCTCCTCTCTTGTTTCTGGGCTCCTGGGGGGAATGCTGCAATGGGAATGAGTGGGAGGGTAGACATTTACAGCTAGAGCAAAAAGTGAGGAAATAGCCCCAGATGCATTACATCCAGGTTTACTTCAGTATTTTATGGGGTAAGTCATTTAAAATTGCCTCATTTTGCATTCAAGATAGATTAGATTTGTGGCCATTGGGTCCAGTTCTACTATTTGTAGTAGTATTGGTTTGGTAAGACCTGGAATACTTCTAACTAAATGTTCTAGGTGAATTTTTCACCACCAGGTGGCACACCCCTGCTTTTTGTGTGTGTGTGTGTGTGTGAGGCAGTCTAATTGAGAGTTTGGCTGCATCTTAGATGATCTGGTGTTTAAAAGAGCTGTTTCTCTCTTTCAGGGTTTATATGCTTGTAACATGTGCATTTAAAAAAATCCAAATCTCTAGATCATCACATTTCCATATGCATTGTAGACTTACGTAAAGGCATTATGGGTTGTAGCAGGGGTTCCCAAACCCCAGGTTGCAGACCGGTCCAGGTCTGGGGCCTGGTTGCAACCAGGCCACCACTTCCTGCCCTCTGACAACCCCGCTGCAGCCGCCCCCAGCAGCCGCAAGAGCTGCTCTGTCACCCCCCCACACACACACACGCCAAGGCTCAGCTCGCTGTCACCGCCAGGGTCCGTCCCCTCCCTTCCTTTCCCCAGCGCTGCCATGCTCCGTCCCCCCTCCTCCACCTGCGCAATCAGAGGAGGCTCAGATGCCCTACCTGCTTCGACAGGGCCTGGCCTCATTCACTTCCTTCAGCGCGCGATTTAAATCACTTGGAATTAGCCCGGCCCTGACGAAGCATCCGGAGCCTCCTCGTGGTGTCCCTCTGATCCTGTGTGGGGGACGGGCTGGCAATGAGGCTTGGCTCTACATGCTACAGCGACGGAGCCCTTTCAGGACGGGGTTGGTTCCTGCTGCCGCTGGCCTGCCCAGGCTGAGTGAGCTTCATTTGACAATCAGGTGATGGGGGGGGCCCTTTACACAGCCCTGAGCAGCTCCCTTCCGAACATTGTAATTGACCTGGGATGGGGAAGGGAGGGGGGACAAACTAGGAACGACATGGGGGGAGGGGGAAAGCCAAATGCCTAGTTTGCCCCCTTCCCGCCTCCTCCCTCCCTTCCCCCCCCCCAGGTCAATTTCAATGTCCGGAAGGCAACCCTATTTCCTTTATTTTCCACCCCCCCTTTCTGTCAGTCTATCTTTTCTCCTCTCTCTCTCTACCTCTTTTTTTTCTCTTTCTCTCTTTCTGTCAGTCCTTTCTTTCTTTCTGGCTGTCTCCCTCTCTTCCTTTCTTTCTGGCTGTCTCTCTCCCTGTCATTCTTTCTCCTCTCTCCTTCCTTCCTTCCTTCCTTCCTTCCTTCCTTCCTTCCTTCCTTCCTTCCTTCCTTCCTTCCTTCCTTCCTTCCTTCCTTCCTTCCTTCCTTCCTTCCTTCCTTCCTTCCTTTTCATGTTTTCCCAGGATTAGAGCATTTTATATTATTAGTTTTCTGCTGTGTGATCCTTGTGCTTTTTCTTTGTTTTATTTTTAAAATTGCATTGCAAAATCCCACTATTTTACCTTTCCTAAACAAAATATTGCAAGAGTTTAAAGCATGTTTGTACATCATTTCCTGGCTCCACCCCCAAATTTTAGTGGGCCACGAAGGAGAAGTGTAAAAATAACTGGGCCATGGGGAGTTTGGGAAACCCTGGGTTGTAGCTAATGATCTGTAAGCAAACTGAAGCTTGTGAAATAGGACTTTCCTTTCCTGCTGCATCCTGCTGATCCTGGGGGTGTGAGGGGCCCCTGTGGCTTGAAGACAGAGGTTGGGTACAACACTGTGATGCTGCATAATTTAATCCATATTACATCTTCAGTTTTCTTTCCCAGCATCACCCAGTTCTGCGGGGTGGGGGTGGGGGTGTTTTTGAGGGTTTTTTTTGTGGATTCATGGAACTTCCAGCTCCCCATTCCCTCTCGAAGATGCCCCCCCCCGGGCTGCTGCATATACTGAACTTTGTTCTTTTCAGTGAAAATAAGGCTTCCATGTCTGTCCTGTATATAAAAACAGAAAAACAAACTCGTAGTCAATTACAAGAAGATTCAATGCCTTTTTCTTTTCTTTCTGTAGGTCTCATTAGGTGGTGTTGATCTGACAGTGCGGGTTCTCACAACAGGCTACTGGCCTACTCAGTCGGCCACACCAAAGTGCAACATTCCCCCAGCACCCAGACATGCTTTTGAAATATTTAGGAGGTAAGGAAGGACAACGATGTTTCTATGAATGGTTGGTGGGGTGCTTTAAAATATACAACATATGCTCACAGTCCAAAGATTGTCACCATACTGTACTTAGGTGGACCAGGACATTGTCAGTTCCCCTCAAAAGAGCAGCTTGCCTTTCCATAGGGGCCTCCAGGAGGACTTCTAAAGTCCTGGTGCAGAAACTCCTCCCAAGAAGTGTTCCTGTATTCTGTACTTAGCTCTGAATTTTTAAGACATTGTTATAACATTGATGGGAAAATTATTTTGGCACCAGAACTGAGTTGAGCTTTACACTAACCCATACGTTGCTGCTAGAATAACTGTTCTGCATTTGAAAGCTTATACTCAGAAGCCTTTGCTGATCTTAAAGGTGCCACTGGAAGACTTTGTTCTTTTGCTTCAGACCAACATGGTTACCCACCTGAATATATGTTCTGCTTGTTTGTAATGTTAACTATGACAAACTGATGAAAATTTTATGTGGATATGTAAAAAGCTATTATATCCATATTTTAAAATACAAATGATCAAATGGTCTTTCTGTATCTTGAATTGTTTATAGATTTTATTTAGCCAAACACAGTGGACGACAACTGACACTCCAGCATCACATGGGATCAGCAGACCTCAATGCCACCTTCTATGGTCCTGTTAAAAAGGTAAATAGTGTGTCTACAGAGATTTTGTGTCTTTGGCTGTTTGAATGCAAAAACGGCTTGATTGTGAATACCATCTTTTTGGTACAAGCTAGTTGCAGTAATACTTGTCATTTATTTACTAAATTAGAGTTGTATTTTGGGAGATTTATTATCTTTGCATACTCTCAGCCTAAGCTACTTCACAGGGTTGTAGCATAAAGAAGGAGAAATGTTGTAAGCCATTTTGGATCCCTACTGGGTGTGGGGATGAAGGTACAAATGAAATAAATTAAGTAAAAATAAATACAAATGTATATCCTGTATCAGCCTACCGGAGGTTCTATGCGAGACATCTCCCTTTTGTAGTTCAAGACAGTTGTCAAACCATCTCCCCCTCCCTCCTGCCATTGAGGATGGCAGCTGTAACCTATAGCATTCTGTCTAAATATTGGGAGTTCTTTTGGACCTTTGCTTTCCACATCTATGTTAATATCATTTGTACCTTTAGCCATAGTTTCATTTTGGGAACCCTTATTATAACAGAAGATTTTATTATCACACGCTTGAGATTTGATAGTTTCATTTTTTGTATGCTGAAATCAATTGGTTTGATATAACCTTATTCAGAAATCTAATTCATGTTTTGATAGGTACAATAACCACTGTAATAAAGGGTCACTGAAAACAAATAGGAACAAATTTGCCTTTAAAGACAACAAATATTAAATTTTGGGAGAAGAAAATGGAGATTAATAATTTAAAATGAAAATGATTGTGTGCAGCCTCACCACAGTAGATTAGTCAGGCAACAATTTATAGCTTATAAGTACATAGGCAAGCTTAATCTAAGAGCAAAACATAATGTTCCCTGAATGATATTTGACTTTTTAAAACAGGAAGATGGCTCAGAAGTTGGTGTAGGAGGTGCCCAAGTAACTGGCTCCAACACACGGAAGCACATATTGCAAGTCTCCACTTTCCAAATGACAATACTAATGCTCTTTAACAACAGAGAAAAATACACTTTTGAGGTATGAGTTGTGGCTTTCTGTGGTAACTGTAAAAATGTGTCTTATCTCCTGAATATGCTCTCATCTCTTCCTCCATCTAATGGAGAAGGAAATTATTCATTCTTTTCAGCAATTGAATGGGACATTCCTGAATTTAGCTGTTAATGCCTTGAACTTCCATGACTCTTATGGCCCTTCATTCAGGACCACCAGTCTTTGCTTTTGCAAGGCTTGAGCATCCAGAATTTACTAAATGCTTAAATGTAAACCTGGATTTTTGTCCCAAGAATATTTTGTGTATTCCAATTCTTTTTTAAAGGCAAGAGATCATTTCTGTCCTGTTGAATATGCCAAAAACTGAGATTAGTGTTTTTCTTTGTATTGCTTGATATTATTAGTAACATCGCTTGTGTTGTGTGTGTACATTTCTCTAATTTTGCATTTGCCATTTAAAGGAATGGAAGGAAAAATAGATGCTTATTTTTCAGAGAGATGCCATACTGATAAAGGGAGGCTTATACGTATAAAGTTGCTTTATATGTAATCAGACCATTCATCTAGCAAGGCCGGTATTGTCTACCTTGACTGGCAGCAGCTCTCTAGGGTTGAGATCTTTCACGTCACCTCCTGCGTGGTTCTTTTAACTGGAGATGCTGCGGATTGAACCTGGGGCCTTTTGTGTTCCAAGCAGATGCTCTGTTGCTGAGCCAGAACCCCTTTATATGGATATGTAATCCATTTGTTATTTCCAGTTACCATACTTAATTTAAAATAAAGGATATTCCAGTTCCATCACATAACTATACTAAAGCAATCATAACAATTCTTTGTTTTGTATAAGAACAAATTTTATTCCGATTCTGAGGGCTGTACTCTGTTCTTTGTATGCTGTAGGTAGGGGACTGCATTTTAATGCTTCCCTGGTTAAAAAAAACCCTTCCCTGTATTTAAAGAAATGAGGGGGTCCTTATAGATATTCTAATTCTAGCCTTCTGTTAGTGGTGTGTTGTTGTTCTTTATAGTCAGTTTGAGGTTCCCCTACCTCATGAGCTAAAGTGGTATATCCTGGAAAGAAATCTTTGCTATAACTGTAGTGTAGATCTTCCTGCTGTATATACTTGTTAGATGTCATGGACATAGTGATGTGTATAGTTGAAAAAATCAGAACATCTTATTGTGTTAAGTAATCATTAAGATCAGAAGAGTCCTGATGGATAAGACCAGTGGTCCATCTAGTCTAGCAGTGGGCAACAAGTTGACTGGAGGGCCAACGAATAGGACATACAGGCCACGGTTTTCCTCTAAGGCAGCTGGTATTCATATATACAACATACATAACACTGGTATTCATATTCTCTTAATGGAATATATATTTTCAAAATTTCCTTTTTGAGATGCAGCAACCAGAGCTGCACACAGTAGTCCAAATGAGGCCACACCACGGCTCTATACAACAGCACAGCAATGTTTCATTTCCGGTCCATTAAATGATGAAACATGCCATAGCCAGTCTCTCTAGTCAAGCATCTTTGTTTTCAGTCTAATCATAATCACTTTAGGGTTTGCTTAGAGATTATTTATATTTTAAGACCAGTATGGAATTAAGTATTGTGAAGTATCAAGGGTACCAAGCTGGTTATTTTCCAACTAATTTCCCGTATTTAAGCAAAATAAACAATCTTTGAGTCTGAGAAGTGAATTTTACAACTCCTCTTTATGTGAGTTATGTTTTCAAAATATGCTTAGGAGATCCTCATTGTAGAGGCATTAGAATGGCATAATTAATTTCTTAATATTCTGCCAACAGCTAATACTAACATTTAAATAAGTGCGTCCACTCATAAATTGTAGAATTATATGATGGAATTCAAGATGATGTGGAATTTTTGTACATTTGTATATCTGCTTCTCATTTATTTCTGTTCATACTAATACTGGAACCAAAGGTGGTAGTTCCATCAAACCTTAGTTGTTGTATAATGCTGGGCCATGGGTATGAGAATATATTGCTGATAAGAATATTATTAAGGAGAACTCCAGCAGCTTTGTTCTGTTGCTTTCTCTGTCAACAAATTTTGTAATAGGAACTTCTTCGCATATTAGGTCACACCCATCTTGTTGCCAATCCTTCAAGAGCTTACAGGGCTTTTAGTACAAGGCCTACTGAAAGCATATATATATCTTGGATTTTCTATTGACTGAAAATTTTGTATATTATGGCCTTTTACTGTATATTTTGTTTTAAAATTATATGTTGTTTTTAATATGTTTGCTGCCCTGAGCCCATCAGGGGTAGGTGGGATATAAATATGATAAAATAATATACACAAACACATGTACACACACATATTCATTCATTCATGCTAAAAGAACATTCTGATTTATGGGTTGTGTACTATTTATGAATTACCTGATACTGACTAACTGTAATATCGAGATAAAACTTCTTTTTAATTTCCTTTGGGTGTTTTGTCACTGTTTAGCATTTTAAGTAAACATGATTCTGCTTTCAAAACTCTAGAAATGTGCCATGTTTTCCTACTTTTCCCTTGTTTTGTATCTAACCTGGAAACCAAGCTGATTTGAAATAAAGCACTTTCATACATAACATTTCTAAACATGCATCACAAGTCTGATTCATCTTCCAAATGTTTCCTGAATTTTCTCAAATATCAAAGAATATACCAGTTTGGGTAGAAATTGCTAAAGCTGTTCAGATTGCTTTTAAACCTCTTATGTCACATAAACAAGTGTCTTATTTGTAATGTAGGAAATACAACAGGAGACAGATATTCCTGAAAGAGAGCTTGTACGAGCATTACAATCCCTTGCGTGTGGAAAACCAACACAGCGGGTTCTCACAAAAGAACCCAAATCAAAAGAAATAGAAAATGGACATATATTTACAGTGAATGACCAGTTCACATCCAAACTGCACAGAGTCAAGATTCAAACAGGTTTGTTTTCATCTGCAGCCATTACAGCTAGGTTAGGTATTTTACCTTCTAAATTGCTGAGTTTGTACAGTAGTTGATGTCTTATCTGGCCACTACCCATTCTTAGGATTGTTTGCATGGAAAAAGTGTTTCCAGATGATTGTGCCTCCCTATAAGTCAGCTGGCAACATGAGGTTTCACTATTCTTTTGTAACCATTGAATGGATTCCATCTATAGCATCCTACAGCAGGAGTATGTTGTGTTCACTTATAACCATTATCCATGCAAAGATTTTACCTTAGTCCCTATGAAAAGCGATGATTAATTTAAGCTTTGATAACAGTAATATTGATATTGTTGATATACAGAGGGGTTTTTACAAAGTGAAAAGAGTTGTAGTGGATTAGATGGATTGAGAGTGAAAAAGACTGAGTTAAATTGATGGAAATTAGCAAAAGAGGTAGTTATAGAACAGATACATGCAACTGCAAGGAACAGTTAGTGACGAAAAAAATACTATGATTTTAGACTTCCATGGGGATGGTTTTTTGAGTTGCCTGTATATATAATCCTTGAGTTAATCCTTCCCTTTACTTTATCATATCATAATGTTGAGTGAATAGAGCTGTCCTATATGAAGCAAAGCTGTGGTTTGATAAAGAAACAGCCTCTAAATCTGCTTCACTGTATGCCAAAGCAACAAGCCCTACAAGAAACATTTGCCGTCTTTAAAAATTCTAAATTAAGATTACTATATTAATAAATATTCCAGATTTATTTATTTACTTTATCTGTATTTTGCTATAGTCCCATCTAAAAGTCTCTGATAATTTAATTTAAAGAAAGAGGTCTTTAGCTTACTTTCAAGTAACAAAAAGAAAATAATTCTAAAGGTATTTATAACTTTGGAGATCTTTCTCCTGTTCTTTCAGTTGCTGCCAAACAAGGAGAATCAGACCCAGAAAGAAAAGAAACAAGACAGAAAGTAGATGACGACAGAAAACATGAGATAGAGGCTGCTATAGTGCGGATAATGAAATCTAGGAAGAAGATGCAGCATAATGTTCTAGTAGCAGAGGTAAACTGGCTCTCTGGGGGAAGCAGAGTATGGTGTTTGCTTGGGATTGCTTGGCATTCCTGTATAATCATTTCTTCTGGAATCATGTGAGGGGAGAGGTCTGGAACACAATTCTTTACATATTTAGCAGATTCTTTGTGGGACTTGAGAATTTAACCGATATCAATATATATATTTTTGTCACGTGCTTATAGTCTACATTTTTCAGAATTTAATGATAGATTAAAATCTCTGCAAAATACAATTTACATTTTTATTTTAAAATGTATATCCTGCTTGTCTCCTCAAAGGGGACCCAAAGTGGCTTACAACAGAAAACACCCAGATAAATAAACCATTTAACAAACAGATTATATTCTAGTCTTAGGCCAGTCCTGGACATTGTGGCTCATTTGAAGGCAAAAGCTACTAGCCATTGAATAAGAATTTGCCATGATCCAGCCCTTCCAGCTGAGATAGTATGCAGCTGACAAGATGTTTCCCAACAACAGTTCCCTCCCTGTCTCCAGAAACCTCTTCATATACAAAGACGAATGTGATAAAGCCTCTATATTTCCTAGTATTCATAATACATATAATTCTGATGGGCATAGCACTAAAGTCAGCTGAATTTATGATCCATACTAAATATAATCTGCAGTTGTGTGTGAAACTTTCAAATCTTATCAGTAACCAAATGGCTCATTTAGTTCCCAGTAGTAACTTCTGGGCCTTGGCCTGTCTCATACTGCTCATAGAATGTAATTGGTTTTTCAGTTCAGTAGCACCTACTTTAAGTGTTAATTCACCAGGTGACCATCTAGCACAGGAGTGGCCAAGCTGCACCTCGGAAGCAACATGTGGCTCTTTCACATGTTTTGTGTGGCTCTCAAAGCCCCCACCACCCTGTTGGCTGGCTTAGAGAAGGCATTTGTCTCTTTAAATCATTTTGCCAAGCCAACTGGCAGCTTGGAAAATGCATTTAAAGTTAAAGGTGATTTCTTTCCACCTCTCCCCATCTTCCTTCCGTCTTGCGGCTCTAACATCTTACATTCATGTCTTGTGGCTCTCAAATATCTGATGTTTATTCTTTGTGGCCCTTACATTAAGCAAGTTTGGCCACCCCTGATCTAGCAGAATGGAGATAATGGCCTGCCAAGCCCATCCTGTTACACTCATTGCTGAGCATTTTTTGAGTCTTCCTTATGTGATCTTGAGAATAGATCACATTTTGTCAGAACATGACAATCCTAGTTCTTACATTAATAAAATTTGGGAAGGCATTTCTGAGCTAGATTTGTCATTAGAAAGTATTTGGTCCATGGTAATGTCACTTGGTTAAATGCTAATCACCTGAATAATCTGAAACAGGTGTCAATCTCATTAGGAGGACTGGATCCGACACAAATGGGACTTTGTGGAGTCGGGCCATGTGTGACATAAAATGTAATGTGAGGAAGCAGAGGACACAAACATAACTAAAGATATTATTTTTCAACTTAAAATACAAACATTTCTAAAACTCTTGCAATATTTTCTGTAAAATGGAAAAGTGGGGGAATAGTGGAATTTAGCAATGCATTTTTTAAAACAAAACATAAAAAAAAGTAGTACAAGGATCACAGCAGAAACTAAAATATAAAATGCTCTGAGTCTGGGAAAACATGAAAGGTGGGGGAATAGTGGGATTTGGCAATACAGTTTTTAAAATAAAACATCAAGAAAAAGCACAAAGATCATAGCAAAAACTAAACAATATAAAATGCTCTGAGCCTGAGGAAACAATGAAATGGCATTGCAAGCTTCTGTTCCCTGCCCCCCAGGTCTACTCAAATTGGCAATGGCTCTCCATTGTAATATTCCCCTTTGACTGTGGGTTCCCAGATAGAGTATTCGCTAGGTCAGGTCTACTGAGCAGAGACAAGCTGGCTCAAAACATCAACCCTTTATTTGCAAGGACACAACTCCAGGAAGCATGAGCTTCAAGCTGGCTATAGGAACACTGAAAGTGAAACTGATTTCCACTTCATTGAAACACATTGCAGCACAGACAAAGTTTCAAGGAAAGCATGGAATGGATTTTCCATTAAGGTCCTTTAGCCCTGTCTCTCTGGGCACAGAGACCTTAATGGAAAATCCATTCCACATTTTCCTTGCAGCTTTTCTTCCTGCTGCAACCAACAAAGCCAAGGCAGAAAGAGCAAGGAAATTTGGCAGCCTCGGAGCTTCAAATAGTGAGGACAGGAAGGGGGAGAAAAGAACCCAATGGGACTGATTAAAGCCCTGGGTGAGCCACTTCTGGCCCATGGGCTGGACATTTGACACTCTTGATCTAAAAGTGCCAGAAAACAAAATTTCAGATGTGTCATGGAAGTAAATTGACTATCGCTAAACTTGGGAGGGTGTCACTTGTACTTTAATGTTTGGAGCTTTTCTTGGTTTTGAGGCATCTTTGGCTTTTATTTAAAAAGTGGGGAGGCATACTATATCCCCCTTCATTTGGCTTGAGTAGAAAAGCCTCAGTGTTCAGTCTGTTGTGTATTTTTGCAGCACTAAAACTACTGACAGTTTTATCATCATTCTTATGTTCTAGGTAACTCAGCAACTGAAGGCACGATTCCTACCAAGTCCAGTTGTTATTAAAAAGCGTATTGAAGGACTTATTGAGCGAGAATATTTGGCACGAACACCTGAGGACCGCAAAGTATACACTTATGTAGCATAAAGTGTGTTCCACAAATATGATTTATTCTTGGACTATACTCTTCGCATGAACTGGGAAGTTCTTTTAAATCATTAAATATTAAGACGACCATCTCTTCTATTAAATTACAATACATGTTCTAGACCATTCAGATCAAGCCTTTGCTCCTTCGGAGAGTTTTCAACATCAGATTGATTGAGCTTCAAGCTTCTCAGCGTTTATCCCTGTAGAGATCATCCTTACAGTTCCTCGGGAAAATGTGAATGTGCCGCGTTTTTGTTTTCAATACTGTATGAAAACAGGAAAAAAAATAAAAACAAATTTAGAAAATAC
The DNA here is from genome assembly GCF_032191835.1 of Heteronotia binoei. NCBI lineage: Eukaryota > Metazoa > Chordata > Lepidosauria > Squamata > Gekkonidae > Heteronotia > Heteronotia binoei. The sequence goes on along the minus strand of NC_083228.1, from coordinate 99,440,637 downwards.
AGCTCATTAAAAACAAAATTGTTGGAATTTCATTTCCCCAGATCTTCAGTGTTGATGTAAATGTGTTTTCTGTAGTGTTGCTTAGCACTTTGCGCATTGTATACGTTGGGTTACAAAAAACAAACAACAACACAGCTGAGCTGGTAAGACCGAATTCTCAGTACTACTGCTCTGCTTTGGACATTTCTTTAGAGGCATATTTAATTTAAATATTTGGCAAATTTATGAAGACCTGAGAACATGGTTTTAGCATGCTTTACTTCTTCACCTGCACTCTCACCCCATTTTCCAGCTAATAATACAATCAGGAATATTTTTGGGGCACAGTTATGGGCTGTAGTATTTGGCCTTCCCTCTGTAACTCGAGTTTTCAAAATTTATATACAGATTAGGTTTACTCTGGTTCCTTCATAGGAGAAATGGAAATCAGTTGTGTATAAACTGTATGATACTTTTTGCTGTTGTACTCACTGCTCATAGTGGATTGTACAGAGCGACATTTTTCACTCAATGTAGACAACAAATTTAAAATAAATGGATTTAGTGTACACAGAGCATTAATTCAAATGTATCAGAACACAGGGATGGCAGTTCATTAAAACAGATTCTGTCCCTTGGAGAAGTGCATCAGCCTACACTCTATTCCTGAGGTAGTGGGGGTTTGTGGCTTTTATTTGATTTCCCACTTTTGAGAAGGTTCAAGTGAAGCCATTGTGCACTATTATTAATTTACTGTTTTAAAATGCAATCTAAAAATGCAATAAATATTGTTACTTTGATCTTAATGACATCTCCAGTTCTTACAGCAAATGTGTTTTTCCCTCAGGGTGGTTCATCAGGAAGCTGCAAAATTATTCCCTAGAGGAGCTATGCATTGCACTAGGTTTCTTATACTGTATATGCCAAAATAAACCGGCATTTTTTTAGTCTGTGTGCTATAAAACCAGGGAATTCAGGGTAGATTTTTGTTTTTCATCAGATTCATGCAATAGTAATTATGATTTGACTATGGCAGGGGTGGCCAGTGGTAGCTCTCCAGATGTTTTCCCCCTACAACTCCCATTAGCCCCAGCCATTGGCCATGCTGGCTGGGACTGATGGGAGTTGTAAGCAAAAAACATCTGGAGAGTTACCGTTGGCCACCCCTGGACTATAGATATTATTGTAAATAAACAATAGTGCTGGTACTAGAATAACTTCCATGTAATTTGATAAAGGGTCACCTTAGATATTCTTTATATAGCAGGGTGTATCTAATTGCTTCCTTTGTGGCACACAGCTTAAAAACTCCTGTCTTTAAATTTGTCATTTTGAATTGGTTTGAAGTTTAAATTTCTGATTTTTGTGGGGAATGGGGATGTAAATCCTCCTATGCCTTATATTTGTTGGACCACTGTAAAAAACCTGCTACTTTGAAACTCTCTTTGAGTACATCTAGCCATCCACAATGCTTTTGGATTATTCTGTTCTGGTACAGGAAAAATAAGGTAAGTAGCATGTCAGTTCATGAAGATGTCAGAGAGAGCTGCTGAAATATATTTGTATATATGCATGGATATGTAAAAATGTCTGTTTAAGGCAGTAATAGTAACGGGGGCTGTGTACTGCTGCAACTACAATATGTCTTGTGATGTCTTAAAGCACTGTTTCCCATTTGCAGGGTCGTGACCCGGTACCGGGCCACGGAAGCCTCACTACTGGGTCACAAGAAAAGCCAAAGCTAGCCCCGCTCCCGGCAAAGCATGACCTCTGCTCTGCTTCCTTCCTTCCACCATCTCTCTGTTGTGCAGAGAAAAGCTAGCCTTGAAGACTGACACAGGCTGCAAAGCCTGAGCTCCATTTGGCTTCCTTCCTTCCCCTATCTCTGTGTTGTGCAGAGAGGAGCTCGGCTGCCTCTCCTTCCTTCTCCCCCTCTCCCAGTGTTTGAGAGAAAAGTTGGCATCCACTGGCACTTTAGATCCATGAAGTGTTTTTCAATGTATGTGCTTTCATGTGCCATGCAGTATGTTCTTTTGGGGAGATTTCCTGGGAGGCCTGAGTGGCAAAGAAGGGGTGTGTGTTTTTTTCAGCTGGGAGGGGCGGGGAGTGGGCATTCCAGTAGCTAATTTTTTTTTCCAAATGACCCCTGGGCAGAATTGTTGCTGGCTGGGGTAATCTGATGGTAAGGCTTTTCCCCCCTTTGTCCCCCCCCCCTTTTCCATCTGCAAGGGATGCTCTGTCTGTATTCTTGATGCTGGGGGTGGGGGGAAGCAACAGTGGGAGGGCTTCTATTGCTGGACATTCTGGTGCTTTTTGGGCATTGTATGAGAGAATTTTGGACTGGATGGTCCACTGGTCTGATTCAACATGGCTTCTCTTATGTTCTTTCTTTTCATGTCTTTCTTTTCTTTTCCTTCCATTTCATTCTTTCCCTTTATTTCTTTCCTTCCATTTTTACTGGATGAAACTTTTCTGTTCATCATACTGTTGTTGCAGACATAGGAGCTCTGTCAATGAAAAATTGGCACCCCCAGTTGTAGCCAGCTGGCCTTTTTATGAGATTTCTGTGTGAGTGAATGAGTGTTAGAGGTGTGGGGCAGAAAGAGATTATTGGAGATTACTGCTGTATATTTCAACAGCACTGGAAGTGATGTTACTATGAACTTGGCACCATTTTACTGGTCCTGCTTTTAACAGCTGTCTAACACCAAAATTAAACTCCTCCTGACTGTAGATATTAAAAAGGATGAAAGAAGTTTACTGGCTAAATATCTGCACAACAGGTTGCTTTTAAAGACATGGGAAACACAGCCAGTAAAAAGCTGCAAGCCCCTCATAAATATCCTTTTTGGGATAACTGCCGAAAAGCTTGTATGAACTTTATTTAACTTGAAATTAATTCATTAATTGCAGTACAATTCTCTGCTTTCACAGCAATTTCCCAGTGTTTCAGCCAAGGAAAAGTATGAAAAATAGCTGTCAAAAGATTTTCTTGAAATCAAGCAAGCTTGGTTGTAGCTTGAGGAAGGGTTCCAATAGTAGCAGCTGAAGGAAGAGGCTACTAAATGTGTCAGCATATTTTGAGGTACAGCAGCTGCCAGGGCCCAGTGTGGGTGGTACATAGCACTGGCATTCCTGATGGCAATGGCAACAGCACTTCCAACTGCATACACTGCACTGGCCAGTGCTGTTGAGGAAGGGGTGTGTAGGTGGTGCAGGCAATTGGACATGGGCAGCAGAAGTGCTTGCAAGCTGGAGAAGAACACACAAACAGATAGGTGCATGCAGGTGTGAGGGTGGAAAGAGAGGACCCTGGGAATGTATGAAAAAGTTGCAGACCACCCTCTTTCCACCCTCATTTTGGCTCAGCATGAGTTTCAGAGAGATTTTCCTGAAAACGAAGTTACTTCAGAAGAAGAGGCAGGTTTGGGGGAGCGCCCTGAAAGTGACATCGCAGGAAAAGGTGGAGCTTTGGTTTTGGTGGTGTTTTGGTTCAGTGTGCCCTGGAAGTGACATCACTTGGCTCTTGACCTAGAAGTGACACCACAGGAAATGACATAATTCCTGTCTCCCGGCTCCACCCCCAAATTTTAGTGGGCCATGAAGGAGAAGTGTAAAATTAACCGGGCCATGGGAAAGAAAAGTTTGGGAAACCCTGTCTTAAAGATTTATTGTAGCTTAAGTTTTCATGAGATGTTGTAACCCACACTCAAGCTAACATTGCAATGATCATAAAACTACATATTCTAAACCTTAACACTCAGCAGTAAAAAACAGTAGTAACTAATATCTAAGCATAAGTACTATAAAAAGCAGCAGCATTTTTTTTAAAAAAAAAACGTATAGTGTAAAACCTAAAACAGAGATGATATAATAACTATTGGTGCTGTCACAAAAAAAAATCTAGGAAAGACCTATATAAAAAAAGTGTTTTTATTTGGGGCCTAAAACACCACATAAGCAGCAGCAGTAGAATGGCTATAGGGAAGAAGATATTCCAGTACCCTTTCCTTTTATTCCCTTAGAAGCTCATTGATTCATAAATCTTGAGCAGTGGAAAATACTGATTCCTTATTTTTGGATGCAAGGGCTAAAAGGGACTGAAACATATTTTGCAGTTGCTAAGGTAAATTTAGGATTTTTATCGCTAAGCAAAAGAGCCAGTTTCTGGGATATATGGTTAATTAGAGGCTTAATATAATGATCCCTTATGTTTTCAAGCAAAGCATGAAAGGATGTCAATCCTATTAAGACCATAAGAACAAATTATGTTGGAACAGCGTGTATTAACAAAAATTCCCCTGTAAATCCATTATGGGTATAATACTCACCTTGAAAACAAGAAAGCTCTGCAATATTGTGGGGTGGTAAGATGGTACATGTGGGAGGTATTGATTTTGGAAATGACCAAAAGATAGGGATGAGCAAACTCTGCAGGCTCTCAGAATCAAACTGCTGTGGTTGATTTTTTAGGTCACGGTTTTTGATCAGAGAAAATGCTTTGGATTTGCCAATCTCAAAAATATCATCATCATCTCATTCCAGGGGTTACATCCACGTCAACCTATGGATATCCCAATTTAGAGTGTCTAACAAACTATCTTCAGCACAGAGCAGTTTTAATCTGTGTAAAGGCATATATAGCCCATGCTCTTCCTTCTAAGAACTGCTATCCAAATTCTGCCTGCAATACAGTATTAAACACATAATGGGACACTTGACCCTTTAGGGTGTCTTGCCTCACTTCATAAAGTGGGAGTGTACAGAACAAACATCTAAGTGTATATGCTTGCATGGGAGTAGTAGTCCATTAAGTACTTTGTTCCTAGGCTATTCAGTGCGTTAAAGGTAATAGTGCTCTGACTTGCTCAAAGAAGCCAATCAGCAGTAAGTGTCGCTGTTATTGCCAGTCAGCAGTTGTGCTATAGCATGTTGCACTAAGTACAGCCTCTGAACAGTCTTCAGGGATAGCTTCATGTAGAACACATTAAAGTAATCTAGCCTGGTCATAATCAAAGCTCGACTTGCTGGAACATGCCTTACAAAGAAGTGCCACAGCTTATAAATCAACTACATTTGACTACATATGCTAAAAGCCACAAAGTGGACTTGCAGTCTCCATATGTAGAGTTGATAATAGCATCCCACAACTAAACCTGCTCTTTTGGAGGGGGCAGGAGGGCAACCATATCTAAAATAGGCAGACTTGTCCTCACTCTGGTTGGATTTATTACTGTAGCAGTTTACTTAGTACGTTCTAAGTACTGAAAGTGCTTCACATATATGTGTACTAAATCTTAATAAGGTAAAGGTAGTACCCTGTGCAAGCACCGAGTTGTTACTGACCCATGGGATGATGTCACATGAAACTTTATTGGCAGACTTTTTATGGGGT